>NC_056744.1:64398987-64713987 GCF_019279795.1 Protopterus annectens | reverse complement strand
CCGTGCCCTCTGTAGTCTGCCCATCACCTCCCTGACATGCTGAAGGTGCTCTGGCCAGGAATGGCTGTAGATGGCAATATCATCTAGGTAAGCAAGGGAAAACCCTCCTGCTAGGATATTATCTACCAGCCTCTGGAAAGTTGCTGGGACATTCTTCATCCCAAAGGGCATCTTTGCGAACTCAAACCAGCAAAAAGGAGTCACAAAGGCTGACTTCTTTCTAGCACTGGGAGTCAAGGGCACCTGTCAGTAACCCTTGGTAAGATCAGTGGTTGTAAGATACTTAGCCCCACCCAGATGCTCTATGGCCTTATCTGTCGTAGGCATGTGGTAAGCATCGGACTCTGTGTGACTATTTAATTTCCTGTAGCCCACACAGAACCTGGTGCTTCCATCCTTCTTTGGTACCAGCACCACTGGGGAGGTCCAGGGACTGTTGGACTCTTGAATCATCTCTAGTTCCAACATCTCCTGTACCTCCTCCCTCAGAGTCTGTTTGACTCTCTCAAGCACCCTATAAGGGGCCTGCCTAATAAGCCTTTGGGGTCCTGTATCTACCTGGTGCTGCACCAGGTGGGTGCACCCTGGTTTCCCAGTGAACATGACCCAAAGTCCTCTAACACTGCTCGGATTTCTCAAACCAGCCCGAGCCTCACTGAGGAGATCAGTCCCCAGATCTCCCTCAAACTTCTCCTGCAATCCACTCCAAATGCTAAGCACTGGGGCCTTCCTATCATGGTAAGGTTTCATCATGTTAACATGGTACATTTTGTGCCCCTGCCTTCTGCCTATCAGTTCCACCACGTAGTTTTCACTTATCTTTCTTACTGCCTTGTATGGACCCTCCCAAGCTGCTTGCAGCTTGTTGTGTCTGACAGAAATGAGAACGATTACCTACTGGCCCACAGCATACTCTGTAGTTCAAGCATTTCTGTCATACCACACCTTTTTCTGTTGTTGGGCTTCTGCCAGTTTCTCCTGGGCCAAGCCGATGAGTTCCCTGAGCCTTGTCCTGAGGTTTATGATGTATGCCATAACAGACTGCTTGTGAGACTCGCACTTACCTTCCCCCTCATCTCAAATTAAATCTAGAGGTCCCCTCACCCTATGCCCATACAGCAACTCAAAGGGTGAAAAATGTTTGGATTCTTGGGGAACCTCTCTGTAAGCAAACAAGAGATGGGGTAAATATTTGTCCCACTCCCTCTTAAACTAATCTGCAAATGCCAGTAGCATGGACTTGATTGTAGAGTTTAACCTGTTAACAAGGCCATTAGTTTGGGGATGGTAGGGGGTGGTCTTCATGTGCTTCACCCCACAGGTCTTCCACAGACAAGCCAGCAGGTCTGACATGAAATTGGCACCTCTGTCAGTCAGTATTTCGTTTGGGAAACCTATCCTGCTGAAAATGTCTAACAACGCATTTGCCACCTTCTCTGCCTCAATGGAGGACAAAGCCACTGCCTCAGGGTATCGTGTAGCATAATCCACTACCACTAGGATATACTTTTTTCCAGTGGAACTTGGGGTACTCAGAGGACCCACAATATCCATAGCTACCCTCTGAAATGGCTCCTCAATTACAGACAAAGGCATCAAAGGCGCTCACACCTTGTCTCATGTCTTGCCTACATTTTGGCACTGCCCACAGGTCCTGCAGTACCCTGTTACATCTCTGGAAATTCCAAGCTAATAGAAGTTCTGCATAATACGCCTCTTTGTACGTGACCTGCAAAGGGAATATCATGGGCTATGGCTAGAAGTGCCAGATGGTAGGCTCTAGGCACTACCAACTGCTGTACTCTCTCACCTTCTAGCCCTCCCTCAGGGGTCCACGCTCTGTATAGTAATCCTTTGTCCCAGTATACATATTCCCCCTTTCCTTGAGAATCAGGTGCCTCCCTACCTGCCTTAGGCCTTGCAATGTAGGGTCTGAGAGGTCAGCCTGTCTGAACTCTCTCCTTGTAACCCTTCCCAGCTCCCCTTCCACAGGAAGTCTGGCATCCCCTGACAGTGGTGCCTCACTGTCAGCGTGGGTACTACTACTCACCTCTACCTTTGCAGTCAGTCTGTCCAAGGGCCCAGCAATACCCACAAGCAGCTGTGGCTCACCTTCAGTCTCACTGCTACAGCATAGCTCACTCCCTGAAGTAACCACCTCACCAGCCCTGGCTGGAAGTATGCAGTCTGTCTGAGTCTCTCCCAAGCTACCTGACCCACATGCTTGTCTCCTAGCCTGACTGCGTGCAACTGCATAAGCACATGGTACTGCCTCATCCAAATCCTCAAGATAACCTACTATTGGCATTTTGTCTTTCCCACGTACTGGCTCCCTCAGCTTTTGTTCCCCACCTTGCCTCTGTGGACACCTGTATGCCACATGGCCCCACTGGTTGCATTCACAACATTTAACCCTAGCTCCTGGACGTGTACCTGGACTAGTGGCTTCCCCTGCTTCTGGCAGATTCTGTTGGGGCAGTCTGTGCTGCCCACCATGGGTTCCTTTAGACCCATGAGCAGTACTGGGGGTCCCCTTCCTGTGCAGGGCTGCCCTGCTTGCCAGGTATAGGTCTCCATTCTTTTCCAACTTATCTGAAGTAGCAGATTGTCCGTCAGCTAACCAGATCCTCATGTCCTCAGGCAAAGTGGTAAGGGCTTGTTCCTTCACCAAAAGGTCTTCCAGCCCTTCAAAAGTAGTGACCTGGCATCCACTCACCCACCTAGGGAAATACGTGCATTTTCACACACACTTTGATCTGCCTTGCATCTATGCTCACAAAACTTTTTCTTATATGTTTCAGGTGTTACCTTAAAAAACTCTAATAGACATTTTTTTTACAGCAGTATAATCAAAACATGCAATGTCAGACATTTTAGATAATACAGTTACAGCTTTACCATGGAGTAAGGGGGTCAGGAACCGTACCCAGAGCCCTTGGTCTTTAAATTGAAATTGCAGTTTTGATAAAACATTACATCATTCTTACACTTCCCTGGGTTCCCAGGCCACACAGAAACTGCATTTGCATTCTTTTACACCTAGGCAGAAACCAGAGCTATAAGGGCGTTCCACATGTAAATTCTGGTCATTAACTTTAGCCTTAAAACAATAGGCAGGAAGCCTTCTTCTAGCTTGGCCAGAGCCGAATTGTAAACATAAAAGACAGTCATGAAATGCTTGACTTGGCTTTCTTTACAGCATAGGGCATTGTTGCTACATTGTTTTAAGTTCAACATTTCACAGCATATTCTTTCATTTAAAAAACAAGCTTGTAGTTCAACATTCATATTTATAAATGACAGAATTATCTGCTCAATTCTATCTGGCTAGGCTGGCAGCCTTCACATTTCTACCAGTCTTCGCAGTATGTATGTATGCCATAATATTGAAAACTCAAAGCAGGGAATCCCAAATTGCTGGAAACTCAAAATACTGAAAATATATTTACTGCACCTCCAGCAACCTGAAAATTATATATATAACAACTCCAGGATCGCACATTAGGGAAGGGGGATATTCCCATTTTTGATAATTTTGAATTGTCACCATTTTCGAATTCAGTACATATATGTGTGTGTATATATATATATATATACACACACACACACACACACACACACATATTTATTTATATATATATATATATATATATATATATATATATATATATATATGTATATACACACACACAAGTGTGTGTGTTCATGTATATGTGTGAGTGCGCATATATTTTATATATATGGGAGTTCTTTCTCATTGCAGCCATAACAGTCTCTAAATCTTATTTTCACACCATTGCAATAATTGATCAACGTGAATTGGGCAACTAGACTGAGCATTGAGCCTGATTCTGAATGCTGGTGAAAGCCTTTTCCATAGTAGCCTAACCACACTTTCCTGCAAATAGTATGTGCAACATCAACAAGAATTGCATGGTAAAAACAAACAAAAAAGAAAGATGGATAGGAACTTCATTAAAAACTCTACAGTAAAGGGAGATGAACGCACTCTACTTTTGTCCAAGGTGCAAACATTGCTTTTGTTTTACTGAGTTTCCCGTTCTGATAATAAAAGCTACCAGAGACCAAACTAATCTATTGGTTGACAATATGACTTCTTTATCCTTGCTGTCTTTGACATTGTTTGTGGGATCACAGCACTGATAGTAGTAGTTACTGTAGTTGCTCGCATACCTTTTACTATGCTGTTGGAAGGCAACAGTAAATGGAGAAAGGTGTAGGAGTAGTTACCATTCTTGAATTAAGTAGCATGGGAATCTTGGGCCTGACTAGTACTGAGGACAGTTATTTCCACAGATGGACAGATGTCTGATTAGATTTGGCTGGTACATTGGGTACGTCTGACATCTGTCCATCTGTATTTACAGTAGCCATACAGACAAAAAGAAATGTGAGAAATATATTATAATTATTTTCTTGCAGAGTATAGAAGAAGCACATACAATGCAAAATTACTTGTGCTTTATAGTATTATCTTTGTAGTAGAGTCTACAAGAGAAGCAGGTGATTCACAAAGGCAACTGCAATGAAAATGAAATATTTTAGTGAAAAGTACAGTGACAACTTTTTTACAATTGCAGAGTTGCAGTAATCTGCATGTCTGTATCTGTAAATTTCAAAATTGAGACAAACACTTCTTGAAAGTGTAGTTGTTTCAAAAAAGTTGTGTGTGTGATAGGGTTATTTTGTTCTTGACAGTGGCACTTTAGGTCCCAGACCAGTCCATCTACAATGCAGGCTACACACTGTAGGCATAATCATCTCGCAGCCTTAATCCTTTGCGCTAATTGCCACACTAGAAGTTTAAATCATGCAATCCAAAAAAAACACCAAGAAAACCAAAAAAAGGTTATATTGTTTTTTGCTTAATAAAAGCTGAATTTTATAATTTTGGTGGACTGAACGTGTTGGTTGTCTAACTCTGCTGATCTGGACTACATGGAAGTAGAAGTTTACGGATCCAGATATTGTTTGTTTTCTTGAGACTTCATAGATTGTTTTTCTGACTCATAAGTTCAAGCATACTTAGTACACTTCAGTAGCTGAGAGTATGTCTAATGTTAAGTAGTTTTTTTCTGCTACTGCATACTAAGAGAATAAATTCACTAGTTAAAAAGAAATACCACTATTTTCAGCTCCTCAGTGCTGTCTAGCAAATTTAATGTTTGTAGTAAACATGTAGCTTATGCAAGCATCAGTTGATGTCCTGCCATATCACTGTTTCAGTATTCCTTACTAAAAAGATCCCTTACCAAGGGTAGCCCAAAGTCCAGCCAGTATACAAAAGCCTTAAGTTTCAAGGACATTGTATGTCACACATATGCTTCTCACTCTCTGTGTAGAGCATAAAGATAATGTATGGATGTACATACCTCCGAACTTTTTTGCCATCAGTCCAAATGCCATCTTCGATTGTCGGTCTCAGTGCTCCTTAATTTCTACTGGTTACCAAGTTGATTTCAGAAAAGTGCCTCACTGAGTTTTAGTTGCAAGGTTACATGTCATCCAGAAAGGGAAAATGTCAGTGTAGGAGACAAATTCCCTATAAGGAGCAATGTTTGTTGTGCTTGGGTGCTTCTCATGCCCACACATCATGCCCAGTTTGTCAAGCGTTTGTCCCGAAGACTCTTCGTAGTCATCTCTCCTAATTTGTCTACCTAGAGAACCAACATCTTAAGTTAGTGGTGTTGGGTGTGATGACAGAATCGTTCTGGCCCGAGGGTCAGCCTTCTGTCAAGAAGACGACCAAAAAGGTTCATTTGGATTCGGTTGCTGTACAGCCTTCCCGGAACGTCTCACTCAGAGCTGGTGAAACCCTGGAGAATTGTTCCTCTGCTGTAACCATTTTGGAGGCTGGCATTGATCCGGCTTCTTGTGCTCTGCAGACGTCCTTTATGGATGTTCAGGAGGAACCACAGCTCATCATTTCTGAGGGACTGAGGTGTGTCCTGCAGATTGTTAGGGAGGAGATTCCCACTACGTTGATTGAGTGTTAGCAAGGATCCGAACCTCCTAAGATCTTTAGGGCTGACGTCCCTTTGAAAAAGAAGCATAAAACAAAACGTATTTTCCCTGTTCCAAAGGATCCTTAATGTGAATGGCAGGATTTTACACAGGGGATGTTTAATGCTGTCAAAGTCTTGAAGGCCCCCAAGGGAGTTTCTGTTCCTGCCCCCTTGGTCATCTCCTCCTCTTAACATGCCTAGGGAGCAGGACTTTTCCGATGAGGAATTGGATGCTGGAGAAGAGTTTTTGGCTCATTTCTCTCAGATTCCTTCTCCATTAGACTATGGATGTTCTTCATGTTTCACTGTTGCAGTCCTTACGTTTGGGTTATCTGCCTGCAGGTTGTCCTCAGCTGGCCTGAATACCAGAGTCTTGGATTCCTGCGTCGGGTGCTGTCTCCTCTTCCATGACGTCAGGTCGTCAGGGGTATAAAACTTGCAGCTGACACAATTACATCAGTCTTTCTTGCCGCTTGGTGCCCGAAGCAGAAGCAGTTCACAAGTGCCGGTCGGCCGACTCCTGAAATTTTCGTTTTCGAGTTTTAGAACTGAAGTATTCAAAAAAGCTAAGTACCCCGTTGGGGATCCTTTTTCTTGCTCTTAAACCAATGTCAGTAAAAGTAAACAATTGTCTTACCTGTGGAAAGCAAATACCTCATAAAGATTTTCATTCATACTGCATTCCTTGCTTAGGCCCAGACCAAGACATTCCTCGCTGTCGGTTTTTTGCTTTCAACCCCCGATCTATTCGTCATCAGTCTGTTTTTGCAGCAAATTAATTTGGTTCTCGGTTTAACTATCCAGAAATGTCGTCGGTAAGACATCCGACTACCAATATTCCAAGAAAACGTAATGATAAAGACAGAGACAGACCGCATAGGTCCAAAACTGCCGACATTTCCTCTAAGCCAGTCGCCAGTTTGCCGGTACTCAGTGAGGCGCTTTCGCAGTCCCTGATACCTGCTACTTCAGATTCGCAGGCCTCTGCTGAGACCCATTCGGAGTCCGGTATGCTGCGAGATGGTTTTTCGACTATGGAACCTGTGGATGTCTCTACCTTGGATGGGTCCAGAGCCACTGTGCAGACACTGGCGTCTGAGGGTGTATTCAGGCCTACAGACTTGCATTTCAAACCAATACCATCTTCTTCTTCAAGGCCTAAAACTCGACCCACACCTAGAAAACCAGCGTCCAAACCACATGGTCAGGTGGATGTGCCTAAAAAACAAATGATAAGAATGGCTGAAGATCTTATTACTTTAATTAGGGGAAGCCAACCTTCCCCCTCTAAGAGACCTAGAACTGATTTTCCTTCTGATTCTTCTGATCAGGATTCTGAATTTTCAGTTTCTTCTAATTACCAGGATTTGCCCTTATCTAACTATGAGGATTCTGATGCAGAGGATTCCATTCCCTCTGCTTCTCCACCAGAAGATTTTTCTTTTGGTGAAACCTTACACACTCTTAGGGAGCATTTCCCCTGGGAAAGCCAGGATTATTCTGACTCCAAAAAGAGGGAATTCTTACTCCTCCCTCAACACAGGCCTTTAGCTATCCCTCCTATTCTGGACATTGTAGATGATACCTTCTTGGAATCCAGCCTGGCCCCAGACACTTTAGCTCCAGCTCCCAGAAAACCTGACCGATGCTACAGAGTACCTGACTCTCACAAGTTCTTCTTCAAGAATCCTACTGCGGACCCAGAGACCATTTCCCAAGGACCTAAAGGAATTAAGGCTACTGATGCCAAAAACCCTACCCCCTCTGATAAAGATTCCAAGGTCTTGGACAGATGGGGTAAGAAGGTATACACTTCTGCTACTTTGGCCGTTAGGGCCTTAAACTGCCAGTTTCATGTGTTAAAGTATCATCAGCATATTATGGGACTACTTAAACAGAAAATTATGTTGATTCCTGACTGTGCTGAACATAGAGAATTACAGGATTTAATGCATGCTGCTGAACAAGTTGGTAAACCTACTTTGTAGTGCGTTTTTGATTCTTTAGAAACATCTTGCAGGGCTGCTGTCACTGGTTCTGTACTTAGAAGACATGCTTGGATTAAGGAGCAAAATTTGCCAGATCATGTTAAAGCGAAATTACTAGATGGTCCCTTAAACCAAGACCGCCTGTTTGGCAACAAAGCAGAAGTCGTCTTTAAAAAGATGGAGGAAAAAGCTAAATCTATGCAAACTGTTAAAGATTTCCTGTAAGTACAGCTTCCCAGATTTAGTAGGCATTGGCCTTCTAAGAATTGGTCCTTTCCAGTCTCTTCCAGGCCTTCTCAGCCCAAACCCAGGAACAGCAGACCACCTAGGTTACAGTCTAGAGGCACACACAGGCCTAAGCAGTGGGGGGGCTCCCACCTCCAAAGCTGGTAGTAGTAAGACACCCCCCATGGAAAAATATCACAATGACTTAACCTTAAACCTTCTAAGCCATGCTCAACTGCTTGCTCCCTTAGGGGGTAAGATTGCCGTACATGCAAAAAAACTGGGAATCCATTACCCAGGACAAATGGGTGTTTATATCATCCAAGGATACAGATTTCACTTCCACTCCTTACCAACCCCAAATGGTTGGCCAGACCTACCCCAAAATCAGTGGGCAGAGGCTCAACAGCAGGTTCTCTCTCTTCTAAGTATCAGGGCTATTCAGCATGTTCCAGCAGAAGAAAGGGGACAAGGTTTTTACTCAAGACTCTTCCTGGTACCCAGAAAAGACAGCGCCTGGTGTCCCGTCCTGGACCTCTCTAGTCTAAATACCTTCTTGGTAATCCCAAAATTCAAAATGCTAACACTCCAACAGCTGCTTCCTGTGCTAGGCAAAGATGCCTGCTTGGCAACCTTAGACTTAAAGGAAGCTTACCTGCACATTCCAATAAGGGAATCTTGCAGAAAATACCTACGCTTCAGAGCAGGCTCCATGCACTATCAGTTCTCTGCACTTCCCTTTGGCTTATCTACTGCACCCAGGGTATTCACAAAGTGTCTAGCTCCAGCCATTGCATTTTGCAGGCAGAGAAACATTCAGATATACCCATACCTGGACGATTGTCTAATTCAGGCAGAAAACCAGGACATCCTATTAAAACATCCTGCATTTGTAAAGAAACTTCTAACCTCACTGAGGTACACCATAAACGAAAAGAAATCTCATCTAGTACCCTGCCAACAAATTGTATTTCTGGTAGCAAGCTTGAACGTGACTTCACAGATGGCTTACCTCACACCAGAGAAACAAGTTTATTTGACAGCTTACTTCAGACTACTGGCCACAAAGACCCAGCTATCTGCAAGGAAAATCCTGCAAGCCCTGGGGTTCATGGCCTCTTGCATTCTACTAATTCCATATGCAAGACTGCATATTAGGAAACTACAGTGGTATCTAAAAAGTCTATGGTGTCAACATTCTCAGGACCTGGAGACAATGATTTCTATCATTCCTTGTATAAAGACAGAGTTCCTTTGGTGGGCAGACGCCTGCCACCTAAACAAGGGGCTCCCTTTCAATCTACCCCCTGCCACCCAAACCCTGAATACAGATGCATCAGACTATGCATGGGGGGCTCACATGACAGGGTGGTGCATTCAGGGCAAATGGAACCCAAGTCAGATGCACCTGCATATCAACCAAAAAGAAATGTTAACTGTACAGAATTCCCTGACAGCTTTCAAAGATCATATCCTTCCAGGACAGTTATTGGTAAAAACGAACAACACCACAGTTATGTGGTACATAAACAAGCAGGGGGGGAACCCACTCTTACCCCCTCTGCAGACTAGCCATGGCTCTGTGGAACACAGCCCTGAGCTACCAAGTGCACCTGCAAGCTCAATTCCTGCCAGGCAAGCTAAATTCAGTGGCAGATGACCTAAGCAGAAATTTTATGGACCCACACAAATGGAAACTGGAACCAAAGTTATTCAACATCTTGAGGAAAAAATGGGGGACTCCAGAGCTAGACCTGCCTGTGTCCCCCTCAGAACTACCAATTGGATAAATTCTGCACAAGGACTCCCCACAGTCAAGCTTGGAAAGTGGATGCCTCTTCCTTTACTTGGGAAAGCCTCTCAGTTTATGCCTTTCCCCCTCTGCCTCTCCTCTCGAAGGTTCTGCTGAAGGTCAAACAGGACAAACCAAGGACAATACTGATTGTACCAGACTGGCTTCACCAGCACTGGTACCCTCTCTTGCGCAGTATGATACTGTTGGATCCATGGCACCTACATCAGACACCTTCCCTGCTGTCCCAGCAGGCAGGCCAGATTCTGCACCCTCAGCTTCAAACCCTGAACCTTGCAGCCTGGCTAATTCCTTGAGCTCTCCAATAGCATCCCTCAGTAAGCAGGTGCTAGATGTCATTCTGGAAGCAAGGAGACCTAGTACTAGAAAATCCTATGCCGAAAAGTGGA
The DNA here is from genome assembly GCF_019279795.1 of Protopterus annectens. Lineage (NCBI taxonomy): Eukaryota > Metazoa > Chordata > Ceratodontiformes > Protopteridae > Protopterus > Protopterus annectens. The sequence continues at coordinate 64,703,546 of NC_056744.1, read as the reverse complement.
AAAGATTCTGTTCCTGGAGCCAGACTCCGGAGAATGGCCACTACAGTGCCCAACTTACCTCATATCCTTCGGTACTTAACAGAATTGCTCCACAAGGGCCTTTCCTTCTCAACTATCAAAATTCATGCCTCAGCCATCTCAGCACATTATAATACTGAACCACAACTCATCTCTCACCCACTGTTAAAGCAATTCCTCAGAGGGGCTAAAAATGTAAGATCCCCCAGGCGAGCCCCTACTCCATTTGAACCAGCTACAACTGCAGAGTTGAAATTCCTTTCTTGGAAAACAGCCTTCCTTCTGGCCCTTCATTATCTTCCATGCAGACAGTGTTTTCCTCAGTACCAATCCCTCCTTTATGCCCAAGGTGGTGTCTAGTGTGGCCCTAAATCAGTCCATTCATTTGCCTACTTTTTTTCTGAATCCACAAAACAAAGGAGAGAGAATACTGCACTCTTTGGACGTGCACAGATAACTTAGATTTTATTTGGAAAGGACTAAGCCTCTTAGAAAATCTGAACAGCTGCTAGTTGGCAGAGTGGAAGGCCATTTCAAATCAAACCATTTCTAAATGGATAGCCCATTACATTCATTTCTGCTGCAAGCACCATGGAAAACCTACCCCACAGGGGATTAGATCACATTCCACCAGGGCTGCATCTACCTCTACAGCCTTTCTCAGAGGAGTCCTTACCAGGGACATCCTAGAAGCCGCTACCTGGAGCACTGTACATACCTTCACCAAGCATTACCACATGCCTATTTTTTCTAAATACAGAGCTGGTTTTTGACTCTGCAGTCTTGCAGGGCTTAATAGCTGGCCCTAATGCTCTCTAACTTCCTCCTCCCTTCCTTAGCTTTGGGAGTCTACCCAAATGTAATGACTTCAACAGTGAAACACGAAGAACATAGTACAGTTGTGTACACTTACCATAAATGTAGATGTTCAAGTGTATTCACTGTTGCAGTCCTAGTTACCCTCCCTCCAGCCCCCTGACTTCTCTTGGCTCTACCTTTCCTTTTTGTTTGGTGTATTTAAGCATTCTGGTGTATTTGCTTTTTGATGGAGGTGTAACATAACATATAATTGCTTCCCATTGTGGGTGCACCTGACATCTGGGGCAAGAAAAACTGATGTAATGGCATCGGCTGCATGTTTTATACCCCTGAGGACCTGACGTCATTGAAGAGGAGACGGCACATAACGCAAGAATCCAAGACTCTGGTATTCAGGCCAGCTGAGGGCTACCTGCAGGCAGATAACCCAAATGTAATGACTGCAACAGTGAATACACTCGAACATCTACATTTATGGTAAGTGTACACAACTGTACTTTCTGAAGAGAAGGACTCCCATTAGCCCAGATTCTTCCTTTGAAGAACTTTCCTTTGGGGATACTGTCTCTTGTATTATGGATTTTTTAAATGGAACCATACCCAGGTTTCTGACACCCAGAAGAGGTATTGTGAACTCCTCCAAATGGAGTCTTCTACAACCTCTGCTGTCCCTACGGTCCTTGCTACCTTGTTGGACTCTTCTTTCAGCAGCTTCTCAGGCTCCTGATTCCCAGCCACCAGCCCCTAAAAAGCCTCATAGCTTGTATAAGGTGCTTGATGATTGCAAGTTTCTTTACAATTGCACTTTCACTGACCCCTCTGTTGTCTCTGTTTCTTCTGACAAACCTTTCATCCTAGATCTCTAAGTTTGGCTGTTTCTAAACAAACCATTTCTTCTTGGATTTCTAAGGCCATTTCTGCTTCTGTAAAGGCCCATTATACCAGAGCTGTGGCTTCCTCTGGTGCTATTTTCAAGGGATTGGATACCAACTCCATCCTTGAGCTACTACTTGGACTTCTGCCCATTCTTTTACTAAGCTTTACAAGTTGGATGTGGTTTACATGGTGACAGCTAGATTTTCCAGGGCTATCTTGCATGGCTATCTTTAGGGCTCTGCTAGGCCTTCCTCCTCCCAAGTTTCCCCTTGAGCTTTTATACTCTCCCTTTATTAAGGAATACTGCAACAGTGATATGGAAGGACATAGTACAGTTATGTAAAATCTTACCATAACAGTAGATATCCTTCCATTCACTGTTGCAGTATTTGCTCCTTCCCTCCCCCCTTACTCATTTTTCCTTCTGGATGCACATGTTCTTCCTTTTCTCCTTGGACTGTTGTTCCTCCTTTTCTCCGTGGACTGTTGTTCCTCCTTGGACTATTCAGTTCTGAGGGATATGCATCCATATGTCTCCTTTATGCCCTAAGTGGACAGCAGGGAGCATACATGTGGCATATGCTGTCCTTGAAACCTAAGGCTACCCTTGGCAAGGGATCCCTTTAGTGAAGAATATTGCGCCAGTGAAGAGAAGGACATATACTATTATGGTAAAATTTTACACAGCTGTACAAATCCAGCATTCAAGTAACAAATAGCTGCCACAAGCACACATGCCTGCACACACACACACATGCCTGCGTGCAGACACACACGTGCAGACACACACACACACACACACACACACACACACACACACACCCCCACGCCTGCACACACAAGCACACATGCGTGCACACACACACATACACATGCCTGCATGCGCACACACACACACACACACACACACACACACACACACATACACACACACACACACACACACACACATACATACACACATACATACACACACACACACACACACACACATGCCTGCCTGCACACACACACACACACACACTTGCCTGCCTGCACACACACACACACACACACACACACACACACACACACACACACACACACACACACACACACACACACACACATGCACAGACTACATCTTAGCTGCTGAACCAAACTACAACTGGAAAGGAAGAAAAACAAAATGACTGCTTAAGTTTCAGGAAAATAATGCTACCAGTTATTTGCTCAGACCAGGTAAAAGTAATTTAATATATGTATGGATAAGTAATATAGCAAAGAAACTATTAAACACCATACAGATTCCATCAGCTAAGCCCTGCTGCTGTTTTGCTGAAAAGACAGATAACTGAAGGCCGTTCACACCATCCTTATGAGACTAGCTATAAACAGGAAAAAAAATGCATAAATCAGTCATCTAACCAGGCTGTTAAAACTGAGACAGGGTGTTTACATGTGACACTTATCTGCTGATGATGAGAACTAGCTGGGGGTATAGACTTGAGCAGCTGACAGTCAGCTCACCTGTCTAGGGGGAAAGGCATGGGTTTTGCAGCAGAATGTTGCCCTGTAGTAGACAATGGAGAACAACACTAGTGGCTTTGATTGCACGCACATGTACATACGGTAGGGCGAACATCAGTGAATCATGGGTGAATGAGCTCATGAGCACATGTATATTTCAATGCATGCCCTTCTCCCTTGTTTAATTTTAGATTATACAGAAACATCTTTGCGTTCAGGATGGGATGACACAGGGTCAGGACACCTCAATTGCTTCTCCCTCACCCCCAAAGATGGTATAAATACTGTACTTGGGGAGTAAGCTGTTCAGTAGAGGAGTGATGATGAAAAAGAGTCACCCATCCCTGCAGATGATCATACTGGCCAAAGAGAGTAAAAGAATAAATCAAAGTTCAGTAAATACATTTGTAATATGGTTGTGTTATACATAATGGCGTACATCATTCTTAAAAGACAGTATGACTCTTCATCAGTGAGGGCAGCTTTATATTTCTGAAACAGTTTGTTGCCTTCCTCATTCTCAAAGAACAACCACAGCTTTCCAAAGCTCTGTTTAATCTGTTGGGCAAAATAAAATGAGGACACTTACTGAACTTTTTTAGTAGCAGGTTAATGTGTACCTAATAATGGCACATTGATGATTTTCTGATTCATTGTTCTGAATAATAGAAAAAAACCTTCATGATATAAAACAAAATAATAACAATGATAAAAGGATATTTTGCCTCATCAGAACTGCTTAAGAGAAAAACTTCTTTAGTAAATAAGCAGATCGTATGGGTATTGGCTGTGCTGTGGAACAATTTCGATCCAAAAGAGCGATGATGAGTAAAGAAGGGAATTTCAGAGTGATACCAGGAATTATTTCTGCCATTCATAGCCTTTCAGAACTGATCTTTAAATTGCTGAAAGAATCACTTTTGGTTGGACTGGCCTTAATTAAACTATGTTTTGTGTATATCTCATTTTTTCCTCCTTTGGTCATGTAGAGGCTGTGGATTAACGCTCTATTTCAAAACACTGACCAGATACTACCAACCTATGTCTTATCTGTAAGTGATACTTTTTTCGCGCTTGGACTTTTAGAAGTATAACTGCACTGATAAATATAAACAAATACCTTTCTGCACTCTGTGTGTGTGTGTGTGTGTGTGTGTGTGTGTGTGTGTGTGTGTGTGTGTGTGTGTGTGTGCGCGCGCATGTGCATGTATGTGTATTTACTCCATGTTCAAAAATTATGTATTTGATGACTGTAGCTTCTTATTTTCTCTGTAGCTGTCTCTAGCCACCATGAATTAATTTCAAATTCTTAGTTCGGTTTGAGGTGATGAGCAGCCAGAACCTCTCCTGACATTCAATAGTTATGAGGTAGAGAAAAATGATCCTGGATGGGGCACCAGCAGGTTGGAGGATTGCCTTTCATCCATGGCATGTCTTTAGTACATGGTTTTAATAAAGCATTATGTAGTAAATAATGTCCCATTTTATTGTTTTATGTTTCAGCAGCATGTTTTTGGCACCCATTATATACCATTTTCCTTCCTGTTGATTATTAAGTGACTAACATACTAAGCTCCTTAGACAGTTAACAAATGCACAAGGTGCTGTGAGTGATGTACATTGTGAGTATTGTACCATGATTCTTATCAAGTATTTGTCACTGCCAGATATTTGCTTGTACTGGAACTGAACTAAAGCAGTAATGGTAAAACAGGTGTGGCCAGCAAATTATGGAGGATTACTGTTATCATTTCTTGTTGTCACTTGTGTAATACTTTCTTTTGTTGCCCAAACATTTTTAACCCTTTAGCATCCACTATTTAGTATTCAGTGGTTATCTCAGTAATTATCTATTGTCCACAAAATGGTTGTCAGCTCTTCATTGTTTTTGTCCAGTGTACCTACTGCAGGTGCTCACTTGTTGGTAGTGTGATTTATTTGTGCTGTTGCTTAATCATTGCCTAATTTTCTCCCTTTACATAAATTAGCATGACTTTTTGCTTCCTACAATTACACTAGCTGTTGGTAGTAATCATTATTCAGGTGTTACTAGTTTGTATTTATATCTTTAATCTTATCATCTGCCATTTCTTTCCTATCTTAATTTCACTCAACTCCTTTGCTACATTAATCTTACTCACTCACTAGCTTAGGCCGACTGCTGCTGTAGTGGCAGACTTATCTTTATCTACTGCTGTATTTAATAAAACCTAAGTACTAACTTTCTTTTATTACCACATCTAGCCTTTTCAACAAGTACTTCACAGTACCTATCTGACTGTAAGCTGTGTATGCACAGACTTTTAATTCTGTTTCCTTAGGTAGCCTTATCTCTCCAAGCATCCTGAGTTAGTGTAGCAACTGACTCATGTTTAATGACAAAACAGCTTTGGTACAGACTATGGGCCAGATTCACGATGGCTTGCACGGAGTCTATGAGTAGAGCAAGACTCCATGCAGCCATCATGACCGACGAGCGATCCAGGAACAGCCTGTAGGGGCGTGTAAGAGAGCTCCTAAAATGTCTCCTACACGGACAGGGCTGGGATATGCAAATTACCCCACTTGCAGCTGAAAGGCATGCAAATGAGGTAAATTTGCAATCCAGGAAGCACAAACCTGTCCGAGTAGGAGACGTGTTAGCTGCAGAAATGTACTCAATTGACAACTGAGTACCGTTCTGCAAATAGCACAATGGAGCTTTGTCAGCTCCAAATAACGGTTGCATATGGTTGAGGAAGCATGCCAATGGCCAAATATACGGCCATTGGAAAGTTTCCCAGATGCAAAATTAAAATAAAAAGAATTTTTTTTTTCAGCGATTTCCGATGTTTAAGCGTAGCGCAGCGCCGCACAAACAGGGTGCGCTGTAAAAATCATAAAATAAGACAATAAAAGCCACAAACGTGGAATTTATGAAAATTGTTAAATGACAATGTAAGGGAATAGCAGGCTGAAGACAACATGGCCACCGAGTAGGGGTTGCTAAGGGGAGAAGCCCAGTCTAAGACATGTAACCAAGCATTAGTAGGCAATCCTATGTAAATGAGTGTTAGGATAGTGAATCGCACTTTTACATAGCAAATGAGCAGAGTCAGTGGAGTGTAGGAGTAGGATATGAGGAGGAACAGAGTAGGAGATAGGTGACATCACAAGGGGGGTATGTATGAAAGTAGTGAAGCTCATTGGAGCACAGTGGCATGTGTTCAGTTAGACATCATGGAAAGAGGTGTGTCAACAGGTAGGCCAGGGAAAGCCAAGAAATGGAAGGTGTATACTGTGGATAACACCAAAGTTTCTTGCTGAGTGGGTATGTGCGTGTGTGCACGCCTGTAAACTTGAGTAAGACAGAGTGCGTGCGTGGAAGCGTGAGTGTGTGCGTTTAAGCTGCAGTAAGCATGTATAAGGCTGTTGGAAGACCTGTAAGCATGTTTGCGCTGGTGTGCGCGCGTTTTAACCCGAATAAGCAAGTTTTAGTCCGTCTAAGCATGTGTGTGTGCGTGTGAGCTGCTGTGAGTGTGTTTCCGCTTGTATGCGCGTCTCTCCCCCAAGGAAACAGAAAGGAAAAAGGAAGCACAACAAATAATAGGAAGCTGCCAGGGAATACTAGTAGAGCTAGCAGGTGCAAACAATCAGAATCGGGCAATTACACAGGCAGAACACTAGCCCAGTCCAGCACTTAAAACTCTGCAAACAACAGTGCAGTTTGTTTCTCTCAAGAGACACTGCAACACTGCAGTAAGCTACTAGAAGTGAAAACTGAAAAAGCTACACTCAGACAAAAAATGCTGGGGGCTGCCATTGCTGTTATAAGGCAACATATGCAACATGCTGAGGGTGGTGACAATGCAAATTCTGCCGGACAACCCACAGTGAGGAGACGGAGAAGAGTGTACAGGCCCAGGGTCACCTACCAGGAGTTACATGAGCTAGAGATAGTGGAACGCTATAGAGTGGACAGAGACCACCTGCAGCAAATTGTTGAGCTGTGCAGGCCACACCTCACACACAGAACCAACAGGGGAACCCATCCCAGTGGAAACCAAGGTATGTGTTGGCCTAAGAATACTAGCAACAGGTACCTTTCAGAGACCAACTGGTGATATGATGGGGATATCACAGGCATCAGCATCCAGGGTACCGCACCAGTTCCTGGATGCCATGTCAGCACATGTCAGTGATCATGTATATTTCCCCAATTCCCGTGAGGTATTGACCAGCAATATGCGTCTCTTCCAGCAAATAGCAGAATACCCTGAGGTAGTGGGTGCAATAGACTGCACTCGTAGTGGGTGGAATAGACTGCACGCATATATGCATCAAAGCACCAGCCGGTGAGCGGGGTAGGGCCTACAGTAACCGCAAGGGTTTCCCCTCCATCAACTGCCGGGTCGTATGTGATGCCCAGGGCATAATAATGAATGTGTGTGCTGTCTGCCCTGGAAGCTACCATGATTCCCATATCTGGCATCTGATGCAGCTGTACCAGACATTTGCCAATGGGGACATCCCACATGGTCACTTAGTGGGGGATGCTGGCTATGCACTGGAGCCGTGGCTGATGACACCCATCAGAAACGCACACACACCTGAACAGGAACACCATAATGAGGCACACGCACAAACACAAAATGTAATTGAGCGTGTGTTTGGGTTGCTCAAGTCACGGTTCCAGTGCCAGGACACATCTGGTGGAGCCTTGCAATACTCACCAACTACATGTACCCAAATTGTCATGGTATGTGCTATGTTACATAATATGATTCTGCAAAAACAGCTGCAGCAGGACCAGCATAGGCCTGGGCCAAACAGCCCCCCACCAGTGCCAAGGCCATCACAGGCAGAGCGTGACTCGGAGCAGGAACAACCTGTGCCTGCCCCAGTAGGCAGAAGGAGGCGTGCCCAGTATGCCTTGGCCTTGGCAAAGAGGCAACGCATAGCACATACACTGGCTCAGTAGGAACCCTGGAAATGATACCTCTCTCTGTCTCGCACATATAGTAAAAGGGATGCCTAACTTGACACTACCTGTTTCCAAACATGTATAGAGAGTGCAGTATGTGCATCTGACATAGGCAGCCCTGCAGCACCACCTGAGGCATGATTGCCATGTGTTAAGCAATGCAAGGTAGTGCTAAACAGCATTTACCACCATGTAGTATATGCAAACTTGATGACCTTGAGTATCATCTTACCCTCACCAAACATGAGGCCACAATATGAAGACAAGATGATCAATTACAACAATTGGCTTAAGTATTGGTGTCAGTGAAAGGGGATACAATGCCTGTCAGCCTGGGATGACATGTTCGACAAGACATGATGCTTCGCTAGGGATGGATTTCACCTATCACCTGTGGCCCTTTGGATATTGCCAAAGGCTCTTGTCACCCCCATAGTGCCTTTTTTAGGGAAGGCTCAAAACACAAACCTACCTCCATAGGTATCACAAGGGATAAGAAACTATAAGTAATGCTACTCAATGCCAGAAGTCTAAACTGCAAGATGCATGCACTCCAAACTCTCCTCAGCATGGAGAATGTTGATATCTGTGCAGTAACAGAAACCTGGTTCAAGGCTCCCAAGAGCACCCTAGCATTAACAGGTTACACCTCATACCATACTTTACAGCTGCAAAACATGGAACAAACTACAAAAGGAGGGGGAGTATCAATATTTTTCAAAGATACCCACACCGCCAGGTTGGTGGCACAGCATGAAGCATCGGAGACTAATCATGTGCAAAAACAGTGGCTAAAACTGCCTTCCAGTTCAAAGCCTGCTACAGACCACCCTCCTAAACCCAGGAACCACACTTGGCCGACTGGAAAACACATGAAAATATGAAGGTCTCCCCAAACACCATTATATTGAGCGACTTCAACTACCCAAACATAGACTGGGAGCATTACCCTAGCCCAAAGGTTCCCAGAATTTATAAACCAAAATGCTATGGAACAACTTGCTACCACTCCCACAACAGGGGAAAACATACTGGACCTGATCATCACCAACATGGGGACTCTATGCCCAAGACCAGAAGTGTATCCCTCACTGGTAAGATCAGACCAGAGAGTAATCTCACTGGATATTCACATCCCGATCCCAGTCCATGGCCAGAAAAACACAGTGAAAATTATTCACTAAAGCAAATGTCACACTCCTCAAAACTGAGGTGGAATCCTTTAAAGCTCCTGTGCCTGTGGAAAATATGGCCCAGACCTCATAATCCTTTATAAATGCATTCTATGAACACCTTCAGGAATACATGGATCATGCAATCCCAAATAAAACCAAGACCCAATCCTCCAAAGCCAGGCATCCTGTCCCCAGCCATAAACAAACCATACAGTACAAGGAGGAAGCTATTATATGATAGATCAAAATCCCAAAAAGGGAAGGCATCTCTGATCAGTATTATTAAAAAACTACTGCCACACATAAGATCGTCTAAGGCCATCTTTGAGATAAAAATTGTACAGGACACCAAGGATAATCACAAGGCATTCTTTACTTATGGTAGGAACCTGTGTGGGAATCCCCAGATATGCTCAGATGTAATCCAAAATGACAAACAATACACCAAACCCACAGACATTGCCAGCATCTGAGCTGACAGGTTCAGTGCAACCCCCCCCCCCACCAAAAGGGCAAATATCTATCCCAGCAGAGTGCTGGCCCCCTGACATTGCAGATGCTCAGCTAACAGCCAGCCTCTTCAAAGCAAAAGACACAGCATCAATGGGACCAGACGGTGTCCTGGGCTGTGTCCAACATGAACCCCAAGAAGAACTGAACACAAACATAAAACCACTGTTCAGTCTCAGCCTTACCAATGGATATGTACCCAAAGAGCAGTGTATAGCAACAGTGGTCCCTCTCCACAAAGGTGGTGCCTCAATGGATACTGCAAACTATCGCCCCAGAAGCCTGACTAGCTTGGTCTGCAAAGCTATGGAAAGGATCATCATGGACCTCAGAAATAAACATATTGGGGACCTACAGACACTGGATCCTACCCAGTTTGGCTTTGTTAAGGGCAGATCCTGCCACTTAAACCTGGTTGAGTCAATTGAAACAGTCACCAAGGCCATTGACGAGGGGAAGGTGGTCCACACAGTCTACCTGGACCTTGCAAAAGCCTTCCATACAGTACCCCACTTGGTCATCATAGATAAGATCACCAGCTTCAATATAAACCCCTATGTCACTAGATGGGTTGCAAACTGGCTCAAGGACAGAACCCACATGGTCAGAAATGCTGGAGCCATGTCAGACCCCAAACCAGCTAGAAGTGGCATCCCATAAGGCTCAGTCCTGGGACCTCCCTTGTTTGGTATATATTTCTCAGAGGTGCAGGCCAACACAGAAGGACTGTTGGTGAACAAGTTTGCAGATGACTGCAAACTGGGTGCCATAATCGACCCTCCAGCTGACACAAGCATCCTACAAAAGGGCCTCATAGAAACAGACAACTGGTGCCAGAGCCATGTCCTCAAGCTAAACGCAAAACAGTGTATAGTCCTCCCCTTTGTCAAAAACTAAGTGCCCACAAATTACCACATAGGTGGTAACCCATTAAGTATGGAAGAAGTGATAAGGGACCTGGGGACCCAAGCTAATAGCAATCTCTCATTCGATAACCACATGGCCAAAGTGTTTAGAAAAACATTTCATATAGCCCGCCTAATCATGAAGGTATTCACATCTACATCAGGGGAGGTCATCGTGCCTCTTAACTCATCCCTCATCAGGCCCATAATTGAGTACAATGCCCCTTGTGGGATGTACCTTATCAGACACCTGCAGCAGCTGGAAAGACCACAAAAGTACCTCGGGCTCAAACACATACCACTCGCTGCCCGGTTAAAGAAACTGCAGCTCCACTCAGTGGCATACCGCCTTCCCAGAGGCAATCTGTGTCTGATGTATAAAGCCATGTCCAACCTGGAATCAGTGGACATGCTGCAACTTGGAAAATCAGAATCCCCTCAAGCTACGCGCTCAAGAGACCTGAACCTCAGGACTGAAATAAATAGGACATGCTGGAGTGACAGATTCATAACCTAGAGGCTCCCCCCACTCTTGAGTAAACCCCCACTCCAGGTTAGCCAGAGTCCCTCATTGTCTCTCTTCAAGAGGAATCTTGATGAGTGGATGGGAGATTGTAGGTTTATCCTGGGTATCACTTCTATGTCACTGTTAGACAGAGGCACAGTATACTAACCTTGAAAAATGTCATGGCAAACTCCACTTAAAATGTGTATTGAAAGCCAAGCACACTTTGGCTAGGATTATAAATGCCCTAGGGCAGAAAGCCTAGTATGAACCTATGAACAGAATCACACACACCAACTAGTACAACTGTGGTCAATGTGGAGTAATGTTTGGCAATGTCCATCCAAGTTGGTGAATACACAGCAATGTCGGACAAGCCTGGTTTAAGTAGGCCATAGCTGAACAAAATGCAACATGCTCATAGTTGCCCAACTGGCCCTTAACCAGTCTGGTCTGCTCAGTATGAACATTTAAAGCAGTGATGGGACTCAAACCCATGATACTGTGCACCATAGTGAAAGTACTGAACCACTACACCATGACAGTATTGCAGTGTTCAGCCAGTATGAGAGAATGTTGCCAAGTCTTTGCAAACTATCACATGGAAACCCTGCAGGCACAGCATAATCCCTGTTGAGTTATGACACAAAGGAGCCTGGCAGTAAGAACACAACATGACTTCCAACACACACAGTATAAATGTCAATATTGGTCATGTTCACACACAACCAGAAATGTAGTGGACTCCAGATCACAACATATGGAAAGGTCACACTGGGCATGCTCACACACTTGGATAAATGAGACATATGTCAGGCAACAAACCATGGAAAGCCTGAACTGGGCATGCTCACACACTTAGGCCATGTCTGAGTATAGCAGTCAGTCACACATATCTGGCAGTTGTATGTGTTACGCCAGGAACCTCCCACGATCCAGCAATCCGCCCTGTGCACACAGTTAAATGACAACAGACGCATATATTAATATACTGGAACCCTGTCATGATCAAACATGTTACGCAGATACACAAGTTGTTCATAGAAACTGGGAAAACTACGGCAATAAAGACCTGCAAACAGTAGCAGCAACAAATATTGTGCATCCCGAACATAAACACAGGTGCAGAGGTCAATACTAGGCTGTCTGCCCTAGGGAATTCATAAGCCTAGGCAGAGTGTATTTGGCGTCCACCTCCCCAGTAGAGTAGCCTACTGTGTCTCTGTAAAGTAGGTCACAGAAGGCACCCTTTAAGGCTAGTTTGCTGTGCCTCTGTCAAGCAGGGACACAGTGGAGATCCCAGGGGTGAATTTTCAATTTCCCATCCCTGCAGCTGTATTTTGCTGGAAGAGGGTTGGTGAGGAGCTATATCTAACTTTAATTGGGATTCAATTACAGAGTGAGGGGAGCCTCTGGGAGGGGGAGGGGCAGGGGGGGTGTATGTATGCAATTCTCTGTGAAAGGAATGGCCTTTTTGGTAAGACTGGGATAACACACTAAAAGATGTACATTCCTCTTTGGAAAGACTGATGATGTCAGCACCCTATAAATACAGCAGGAGAAGGGAAATCATCCAGTAACGCGAATAGCGCACTGTGCTAATGCGTCTCTCTCAAGTATCATAACATAGTTAGGTAGGGGTTTGAATCCTACAAATGCCATGTGTGCGTTTGTCACACAGTTTGTCAATGTGTTGTGTGTTTTGCTTTTATTATTGTACGACATATTATTATAACAGTAATTTCAATGCACACATCAGGTATGTTTATGCCACATACAGATATGTACCTGTGACCTTTAATAGTTCCTATGTGTGAAGCCTGCCCCATATGAATACAGTTGTTACCCTTGCCAGCGTGTGCCACAGCTTACCAGACCTTAGGCCATACATGTATGTTGGTGACAATGCAGGCTACTGCAGTGATCTGTGTCCTAGGCCAACTATGTGACACACACCCATGAAAGCTTTGATAGATTAATGTGGGTGAGGATTCATGTCTGGAGTATGTGTCAGACATGTTAAAACACAGCAAAGTCTGTGAGTGATGGACAGCCAGTGTAGGTGTATGGCAACTGTTGCCGATATGCATACAGACACCTTCTTGCTTAGGTGATACACCAAGGGACTGCAGAATACCTTTGGAAATGTGAATATCACAGGAAAGACAAGATAACATTTGTCCACATGTACACACCATTACCCGTTCTACATGATGGGTGCTACCACCTACATGGTACTGTTGGAATACTATGTTAACTACATGCTGATGCCAATGCCACAGTTGCGTTACAGCAATACAGCATGGCTTGGACAACAGGTATCTGTCCGTATGATACCCTTGTGGTGGTTAGGTGTGTCATGTGTAGAATGCATTGTAGGCCACTGTATGTATTTGCAGTCATGGATGGACATATCCGTAGTGTGTTGGCATGTACATGAGACTGCTATATGCCAAAGAGTATTGTTCCCAGGGATGTGTGGGGCTCAGTAAGAATGGCTACTGGTATAGTGTAGTACTGCAGGGATATCACTGACACCAGGTTCCTACATCTGTGTATCAGTTGAGGAGACATCATGTAATGACCACTGAATGTCAGGCTATGTAAGCTGTGTATACTACCAGAATGTAGACCATTGACATTTGGAAACCGTATCACCCACAGCATACTGTCAAACCATGCCATGTTCCATGCTAACCATGTTCACAAATGTACACCTGCAACTCAGTCTTGCAAACATCACACATGTACTGTCCACACCCCAACACATGCAGGCACAGGTACACACGACAGCCATGTGGTACATGTGCAGACAGTACACTTTGGGAATTAACACTGGTGTATACAAAACTGCAATGACAAACATAGGTAATGCATCATGCATGCTCGAATATACCCACAACAATATCATTACACTGTACTGTTAACATGATAATATTACTACAGTGCTATATAGTCACCCTGTGCATCAGCACCATGCTACCATGTTCCTGCATCAGTGTTACAGATGGCAGGAGGTGGCACAGTTTCATCATATGCACAGGGTGTGTACTTGGTTTTCCAGAGTCTGCCATTGACGCATCCAGTTGACATGTATGTGTGTGTGTGTGTGTTAGTGAGGGACAACAGTACAACATGGGGCAATGTTGCTGCAATGTGTGTGTGTATGTGTTAGCCCTAGGTGTTAGCATTATGTGTGCGTGTATGCATGCACACAGTTCCACCACGTGGCTGCTATATACGGGTGTTTGTGGACAGCCACAGACTGTACCTGCCAGGTCATACAGATCACTGTCTCTGGGCACGGTACCTGTGCCTGGCAGGGGTGCTACGGACAGTATCAGGTACTAAGCCAGACTGGGTACTGTCATCAGAAGCAGTGGGTAGTTGACTGGACGCATGTCCCTGCTGGGACTGTCCAGAGCCATGTGCACGTGGTCTTCTCGGACGGTCTAATGACAGCACAGACCCAGCATTGCTGGGGCTGGTACTGGCACTATGGGAGCGGCTGCGGGTTTGTTGTCGTCCGCGATGACTGCCAGCTGATAATGTTGCTGGCATACGTCCTTGTCGACGCCTCAACCGTCCTGCACTGTCCTGGCTCCTGGACATGTAGTTGTGGAAGAGATCTAATGCGTCTCCCCAACGTCTATCAATGACCTCGCTGATGTTACGGATGGCAGATGCAACGTCACGCATAGTGTCATTCATAGCGATGCGATGTGCTCAAGCTCCCTCAGACCCTGTCTGGTGTACCGTTCCATACGTGCCTGTGCCTGCATTACAGCCCGGAACATAGCTGAGGTTGAAAGACCTCTGTGGGCACGTCTGACAGGGGCAGTACGACCACGGATGCTCCCACGAGAACCCCTGGGCATCTGCCTGTGTGGTATCATGTCAGGAATCTGGCCATGGCTGCTGTGAGGGGATGCATTTGCCAATGATACCACACTACCCTGGTCAATGCCCACTGTATGCTGTCCCTCAGCTAAGGACATTGGTGACAATGGATGTATCGGCAGGATGACTGTGCACATTGATGGGGTTGACTGCTGTGTAGTGTCAATTGGCTGACCAATGACAGACCCTGCCACACCTCCCTGTGCCATTACACATGTATCATCATAATCACTATCCCCAGCAGTGGCTTCAGGTTCCCTGCTGCACTCCACCAGAGCAACATCAGAACCTGTGAGAGGTAGATAGGAAACACAGTTTACAAATGTGTACACAATATTAGCACACAGGCGCACAGGCACACAGGGGCACTCCTCAGTACAGCAGATACAAACACAGACACATCTGCAATCCAACACATACACAATACTGTTTTAGGGTGGGTGACAGTATCACAAGGAAAAACATCACTGCACACGTATCAGCATGCAGATTATGTGTTGCACAGGAGCATGCAGTGCAAGTGTAGACAGCCCTTGTTAATAACAGTATACGTGTACTTGATGCTTGTGTGTAGTTGTTCAGTGATTGTCTCCACCCTGGGACACAATGTGTACAAGGACATAACAATGTTGTGCAAGTGTTACAAGCTGTGGGTGCATATATTTGCACACATACACACACACAACACATGACGGTGCTACGCAATGACTGCTATGTGTACTTTTGTGGTCGGCGGAACTGGATGTGGTGTAGTAACGTGAGCCATGATCAACATGCTTCTTGTGGTCAGTCAACAATAATAATGTGTGCCAGACAGGCAGCTAGCATGCTGTACCTGACGTGCAGTAACATGACTACATCCACAATTACACAGCCACTTGTTACATGGGTTTGTAAGGTGGCCAATAGTGAGCATTGCCTAACATGAATGTATTATTTGTTCAAGACTGTTGCACAAAGACATGATAGGCCTCTACCCCTCAGGTATATTATGTGTGTTGTGCAGATGATAAGTGGGATACTGAAGGGTGGCCATACAGCAGGTGTCATAATTGGACGTGTAGCAGGCTAAGGTGTAGTGTGTATGCCAAACATGTGTGTGTTGTGTACATGTGTATCAGGTATGCCTATACAATGCCCAGTACTGTGTTACCACACTTGTGTGTCATGCTCTGTGTATTGCATGTGAGTGAGGCAGCTGTTGAGAATAATGGGATATGCATAGTCTCACAGCAAACATGCACAGCATGCATTATGCGTAGGTGTGTTACATGTGCACAGATTACACCTCCATATGACATGCACATGTCATTAGAAATAGTATTGTTATTACACACTCACCAGCATGGATTGGCTGCCTTGCTGTCACTCCAGAGGGACTTGCAAAATTATGAGAGTGATTGCCAGTGGCCACAACTGAGCCATTGATACTGCGAGTATGATAAAGTACAGTAGTACAACAGGTGGCTTTCACAGGTGTACAGATTATGCTCAGCATATCAATCTTGCAGAAGAATAGGCAGGTTAACAGCTACACAAACAGTACACATCTCACACATGCATAAACTACCAGTACAGAGAACAGTCAACTACAGATATGGCATGTTACCTGCACGCTCCATTTCAACATGCTGGGTGGCTCTGGCCTCCATGATGACACATGTTTGTGAATGTTGCTGTTGTTGGCCTAGAGCCACAACACTTAGGATGTGCTCCTCCACACTGGTGAAGGGGGGTGGATAGGTACCCCACCGCCTGTGGCAAGCTGTTGTCTGTGGATATCAGACGCACGCTGCCAGACATGTCTAATTAAATCACTGCAGTGATGGTGCACCTGCTCATATGTCCGGTTATGCATGCCTATGTCATTTACCCGACGGACAAGATCTTGCCACAGTGCAGCCCTCTCATGCTGGTTCTGGCTGGTCCTGGAAAACAGCACACAGTAATTCTGTACCAGGCTCTGGTGGATCTCCTGATCCTCTGCTGCTGTATAAGGTGGGTTTCGCTGATGCACCATCACCCTGGAAGAAAAAGAAAAATATGTGAGCAAGTCATGTGGCACACTTAATATTCTAATGTACTGATATCACTTAACTGCCATATATAGCATCTGTCTGTCTATCAGGGGATACACATATTCAATACCACATATCAGTGCTCAGCCCACAACTGTCTGACGGTGCCTGCCACACTCCATACAACAAACTAGTATACACAAGCACTCGGCACACTGTGTGGGATACAATGCACAACCTCACACTGGGGGTATGTATCAAGCTAATGGATGAAGAATATTGTCATCCTATGCAGTGAATGCAATGCACATTTACAGTTTCAACGGTAATCCACCCTAGTCTTTGATGCCATACCCCTACCTGACATATGTGCACAGTTGTTACTATAGCCAGCATACTGCTGTCACAGAGTATACATGCTGCCAGGTACACACACATACCCGGTAACACACATGTGATTGCGGCCATGGTACAGGCATCATTACACACACATTACACATACATACAACACACAAATGTATGACAACACAAATGAGCATTAACTGTGCACCTTATAGTACTTGGCTTCAACCTTTACCTGATGATATTAAAGCTAAGTTGATGTATGCTCCTCTGAATAATACATTTTTGTTTGGGGCAGCAGCTGTTGGTTTGTTCAGGTCTCTTCAGGATAAGGGGAAGTCCTTACAGGAGCTTAAACATGTGGTTATTTCTCTTGTGCCTAAATTTCAGAGAAGCTACCCCAGTAAGCCAGCCTTTGTTCATAGGCAATTTTGCCCTTCTAGTAAAGGTAAAAACCATGGCAGATGGGCTCCTCCTGCTACGGCCACTCAGACGTCAGGGATTCAGAAGCCTTCCTTTTCTGACAAACCAGGTACTGTACGGTAATCCGTCTCTTCTCAGCCACATTCCACTCTCTCTTCACTTTTCTCTTTCTCTTCCTGTTTGGCTTCAGATCACTCAGGATTCCTGGGTTCTGTCAGTCATCCATCAGGGGTACTTCATGGTGTGGAAATCCCATCCTCTTTTTTTGGGCATTCTTCTGCCTCCTTGGTAACAACTTCCTTTTTTCCCAGAGGTTCTTTGAAATCTGTTGACTCCGGGTACTATTCAAGAGGTGCCTGTGTCCCAAGGGAAGTGGTTTTACACAATGTTTCTACTGCCCAGAAAAGAGGCACTTGGAGACCAGTTCTAGACTTCTGTCATCTAAATACTTTTCTGAAGGTGCCTTCCTTTCAGATGTTGGCCCTTCAGACTCTGTTTCCTGTTTTGCTCCTTCAGGCCTATATGGTGTCTCTGGATCTCAAGGTTGCTTCTCTCCATATTCTGATCCATCCTCTTTTCAGGAAGCTTTTGCCTTTCTCTGTTGCTTCCTGGAATACTCAGTTCTGTGCTTTGCCCTTTCGCCTTTCAACTCCCCCAAGGGTGTTCACCAAATGCCTCAGTCCTGTAATTGCTTTTTGCAGGCTTCAAGGGATCCAAATATTTCCTCACTTGGATGACCTGCTGATTCAGGCATCCTCTCCAGAGATCCTTTTGCAAAATCTTCATTTTGCCATTTCCCTTCTTCAGAACCTGGGGTTCGCAATAAACTTCAAAAAGTCTTCTCTGACTTCTTCTCAGGATCATGTCTTTCTGGGTTGCAGGATTCAAACGGTGCCAGTGCTAGCATCCCTGCCTCCTCCAAAGGCGTTAATTTGTTTCTTACTTTCAAAATCTACTTCTTCTTGCCTCCATTACAGCCAGGGAGTTTCAGAGAGCTCTGGGTTTCATGGCATCCACCATTCCAATGCTCCCTCTGGCCAAACTTTAAATGACAAAGTTTCAGTGGTTTCTGAATTCAGTGTGGCTTCAACATACACATCGTCTAGAAGTCTCATAAAGGAACTTCTCTGGTGGATTCAACAGTTGTCTCTGAATCCAGGGCTCCCTTTGCATCCCCCTCTTCCCTGTCAGTGTTCATAGATGCTTCAGACTTGGGATGGTGAGCAACATTTGGCTCCCTGCAGGTACAGGAGGGGTGGTCACCTCATCAGCAGAAGGAGCACATCATTGTACAAAAAATGCGAGTTCTTATGCTGGCTCTTCAGGCCTTTCATCCCTTTTTCTCTCTCTGGGGTTCTCAAGTTATTCACAGACAATCCTCAAACAGGGAGTAACAAGATTTTACCTTCTGGTATGGGATCTTGCTGTCAAATATCAAGTGACTCTTTAGACAGTTTACATCCCTTCAGATGAGAACATTGTGGTAGACACTTTGAACAGGTCCTTAACTCAATCCCACAAATTAATGCTTCATAGGGATGTGTTTCTGCGCATTGACCACCAGTGGGGTAGTCCTCAAGTAGATCTGTTTGCCTGCCCTCTGAACATGCAACTTCCTGTGTTTTGTGCCAGCGTCCCAGGTCCTTTGGTGTGGAAGGTGGACACTCTCTCATTTTCTTCGAAGGGGATTTTTCTTTATGCATTTCCTACCCTTCTTCTCATTCCAAAAATCCTGTTCAAGATTTAACAGGATGTTCCCAAAATCATGTCGGTGACTCCCTTTTGGCCACGACAGCACTGGCTCCCTCTACTTCTACATCTAGCCAAGGGCTATCATCACAAGTTACCTCAGTGGGTGGATCTTCTCACACAAGACAAGGGATCGTTCATTCATCCCCACCTGTGCACGCTTCAGCTGACACTGTGGGTGATAGGATTTTGATTCCTCACAGACAACTTTTTTTTTCTGAGGACATGCTGAAGGTACTACAGGAGGCCAGGACACCTACTACTAGGAAATCCTACTTATCCAAATGGAATGGGTTTTTTATTTGGTGTGTCTGTTGTAACCTGGACCCAATTATTGTGGATGTCCCTTTGTTTCTCTCTTACTTTTGTGAGTTGCTCGATGCTGATTTGGCCTATTATTATACTAAGGCCCACTTATCAGCTATCTCTACTTGTCTGCCTTTAACTCCTCTGTTAGCTTCTAGATTTGAAACAAAACAATTTCTTCAAGGCATCATTAATATTAGACCTCCCAGGAAGCCTATTCCTCCACCCTGAGATCTTGATTTTGTTTTGGAGAAGTTGATTAAGGCTCCCTTTGAGCCTGCTGCTTCAGTTTCCTTGCAACAGTGTTCTTGGAAGACTTTTCTTTTATTAGCTCTTACCTCTGCCAGATGAGTTTCTGAGTTGTAAGCCGTTATGGCTTGTCCTTTTTTTTTTTCTTTTTTCCTTTTTTTTTTTTTTTTATATATATTTCATGAGGACAAGGTGTCCTTGCATACTAATCCTTCTTTTAATGCTTAAGGTGGTTAATGAGTTGTCACTTAATCAGTCTGTTAATTTGTCTACTTTTTTCCCCTCTCCACTTTCTGACAGTGAGAGGGTACTGCATACTTTGGATGTGTGTAGAGAATTAGAGAATCTTTTCATCCTAGGTCTTTAGGATTAGCTGTATCCAAGCAAACCATTTCTTCTTGGATTTCAATGGCTATTTCTTTTTGTTACACTTTTCATGGCAAGAACCTTCATTGTTGTATAAAATACTAACACACACTAACCATATTTATACTATCAAAAGTTCATAGGTAGATACTGGGCTATCTGCCCTAGGGCATTTATAAGCCTAGCCAGAGTGTATTTGGCTTCTGCCTCCCTATTAGATTAGCCTACTGCGCCTCTGTAAAGTAGGTCACAGAAGGTACCCTTTTAAGGTTAGTTTACTGTGCCTCTGTCTAGCAGGGACACAGGAGAGATCCCAGGGGTGAATTTGTGATTTCCCATCCACGCGTACAAATTTCGCTTGAAGAGGGTCAGCGAGGGGCTATGTCTAACATGAATTGGGATTCTATTCCAGAGTGAGGGGAGCCTCTGGGAAATGAATCTGTCCCTCCAGCATGTCCTATTTATTTTTGTGCTGAGGTTTAGGTCCCTGGAGCGTGTAGCTCTAAGGGACTTGGATTTTTTGAGGTGGAGCATGTCCATTAATTCTGGGTTTGACATGGCTTTGTATGTCAGGCACAGATCGCCTCTGAGTAGGCTGTAAGCAACTGAGTAGAGCTGGAGTTTCTTTAGTCGAGCTGCATAGGACATCTGTTTGTAGCCCATGATCCTCTTGGTGAGGTACTTTTTGGGTACCTCCAGTTGCTGCAGGTGTTGGGTAAGGTACATACCAAAAGGGGCATTGTATTCAATTATGGGCCTGATGAGTGACGAGTAGAGGGGCACAATGACCTCTCTTGATCTAGACGTGAACCCTTTCATGATAAGGTGGGCTATATAGAAGGTCTTTCTAACCACTTTGGCAACGTGATTATCAAAGGAGAGATTACTATCTACGTTGGTCCCCAAATCTCTAATTACTTCTTCCGTACTTAATGGATTACCACCTATGTGGTAATTTGTGGGCACCTTGTTTTTCCCAAAGGAGATGACTATGCACTTTTTAGCATTTAGCTTGAGGCCGTGGCTCTGGCACCAAGCATCCGTCTCTGTGAGACCTTTTTGGAGGATGCTTGTGTCAGCTGGAGATTCGATTATGGCCCCCAGTTTGCAGTCATCTGTGAACTTTGTCAGCCATAATCCCCCCGTGTTAGCCTGAACTTCAGAGAAGTATATACCAAACAAGAGAGGTCCCAGAACTGAGCCCTGTGGGATGCCACTTGTAACTGGTTTGGATTCGGACATGGCACCTGTGATTCTGACCACGTGGGTTCTATCTCTGAGCCAGTTTGCAACCCATCATGTGATATAGGGGTTGATATTTAATCTGGTAAGCCAAAAAACACGTAAATGAACACACCTAGCCAACGGAGCTGTAACCCTGGTAACCAAATCAGAAAAACGATATATACCAAGAAATACAGGGTTAAGTAGCGGAAAACCTCCAGTATTCAACAAAGTTCTGATAAAACGTTCCTCCACAAGCAACTGTAGATGCAACTTCGTAGTAATAATAACAAACGCTGCGTAACAGATCTGATAAATTTATTACATAGACGTTAGCGCTTTCACCCAAAAGGCTTCATCAGACGTACAAATACATTGAAATGCAGTGATATATATACTAACACAAACAATCCTATTGGATGGCAACACTACGTAAGAATTCTAAAATGCAACAAGCATTCCAATAAAAACATTGAATATAAAATGACCTATTACCACAAAAATAATCATGGTAAACTGCATAACCTAAAATCAGCACACAAAACTGCTGTGATATACATAATATAACACCTAAACCAAGACAATATATTATACATAAATATAAAAAATAAGATTATGACAGCCTTCTGGAGCAGAAACAATGGACATATATACACTATTCTGGAAGACTATGTATGTGGAAAAGCAACGGATGTATATGGAACAAACTAATAATATGAGCTAAGACATAAATCTTAACAATGCACATGCAGACGAAGAGACAAAAATGATACAACAAAACAACTCTAACAACTCCGAAGAGCTATCAATAAATAAATAGATGTAAATATATACAAAAAAGGCAGGCTTAAAGTGCATGGATCAAAGGTGAGGAAGAACAGATGTAAGGTCAAGCCCAAAGACTGACCTGGGCTTATCCACGTGTGGACGAAAAATGTTAAAGGGGCAAATCTGTAGATTACCATACAAACCCCAACACATGATGTAAATTGTTAATATATCTCCCTCAGATCATTTCCTGGGCCTGTAGCACTTCCTTTTTCTCAAAATGGGTCTAATATTAACCCTATCATTAAGACCAGGTGGTCGATCTGCCTTACATCTTATTATCCACCTCATCTCGCATTCTAATGTATAATTAGGCAAGTCACCTCCCCTGTTGCTTTCAAATACCTCCTGTATCACTAAAAACAAAAAAGTATGATGGGCTCCTGAACATTTAACATGCTTAGCCAGGGCATTAGTATCAGAACCAATTCTAATGTGATACAAATGTTCCCTTATTCTTTCTTTAAGCATCCTGTTCGTTTTGCCTATGTAATAAGAGGTACAGGCCTGGCATTTGGCTAAATATATAACATTCTTACTCGTGCAGTTGGTCCCGGTATTAAAATTATACACAAAATTGTTATGATGATTGGTGAAAGTGGTGCTAGTATCAATTGCCACACATTGATTACATCTACCACAGGGTTTCGTGTTATAATCAAAGTCCCTATGTTTAAAAAAACTTCTAAAGTGTAATTTTTTGGATGTGTGTATTTATAGATTGGATAGTGGATTGTTGAATACGTGTATACATAGGAAGTTATGCTATAAGAACAGTTTTCTCCATCGCCAGAGCATGCACCCTAGGTATGTCTTTGATAATGTACTGAAAGGTCAGTTAATGAGGGCCTCGAGACTGAACCCAAGTAATGATGGTTATCATGAGGAATTAGTTAAACTAAGGGAGATGTTCAGCGAGAGAGGATATAATAGTGCAGCACTTGACAAAACAATAAGGGAAGTGAATAACTTGAGATCTACTATTGCTAAACCCTATTTCTCTGAAGGTATTGAGGGAGAGAATGATGCTGAGAATGACATTATACAAACATTGAGAGCTCCTATGTTTTACACCAAGGATGCCATACACTTTAGAAGTTTTTTGACTAAGCATTGGCAGGTACTCAAATTAGATCAAGATCTGAGTGAATTAGTGGGCCCTGAGCCTAAGGTTGTATATAAGAATAAATCCAACCTTAAGAACATGCTATGTTATAGAAACATCTTTGATGCAAGGGTTAAACATAGGGACTTTGATTATAACACGAAACCCTGTGGTAGATGTAATCAATGTGTGGCAATTGATACTAGCACCACTTTCACCAATCCTCATAACAATTTTGTGTATAATTTTAATACCGGGACCAACTGCACGAGTAAGAATGTTATATATTTAGCCAAATGCCAGGCCTGTACCTCTTATTACATAGGCAAAACGAACAGGATGCTTAAAGAAAGAATAAGGGAACATTTGTATCATATTAGAATTGGTTCTGATACTAATGCCCTGGCTAAGCATGTTAAATGTTCAGGAGCCCATCATACTTTTTTGTTTTTAGTGATACAGGAGGTATTTGAGAGCAACAGGGGAGGTGACTTGCCTAATTATACATTAGAATGCGAGATGAGGTGGATAATAAGATGTAAGGCAGATCGACCACCTGGTCTTAATGATAGGGTTAATATAAGACCCATTTTGAGAAAAAGGAAGTGCTACAGGCCCAGGAAATGATCTGAGGGAGATATATTAACAATTTACATCATATGTTGGGGTTTGTATGGTAATCTTCAGATTTGCCCCTTTAACATTTTTGTCCACATGTGGATATGCCCAGGTCAGTCTTTGGGCTTGACCTTACATCTGTTCTTCCTCACCTTTGATCCATGCACTTTAAGCTAGCCTTTTTTGTATATATTTACATCTATTTATTTATTGATAGCCCTTCAGAGTTGTTAGAGTTGTTTTGTTGTATAATCTTTGTCTCTTCGTTTGCATGTGCATTGTTGAGATTTATGTCTTAGCTCATATTATTAGTCTGTTCCATATACATCCGTTGCTTTTCCACATACATAGTCTTCCAGAATGGTGCATATATGTCCATTGTCTCTGTTCCAGAAGGCTGTCATACTTATATTTTTATATTTATGTATAACACATTGTCTTAGTTTAAGGGGTTATATTATGTATATTACAGCAGTTTTGTGTGCTGATTTTAGGTCATGCATTTTACCATGATTATTTTTGTGGTAATAGGTCATTTTATAATCAATGTTTTTATTGGAATGCTTGTTGCATTTTAAAATTCTTACGTAGTGTTGCCATCCAATAGGATTGTTTGTGTTAGTATATATATCACTGCATTTCAATGTATTTGTACGTCTGATGAAGCCTTTTGGGTGAAAGCGCTAACGTCTATGTAATAAATTTATCAGATCTGTTACGCAGCGTTTGTTATTATTACTACGAAGTTGCATCTACAGTTGCTTGTGGAGGAACGTTTTATCAGAACTTTGTTGAATACTGGAGGTTTTCCGCTACCTAACCCTGTATTTCTTGGTATATATCATTTAATCTGGTAAGCTTATTTGTGATGCCCGAGTGGGGTATTGTGTCAAAGGCTTTTGCGAGGTCCAGGTAGGCTGTGTAGGCTACCTTGCCCTCATCTATGGCTTTGGTAACTGTTTCAAAGAAATCAACTAGGTTTAAGAGGCAAGATCTGCCCTTAACAAAGCCAAATTGGGTAGGGTCCAGTGTCTGGAGTCTCCCAATGTCTTTGTTTATGTGTTCCATGATAATACGCTCCATAGCTTTACAGACCAGACTAGTCAGGCTTATGGGGCGATAGTTTCCGGGGTCCATTGGGGCACCACCTTTGTGGAGTGGGACCACTGTAGCTGTACACCATTCTTTGGGTACATATCCTGTAGTAAGGCTAAGTTTGAACAGTGACTTAATGTGAGGGTTCAGTTCTTCTTGGAGCTCATGTAAGACACAGCCTGGGACACCGTCCGGTCCCATAGATGCTGTGTTTTTTGCTTTGGAGAGGGCAGTTTCACCTGTACATCTGTGATGTCAGGGAGGTTACATTCAGTTGGGATAGGCATTTGCTCCTTTGGGGGGGAAGAAGTTTGCGCTGAATCTGTCTGCCAGGATGTTGGCTATGTCTGTAGGTTCGGTATATTTTGTACCATTATGCAACAATTCAGAGCATATCTGGGAGTTTCCACCCATGTTTCTGACATAACTAAAGAAGGCCTTGTGATTATCTTTAGTGTCTAGGGCAATTTTTCTTTCAAAACTGGCCTTTGATGATTTTATGAGGGATCGAAGTTTCTTGCTAATACTGATCAGAGATGCCTTCCCTTTTTGGGATTTTGCTCTGTCATGTAGTAGCTTCCTCCTTCTGTTGTATAGCTTATTTTTGGCCGGGGTCCACCAGACCGGTCTCCTGTTTTTGGAGGAGTGAGTCTTGGTTTTATTTGGGATAGCATGATCCATGCATTCCTGCAGGTGCTCATAGAATGCATTTGTAAAGGATTCTGCGGATTGAGCTGTATTATCCTCTGGCCCAGGGGCTTTGAAGGATTCCACCTGTCTTGAGAAGTGCAAAGTTGGCTTTGGAGAAATTCTTTACAGTGATTTCCTTGGCGGGGGGTGGGGACGGGATATGGATGTCCAGGGAAATTTGTTTATGGTCTGATCTTACCAATGAGGGGTTTACCTCTGGTGTGGAACATAGAGTCCCCATGTTTGTGATGACCAGGTTCAATATGTTGTTCCCTCTTGTGGGAGTGGTGACCAGTTGTTGCATTGCGTTAGAGTTTATAAATTCAAGGAACCGTTGGGCGAGGGTGTTTGGGCTTGAGTAGTTTTCCCAGTCAATGTTTGGGTAGTTGAAGTCACCCAGTAACATAGTGTTTGGAGAGACCTTCATATTCTCCAGTGTTCTCAGGAATGCCAAGTGGGGCTCCTGTAATAGGGAGGGTGTTCTGTAGCAGGCTACAAACTGAAAGGCAGTTTTGCCCACTGTTAGTTGCACATGGATGGTTTCCGATGCTTTGTGCAGTGCCACTAACCTGGAGGTGTAGGTATCTTTGATGAATATAGATACTCCCCCTCCTTTTGTGCTTCGTCCGAGTTTTGGGGCGAAGCATGGTATGAGTTATAACCTGGTAGTGCTGGGGTGCTCTCAGGAGCCTTGAACTAGGTTTCTGTTACTGCACAGACATCGATTTTCTCCATACTGAGGAGAGTCTCGAGTGCGTGCATCTTGAGGTTTAGACTTCTGGCATTGAGTAGCATTACCTTTAGTTTTTTTTATCTTTGGGTTGTCTATGGAGGTAGGTTTGTCCTTTGAGCCTTGCCTAAAAAAGACACTATGGGGGTGGCAAGAGCCTTGGCCAGTATCTGAAAGCCTAAGGGTGACAGGTGCAAGCCGTCCCTAGCGAAGCAACGTGGCTTGTCGAGCATGTCATCCCAGGCTGACAGACACTGGATCCCCTTTGAATGACACCAATACTTTAGCCAATTGTTGAAACTGATCATTTTGTCTTTATACTGTGGCATCATTCTTGGTGAGGGCAAGATGCTACTCAAGGTCAGGGACATACCAGCCTGGGCTACATGGTCAGAGAGCTCCTCTATGTCTCTTTTCATGTAGTCCAGGGAGGTACATCTCAGGTCATTCACACCAGCATGGACAATGACAGAGTCATACTTGTACTTGCTTTGGAGTGACCTGAGTGCTTGCATTATGTGGCGGATCCTGGCACCTGACAGGCAGCTTACAGTGACCTTCTCCTTGTTCAGTCTGGTGAGTGGGACGTCAGTGTGTCGGACAATAGAGTCCCCTGTAACAAGTGTATTTGGTGTGTTGTTTGGCCTTATGGGCTGTGACTGTGAGGCACACTGATTTTGTGAGATATGTGATTTGTGGGTATTGTTGAGGGGTGGCTGTTGCTTGGATATCTGCTTAGGACGTCTTTGCTGTTTAGGCAGATTTTTATTTAGAGCCTCCGAGTATGTTTTTCTGTGTTTATGTGTTGGGTGTGCAGATGCAATAGGTCTGTGTGAGACTGGATTTGTGGTGTGGGTGGTTACCTTTTCCTCCTGAATGACTGTGCCAGTCTTGGGTTGAGAGAGCTCTGCCTCCAGTTTGGCTGTGTAACTGCATCTCTCACATGTATTAGAGTTTGTTGGAAGGAGGAGAGGGTTGTCTGTGTACATAAGGCAATTGTAACATTGCCTCAAAATTCCCAGATTCACCAGCTGGACTGGAGAGTAACCTTGAAACTGACCCTTGGACATACCACATTAGTATAGGGAACTGTTTTTTTTACTGATCAGATTAGGGAAGGGAACTGATTTTTCACTTGATCAGGAAGGACCAATCGGGAGTCTAATACTTATGAGAAGTCAAGGAGGGTGTAGTGCTTTAGTTAGTTAGTGTTTCCTTATAAGAGCTGAGCAAGTGCAGGGCTTTAGAATGAGAATAGAGTGATAACTTTGAGAGTTTGAACAGTTCTAAGGGAAAAAGTGAAGAGCAGACTTTGTGGAGCCTGGAATAGTTTAAACCTGTTTAGGCGGCGCTGCTCAGTCATAAAACCACGCAAAAAGAGAGTTGTAGGGTTTTAAGAGAGAGAGATCAAGGAGTTTAGAATTGACCCAAAATGGCCAATAAAACTACAGCTTCTAGGTAGTAACCACTTCTCCAGGGACAGGCAGGCTGTTCAGTGTTAACCACTCCCACTGGTGCACACAGAGACTTCCCTTTAGCCCAAGCAAGCACTGGCTTTCTAGAAACTTCCAAACAGTTCACAACAGCAAATCTGTAACTGAACTTTCTTAACTTTCAATAAGTGGGGAAAAAAGCAAGATTTTTTTGTTTTTTTTTTCTTTTTGTTGTAGTTTAAAGGTAGCAGAGATACACAAGCAGCAAAATAATCACAACAGTGCAATAAATGACCCCACACTTGAGTGCTAGGCCAGAATCAGGTAAAATGCAGTTTTCAGAGAAAAAAACGATTTTAAATTAAGTGCAACACAGGAAATGCAGTAAACAGGCTCTAGATGTGTTCCAAGTACTGTTACTGTTACAGATATAAATTTTAGCAAGGCGGAAAATGCCAAAAAGTAGGCGGCAAAGCAGTAAAACTTAACAAAAAATCAGAAGAAAATACTTAAAATGACAAAAGTGGCTCCTTTTCTTCTCTCAGCGTTTTCTCCTCTTTGTAGGTGCTTCAGCAACAACTAGCAAGCCTGAAAAGTCACACATAAATTCTCTTTTAGGGTGATTGATAGAGTGTATAAGGGTATACGAGGTGGAGATTTAAATAATAAGCTTGAGTGAAATATCAATGGATAATATGCCTTTGTGGGGATATATCACCGGGTTTAAATGAGACTGTTTCTTTAAAACCTGTATTAAGATACAAACAAATGTGTTTGAAATAGAGACTTTTGCTTTTAAAACTATTGTTCTTAACTAGGATTTGATTGTTTAATTGAATAATTAATGGCTGTGTGATTTTTGATAGTATAACTATGGTTTGTATGTGTTAATATTTTATACACTGATAAATGGTTTGTTTGACCTGGAAGCTCTGTTTTATTAAACACTTGTTCAGTATTAGTGCTGCTTGGTTTGTTTCATACTGCATGCAGTGTTGGTTCTATGAACTAACCTTTGTTCTACAACTGTTTGGCTTTTTTGAGAGTTGGTTTTGCTATTGCCATTCTTCATGCCTTTTTAGGGGACTCCTCTGCTCCTCTCCCTAGATGTTCTTCATCTCACATTGCTGCAGTCCTTACATATGGGTAGTCCGCTGTCCTCGGTCGGCCCGAATACCAAAGTATTAGGCTGACGTCGGTCAAGGCGCTTAAAACTGACATCAGGACGTCAGGGTACAAAAGCGCATGACCGACGTCATATCCTCAGTCTTTTTTGCCGCATGGTCCGATGCAGAAGCAGCGTTGCAAGTGCCGTTCGGCGTTCTGAAATTTTTCGAGTTCGGAGTTTCAGACCGAATCCAAGTTGGCTAAGTACCCGTTGGGAATATTTTGTTTTTCTTGCCTCAGTGTATTACGGATGTCAGAAAAGTGAATAACTGTATTTCTTGTGGGAAACAGATACCGCATAGGGATTATCATTCTTTGTGCATTCCTTGTTTGGGGCCTGAGCACGACGTTGTTGGGTGTCGCTTTTGTGCTAGGTTCAATAAGCGCACTATTAAGCGAAGGTTAGATTGTGCTAGGCTGGTCTTCGGTAAGCGGTGCAATTATAATATGCCGTCGGACTCTCCGGCGCCCGCTTCTTCGAAGAAGCGCAAAGACAAAACAGTTAAACCCAGGCAAGATGAGTCGTCCGTTCTGGACGCCGGTTCTTTAGAGGCTTCAGTGGAACCGGTGGTTCCGACGGAGACTTCTCTGGAGTCTCAGGGGGAGACTTTGATTTTGCAGGATGTGGCCTCTCAAGAGGCAGGTCAGGCTGAAGGGGCTTCTCAGGTTACTGTACTCCCCTCCCTTCCTAGGGTGGTTAGGCCCTCTCCTTCTGTTTCCAAGGCTTCTCCCAGAGGCAGGCCAGGTTTAGCTTCTGTTGGTGTCACTCCTAGTTCAGCAGGGTCTGTGCCTAAGAAGCACATGCTTAAAATGGCAGAAGATTTGATTACTCTAATTAGAGGTTCTTTGCCCCCTCCTGATAAGAGGCCTAGGGTGGAGCCAGAGTTGGGAAGTTTTGAGCAGGCTTGGATGTTTCAGAGTCTTGGCTGAAGACTTGCAGGAGTACTCTCCTTATTCGATTCTGATGCAGATGATTCCACTCCTTCTGCTTCTCCTCCAGAGGATTTTTCTTTTCAGAGACACTTCATTCTATGAGGGAACATTTTAAGTGGGAAGGTCAGGACTTCTCTGATTCTCGGAAAAGGCTTAGGGAATTTTTGCTTTTACCCCAACATAGGCCCTTGGCTATACCTCCTGTTCTGGATGTTGTGGAAGATGTGTTTTCAGAGGCTTCACTTAATCCTGATTCTCTGCCTCCTGCCTGTTAAACCGGATAGGTATTACAGGGTGCCTGAGGCTCATAAATATCTTTATAAGAGTCCTAGGGCGGACCCAGAAACTATTAGTCAGGGACCTAAGGGTGTCAAGGCCTCTGTTGTAAAAAATCCGGTTCCTCTAGATAAAGAGGCCAGAGCTTTGGATAGATGGGGAAAGAAGGTCTATACCTCTTCTACCTTAGCTATGAGGGCTTTGAATTGCCAGTTTCATATGTTGAAATATCAAAACTTTCTTCTTTCTCAATTGAAGTCTAAGGTGGATGCTCTGGTGGAAGACATTGAGTGTAAAGAATTACAAGATTTGGTGCATGTCTCTGAACAGGTGGGTAAGCATTCTTTGCAATGTGGTTTTGATGCTGTGCAGGCCTCGTCTAGGGTGGCTGCCACTGGTTCAGTTCTTCGCAGGCATGCCTGGCTGAAGGATCAGAATTTATCTGACCATGTTAAGACAAGGATTTTGGATGCTCCTTTGCAGTCTGCTGTGTTGTTTGGTTCACCTGTGGAGTCAGTCTTGAAGAAAATGGAAGACAAGGCTAAGTCTATGCAGGCTGTTAAAGATTTTTTGCAAGTTCAGCCTCCGAAGTTTAGTAGGAATTGGCCTGCTAAGGGGTGGACGTATCCTACTTATGATTCTCAGTCTAGGGGTAGATTTAGACGTGGTAGGGGCAGAGCTCAGAGTTCTTTCAGACCTAGAACAGGGAGTTCACCTGCACAATCTTCGGGTGAGGGCAGGGGCCAGTCCTTTCGTAAACAGGCCCAATGACCTACTTTTTCAGCTGCCAGATCCTTCTTGCCTGGCAGCACCTTTGGGAGGAAGGTTGGCACTCTTCAAGGAAAATTGGATTTTGATTACCCAAGACAAATGGGTATTGGATATCATACACCAAGGTTACAAGTTTTATTTCCATACCTTGCCTCCTTTCAAAGGCATGCCAGACGTTCCTCCTCAGCAAAGACTAGAGGCTCACAAACAAATTTCTCTACTACTTCAAATAGGGGCCATACAACCGGTCCCTCTGCCAGAAGTGGGCCTAGGATTTTATTCTCGCCTGTTTCTAATACCAAAGAAAGGGAACACGTGGAGACCAATTTTGGATTTATCTATCCTCAACACATATCTGGACATTCCCAAGTTCAAAATGTTGACGTTACAACAGCTTTTACCTCTGCTGGGCAAAGATCACTGGATGGTGACTCTGGATCTCAAGGAGGCTTACCTTCATGTTCCTATCAGGCCCAGTTGCAGGAAGTATCTGCGTTTTTGGGCTGGGACTTCTCATTATCAGTTCTCTGCATTGCCCTTTGGCTTATCTACTGCGCCCAGAGTGTTCACGAAGGTTCTGGCTCCAGTGGTAGCTTTCTTCAGGCTAAGAGGAATACAAATCTATCCTTATTTGGACGATTGCCTGATTCTGGCCCAAGGAAAGGACGAACTTCTTCATCATTTACAGTATGTGATGGCAGTATTAAGATGCCTGGGGTATTCTGTGAACGAAATAAAGTCCAGTCTAGTACCCTCTCAAGACATGTGCTTTCTGGGTGTGAGACTGAATACAGCATCCCAGATGGCCTTTTTGACCCCGGACAAACAAAAGAATCTTTCTCTTTACTTCCACCAATTGTCTCGTCAGTCCAGGCTGACTGCAAGGACAGTCCTTCAAGCCTTGGGGTTCATGGCATCTTGTATTCTGGTACTTCCCAATGCCAAACTGCATATGAGGAAGCTACAATGGTATCTCAAAAATGTATGGACGCAGCACTGCCAAGATATGGACACTGTCATTCAGATAATACCTTGCATTCAAAAGGAATTTTTGTGGTGGGCTCAGGAATGTCACCTAAACAAGGGACTCTCTGTGACCCGACCAGAGGCGAGTCAGATTCTAACGACAGATGCCTCAGACAAAGCTTGGGGAGCTCATCTAAATGGAAAATGGGTACAAGACACCTGGCCTGCCAGACTTCAACATTTACATATCAACTTGAAGGAGATGTTAGCAGTCCAATTTGCATTGATAGCTTTCAAGGATTTACTTCTTCCAGGGCAGGTGTTGATTCAAACAGACAACACAACTGTCATGTGGTACATCAACAAGCAAGGGGGGACGCATTCATATCCTCTATGCAGACAAGCAATGATTTTGTGGGAGACTGCTCTCAGTTTACAGCTAAATCTTCAGGCAAGGTTTCTGCCAGGAGCACAGAACTCCTTAGCAGATGTGTTGAGCAGGCAAATTATGGATCCCCACGAGTGGAAATTGGATCCTCATGTATTTCAGAAATTGACAGTGTTATGGGGAACTCCAGACATAGATCTGTTCGCTTCTCCACTAAATTACCAGCTGCCAAAGTTTTGCACAAAAAGGTTTCATCCCACAGCTTGGAAAGTGGATGCTCTCTCATTCAATTGGAGAAATCTTCACGTGTATGCCTTTCCACCTCTGCCTCTCCACCCAAAGGTACTCCTGAAGGTCAGACAGGACAAGCCAAACATGATTTTAATAGCTCCGGATTGGCCTCGACAGCACTGGTACCCATTACTGAGAAGTCTGGTACGGGAGCCTCCATGGCCTTTGCCTTCGATTCCTCACCTGCTGTCTCAGGAGAACAGTCATTTACTCAATGTCAAACTTCACTCTCTACATCTAACAGCCTGGCATATTCTGTTTTAAACCCTGGAGGGTCTCAGCTTCCACAACAAGTTTTGAATGTTATTTTGGAGGCCAGAAGGCCTAGTACAAGGAAAGTTTACGCAGATAAATGGAGGAGATTTTTATTTTGGAGTACAGCAAAGGACTTTGATGTTTCTAAACCTAATTTAAGTGTTGCTCTTCAATACCTTACTGAGTTATTGGACAAAGGTTTGTCCTTCTCCTCTATAAAGTTCATGCTGCAGCAATTTCTGCTCACTATGACTGTGACCCACCATTATTTTCTCATCCTTTGTTTAAGCAATTCCTTAGAGGGGCAAAGAATATAAGACCCCACGTAGAGCTCCTACTCCTGCTTGGGATCTCAATTTTGTGTTGGAGAAACTCACTCTACAACCTTTTGAGCCTGCAGCAACTGCAGAGTTGAAATATTTATCATGGAAGACTGCTTTTTGTTGGCCATTACCTCTGCGAGAAGGGTTTCTGAATTACAGGCCCTTATGGCGGTTGAGCCTTTCTTAATTTTCCACAAGGATAGGGTGTCTTTGCGTACTAACCCTTCTTTTATGCCTAAAGTGGTTTCTAGTGTGGCTTTAAACCAAACTATTCATTTGCCTACTTTTTATGCAAACCCCAAAATAAAGGGGAGAGATTTTGCACACTTTGGATATACACAGACAGTTGCGATATTATTTGAGCAGAACTAAAGGGTTCAGGCAGTCTCAGCAGTTGTTTGTTTCTTTTGCTTTGGGTTCTCAGGGCAAACCTGTTTCAAAACAAACTATTTCTAAGTGGATTGGTTTTGTATTGCTTTCTGTTATTCCCATCATGGTAAGGAGATTCCAGCTGGGATTAGGCCTCATTCCACTAGGGCTACTGCCACTTCTACAGCTTTTTAAGGGGTGGCTACTAAAGATATTTTGGAAGCAGCTACTTGGAGTTCAGTGCATACTTTCTCTAAGCATTACCACCTTCCACTTTACTCTAAATCTAGGGCTGGATTTGCCACTGCAATTTTACAGGGCATTTTGGCAGCCCCTAATGCTTTATAGTTTTGCCATCCTCCCTTACCTCTGCTTTGGGATTCTACCCATATGTAAGGACTGCAGCAATGTGAGATGAAGAACATAGTACAGTTTTGTACCTACCATAAATGTAGATGTTCAAGATCCACATTGCTGCAGTCAACCCTCCCTCCTTCCCCTCTGTATTTAGAGGTAGTGGTGTGGTTTGGGTTGTACATATTGTAAATATGGTTAGTGCAGGGGTGGTTGGTTATTTTTTGCTGTTTTTTGGCTTTGGCCTTTCTTGTTAGGGCCTTCTGACATCTGGGGCAAGAAAAGACTGAGGATATGACGTCGGTCATGCGCTTTTGTACCCTGGCGTCCTGATGTCAGTTTTAAGCGCCTTGACCGACGTCAGCCTAATACTTTGGTATTCGGGCCGACCGAGGACAGCGGACTACCCATATGTAAGGACTGCAGCAATGTGGATCTTCGAACATCTACATTTATGGTAGGTACAAAACTGTACTTTTCCTCTTGAGCTTTTGCACTTCCCCATACATTAAGAATACTGCAGCAGTGTATGTTAGGACATAGTACAGTTGTGTAAAATCTTACCGTAACAGTAGATGTCCTTACCTTCACTGCTGCAGTATTTATGCTCTCCCTCTATCCACCTCGTCCTTTATCTTCCTGGATGTACAGGTTACCCCTTGGATTTCCTTAGACTGGTGATCCTACTAGGGCAATCATTTCTGAGGATGGTACACCTGAACGTCACCTGTATGCCATATACTAACCGTGAAACATTTGGGTGACATTCAGCGTACCTTGAAGCAATGGAAGGCTTTGATAGATTGGCCGGACATCAGGCTTCTATGGCAGGGAATTCCGTCAGTGATGAATACCGCAGTGGTGAAGGCAAGGACATCTACTGTTACGGTAAGATTTTACACAATTATACTATCTTCTTGCATCACCACGGATGGGTTGCACCTGTCTTTTGAGTTCTTTGATGTACTGGAAAATCTCTTTTTCACCACTTAGGTTTTTTTTTCCTTTGTTAGGCAAAGTGAGATTAATGGGCATTATCACCTGACAAATTCCAGTGTGCCAGCTGGCAGTGATTAATACAAAAAGCATCAAAGGCAAAATGTCTGACTTGGAAATCTCACTTTACCTAGAAAGCAAACACACCTGTGTAGCTACTGAAACCTGGTTTCAGTCTGCAGAAACCAGTCCTTCTATTATGGGGTTCACTGCCCATTACTTATTCAGGAGCACTAGTAGTGGAGAGTGTGTATCCATATTTTAGAGATCTCATAGCTGTGCATCTCAGCCAAATAACCTAATCAGTCATTTAGTACAGGTCCAAATCAATCTCAAAATAAACTTTTACTTCATCAGTAATTACAGATCTCCTCTATGTCCCCAGAAGAAAATATCAAAGTGGTGACCTTTTGTAATTATAGATAGAGATGGACCTAATGCTGCGCGGTAGCACAAAGATGTACAGCACCACTTCAGCCTATTTTTGAGGCCATGCTACATGCAGATGAGGCAGTCCAGGAGAGAGGTGTGTGCTAATTAGTCCTGTGAACTGTTTCCAGGAAGTCACATAGATTCCTTGTGATTCATAGAAACTTTCTGCTGTGTAGATCTGTATGGTTGCTCTTAACGCGTCACACTAGTGACCATGGTCAAAAGGCTGTGTTTAGCATTGCAAAAGGGTAAGTACTATGGATTTCGGTGGGAAGGTAGGGTTGGGAGGTGGGTGAGTAAGTATATGTGAGGGGCTGCATGTGTGAGTGAATGTGTCTGCCTGGGATATTTAAAATCTGTCCCTAATTCTAATTTTGAGCTCCCCCCACCATTATTTTTGACTGTCCAGATAGGTTGAGAAGTATGGTTGTAGTACCTCCACACACCCCTAGACTAACAAGCATAGTCTGCAGCATTTGGTGGGGAGACCACTAGCCACCAGAGATTACTGTATCAGACTTGTGTCATAATGGCACTTAAACCAGTATAGGGATCTGATGATGCTGGGGCGCACACTAGCCACCAGGGATATGACATTTAACATGACATTGCAACATACAATGATGGTCTAGGACGAGGAAAATAGACATTGGGGATTTGCCTCACAATGCACCGCAGTTAACTACTGTGGGTAGTGCTGATCTAAACTTGACTGTAGTTAACTGCAGTTCCTAGAACTGTAAATTAGCCAATAATGAGATCTTGCATCACTGTGGCTATCATGTCTGTGAATTTTAAAATACCATGCCATGTTAGCCAGCCCTTTTTACAGTGGTCCTTAACACATTGTAGTGGGGATGTAATGAATCCCTGGGATAAACATGATCCCCAAGCTAAAAGTCAAAGCAAACACCTTCCTGGAGGCACTTCCAGCTGGTCCAGCTACACATCTTACACATTATGTCCAGACCCTTCTCTATAGTATTGATACTTGATCCATAGAGGAACTACTTTCCTTCCTAGAGGCCCAAACCTCCTATACCTTGAATTAATTAATTCCTCTGCCTTCTGCTTGTCCCCAAAAGTAATAAGTATTCCTTTCCTTAGTTAAATCAGACCATTTAGTCATTTTCTTCTACATCAAAACTAGTCACTCTAGTCCCAGTAATCCATCCACAGTCAACAATGTCAGAAAAAACAACCTGTTAGATGTTATCAATGTTTGGAATATATTTTATTAATAATTGCAGAGAGTATCTGAAATTTACTGTCCTGTTTGATTGTGAATGAGATTTCCTTCTTAGATGTAACTGTTGCCAAGAAAGGTGTAGCGATGAAGTGCCTGAGATAGGTGGTAGGATGCACACTAAGGGACAGACAAAGAAACGAGGACGTAAGAGCAGAAACCAAAGTAGCTCCAATGGCATAAAAAAAAGGTCACATGGAACAGATTATAGTGGTTCAGACATTTGTATAAAAGCAGAAGTCAATCTGGTGGGACAGACAGGAAGATTGCAAGAGGAAATGAGGGCATCTAGCAAAGAGATGGGTGGTTTATATGAGAGAAGCCATGTGACAGTCAGGCATGAGTATCAAAGAAAGTAGGAGAGTGGCATTGAATATGGCGAGAGAGTGACAGCTGACATGACACTTCAACAACATTTAGAAAATAGGAAAAATTGGGTTGATGATGTTTTAAATAAAAGAGATTATTATTAATTTTGTTTTACCCTTTTTTTTTTTTTTTTTTTTTTTTTACTTTTAGCATACTTTTGGGCTTGGGGTTGCTATTTGTGGGCTGGAATATTTTCATGTGTGCTTGTGGTATGTCAAGTTTTCTAACTTTTAGTGACCAGCATATGTATGGTGGGTTTGGGCTATTTTTAATGGTGATGATATAGCTACGGCTTATATACACTACTGATGATGCAAGCAGAGTGAGCATGAATTGCTGATGATGCAGGGTAAGATGGAAATAATGTATCTGCACATACACACATATGGATGACTGTGCATGTATATGGAGGTTTTTGTCGCCATCAGAAACATTCTCGCTCTCCATCCCTCCCTATACATTGGGCTAACATGAATATGCCCGTTATGTGGCCGTCTGTATGAAGCACAATGCATAGCCTGTCACAATGTGTACACCTTCCTCACTATGCCTCTCTCCCCATCTCTCCAAGCTCTACCAGACTTATCTGAGCACTCAGTGTGCCACTGTCCTGCATGGCACACAACTTGTTATATTGTGTACCTGAGACGTGGCTATCTTCCTAGCCTGAGATGTCAGCTT
Organism: Protopterus annectens; assembly: GCF_019279795.1. NCBI lineage: Eukaryota > Metazoa > Chordata > Ceratodontiformes > Protopteridae > Protopterus > Protopterus annectens. The sequence goes on along the minus strand of NC_056744.1, from coordinate 64,665,373 downwards.
TATAAATATTATGAAGAATACACAGTTTGCTGTCCTTTGTCCCATATTATTGCTCCCATGCTTACCTGAGCTGTACTTCTGTGTACCATAGATCTGTTCCTTAACTTGCCTGACAACGTACTCCGTTTTTACTTTGACGAGTACACATACTGTTATGCTAAGTACCCCGAATTGCTGACAGCACCCAACTGCAGGGTTTTTCTGATGGTGCTGGTTAAGTCACTAACATGAGTGGTGTACTGAATTAAAGCTCAGTATACCATGCATTTACATCTGCAGCACACTTTGCTAATACTGACAGCTGCAGGATTGTGTTTGCAAATAATGTATCTGTTAGTCCTGAGCTACATATGGTACACAGCACAAAAGGGAATCTGTGAGCCTTGATGCACATTCCCTTTGTGGATCTCAACAAGGCTTTCAAACACAAATACTGATCTAATCAGTTCTGGACTGATGTCTTAAACATACAAAATGCATGTATAATGTCTGATCTGAAGTAGTTGTCTTCATTTGATCTTCAACCTGTGGGTTCACGGATCCGTATCAGATCCAACTCAGCTGCATATCCAGCATCTGATCTGAGCTCAAAGCTCCTCCCTTATACCCATAATGCCCCTGTCTCATTACTCCCTTCAGATCTCGTTTGCCACCTGTCAAGTCTGCATCGTGGTCTGAGCTTTCTTCCTTGTAAGTGTGGTAAGTGTTGTTTTTTGGGGTTAACTCTCTCTCTCCCTAGTATATATCTCTCTCTCTTCTTTCTACTTCCCCTTTCGCGTGGTCGCCAGGTAAAAAAAAAAAAAAAAAAAACACTTTCTTTCTCTTTCTTCTCTCTTCTCTCTTCTGTTAACATGTGTGTGTGTTTGAGTGCTTGTGTGCGTGTGCTGGGCTTGCTTTGGGGAAATGTTGGACACTCCCACGCCCAGAGTTCAGAAAGTGTACAGAGTGTGACCATAAGCTTTCCCCAGCCAATGGCCACACTCTGTGCGTAGTGTGTCTAGGGGTGGCCCACCTTCAGACCTCCTGCTCCATGTGTGCTGGGTTTAATCCCCAGGCACTGAAGGACAGGAGGGATAAGTTAATATTTAAGGACCTTCTTCCCTGTTGTGGGACTCAGGTCCCTGTGCCATCCAGCTTCTGCTTCTACCTGCTCCCTGGCCTCTGGGACTCAAACTCCCTCTAAGAGGCCCAGGGATGGGTATAAGTCATCCAAGAAAGTGATGTCCGGATCGCTCGGCTCTGATGGTCCTCCACCTAAATCTAGGTCAGCTCCGAAACCAGAGTCTCCCTGGCTCCGTTCTCCCCAGAGCTGGAGGAGCCTCAGATTCTGTCGCTGATGCAGGCTTCTCCTCACCACCCTCCCAGGCCGGTGTCGATCGTCTCCTCCTCCCGCTGCACCAGGAGCCTCAGTGAAGTGGAGATGGACAGGATGATGCGAAAATTTATTTGCACCCAGATTCAGATGGGAGTCTTGCCTGCCTGCAGCCCTTTTTCACCCCAATTACTCCTCCTCCGATCCGACTTTCAGTTTCAGAGCCCTTGGATCTGAGTACTCTTGGTGTCGAGTGGTTGGTGCCGACAGTACCTTCTACCTATGCGCTGGCTATCACTTTGAGCAGGTTGGATCCGATAAGCTCTTGGAGCTGTAGCCTTGGCTTTGGATCCGAGGGGTTGGTGTCGTCTCTGAGTGTGTCGGAGCACAGCTTTCCTCTCGGTATTTTGGCACTTGGAGGCTTGGCTCTGGCTCTCCATCGGGTCAGAGGGTGACTGCTCCTATTGGCCTTTCTCAGGATGTCTGTTCCCTTACGGCTTTCAGTGTGGTGGACAGGGTTCTCTCGATTACATTGAGACCCTTGACCATCTCGTCCTCAGACTGCGCCCTGACTCCCTCTGTTTCGGGTACAATACTGGCTATCATGTCATCTCAGGGACAGCCTGCCGCCACTTTGCCTCAGGAAGCTTCCGCTTGGGAGCAGCAAGACGTTTGCAAGTCTCCCCAGAGATCCCCACTGAGGAGATCCCTTGCAAACGTACATGCAAAAGGAGGCACTTAGACTCCCCACCGGAGTCCCTTACTGAAGACACCGATTGGGAGGAAGGGGAAGGTTCCCCCTGATCTCCCCACCGAGGATGTCTTCTTTGGAGACATCATGGAATTCCTCCACCAGCGAGGGAAGTGGTCTGCCTAGAAACCAACCTCGGATGAATCGGTGTTTCTCAAGGCATTTGGCGCAGGACCCTCTATTTCCTGGGTCTCCTGTCCCGCAGATCCTTTAGTGGACCTGATAGCATCTCGGGCATGGAAGGAAATGGACAGGTGGAGCCCATCCCCAAACACCATGATAAAGTTTTGAGCCCCCCCTTCATATAGGTCACACTGGAATAAGGGATCCCTGGTTGATGCTATGGTGGTGGCAGCTGCCACTAGGAAAGAGCTCACTCAGGAGAGCTCTACAGTTCATCCAACGGACTGGGTGTCAAGGGCGATGGACTGCTTTGGGAAGCAGCTGTATGCTTTAGCCAATTTTTCTGTAAGAGCACTGAAGTACATGACACAAGTGATTCGGTTGCAGTCACGGAGTCAATCCCAGAGTCCATGTCGGCGGAGGACAAGAAGTTTTCCACTCATATAGCCACTCTAAATTCAGTCGCGAACACTTCTATGCATCACCTCTGCCATGCTACTGAAGGAGCTGCTAGAGCAGCTGGTGCAGGCATCAGTTCTCAGAACCTTTTAACTCATTAACCCTGACTACCGTCTCATGGTGCCTCTGTGGTTACACCCGAGTGCGCTGTGAGATGATAGTAACTGCATGCTATTCCACCCGAGAATCTTTTCCCAGCGCACATAACTTTGCAGTCAGATTGTAACTCCAGTGTTGAAAATTAAGCTGAAAAAGTAACTGAACTTTGTCAGTTACCTTGTCAGCTTAAATTTCAGCATGGAGTTACATGGTGTTCATATTTCATTTTTCTGAAAAAATCGGCTTGCAGTTCACTTTGTTCTTCTGCATAGCAAGCCGATTTTCAGTGTGTTATCAAGGAAGCGGCAGTGTCCAATGACAGTGTTACAAGGCAAGCCACGACTTTCTTAACACCTCCACCCTTGACCTAAAAATCCTTTGTTCTGTGCAAATAAATAGGGGGTCCAACAGTAAAAATTCCTTTTCTTTTTCTGCCATTTGTGGAATTTATTTCTGGATCCCTCTGTTTACCATGCCGATGCCGACAGATATTGGGTTGTGAAGTTAAGTCTTTTGGTACACACAGTTTCCCCATCGACCCACTAGCTTCATTTTCTTGAAACTTGTTTATGTTTTGGTGTAAAACGCAGTTTTTGGCATGGATATAACATTAGGAATTTTTCTTTTCAATGAAAAGGAAGTTGCATGACTTCCCGGCTATAAAACAGTATTGTTTCTTTTTCCATTTCAGTTATGGGCATTAACTTCCTTTAATTTTTGGTTATTCCACATGTCGGTTCATTAGGGTTGTCGCTTATGCTAAGAAAAAAAAAAAAAAAAAGTCTTTGTGTGAGTGTGTTTGTCTCTGTGAATGCGTGCATGAAAGTAGATTGTATGTGTCTGTGAATGCAGAATAGATTGTGCATGTATGTATGAGGGAGAATGAACGGTGCGTGCATGAATGCAGTTTGTATGTGTGTGTGTGAATGCAGCAGCGACTGTGTACAGATTTATGAGAGTGAGTGTATGCATTGAAGGAGAGAGTGAGCAATGTATGAGAGAATGAACAGTGCGTGCATGAAAGCAGTTTGTATGTGTATGTGAATGCAGCAGCGACTGTGTACAGATTTATTAGAGAGAGTGTGTGTATGCATTGAAGGAGAGAGCAAGAAGTCTATGAGTGCATGAAAGCAGTTTGTATGTGTGTGTGAATGCAGCAGCAGCTGTGTACAGTTTTATGAGAGAGAGTGAGTGTATGCATTGAAGGAGAGAGTGAGTGGTGTATGAGAGAATGAACGGTGCGTGCATGAAAGCAATTTGTGTGTGTGTGAATGCAGCAGCGACTGTGTACGGATATATGTGAGAGAGAGAGAGTGCATGCATTGAAGGAGAGAGTGAAAGGTGCATGAGAGAATGAACGGTGCATGCTTGAGTAGTAATATATCAATAGAAAATAGGGTAGCAGAACAAAGTAGGAATATTTTTAGGGATTACAAAAACCTTATACTCATCAGCCGTCACATTTTGTATAACAAAATGTCACAGCACCCTTATTCTTAGGTAATTTTAGATTGTATTCTTCAATTCAGTTATTCGTAGACTCGGATTTGGAGTTTGAGCTTAATTTCAGTGATCAACTTGGATAAGTAATAAAAAGTGGTGTGCTGAGCTATTTAAATTATGCTGGCTGGATAACATAATCAGGCATTTTGTTTACAAATGTAGTAATGAGCCGGGGCCCAAGGACAGGACCTTTGGGAACATCCAGGTGAGTAGCTTGTGAAGGTGGAATATAGTTAAACTGTTTGACTGAGTAGGTGTGGCCGGGCAAGGTAGTAGTAGTGAAGTTTGTGTAAGATGGAAATCAGGTGTTATTGGTTGAGTTGTGACAGATCTTGGTTACACCTGTTACAGTAGTGTAATTTTCCAAGTTACTTTTTAAGATGATTAGTGAAGTCTAGAGTAGTTTCAGTATGGTGGGTAAGTCTGAATCTGTGTTGTGAATGTGAGACAAAGTTGTGCTTTGTGAGATGCTTCAGTTACTAGTCAGAGGATACAGTTTTCAAAAAACTTTAGAGGGATTATAATTGGACTGCATTGTCTTAGTTCAGTAGACAGACCACCTAACATATCCTTTCTCATCAGTTTTGAACAAGAATTGGAGCGGAAATTACACAAGTAAATATGTGTTAATGGGGATTATACCACTGTGTAGATTTCAACATTCCAGTTTAAAATTTACTGTACATGTTGTCAGCTCATTTTCATAAACAGAGGTGCTGTTATTAGTGGGATCTAGATCACAAGATGATCTGAACTGAATAAGTTTGTTTTTGGTTAGCTAGCATAAAATATTTTATTTTTATATTCATGAAAGGGTGAATGCAGCAGCGATTATGTACAGATGTATGAGAGACTGAGTGTATGAATTGAAGGAGAGAGTGAGTGGTGTATGAGAGAATGAACGGTGCGTGCATGAAAGCAGTTTGTATGTGTGTGTGAATGCAGCAGTGACTGTGTACGGATGTATGAGAGTTCGTGTATGTATTGAAGGAGGTTAACTGATTCTCCAGTTATTCTCTCTCTAGCTGGATTGCAAGAGAGCCATAGCCTGTCCTGTTACTTAGTGGCATAACCTTTGTCTGAGGTATCCAGACTAATTTTACAGTTACAGACAATTTCTTCGGAAAGACCTTGAATACATGATTATAGAAACCTACACCTTATGAAACAACAGGGCCCTTTTCTTGTCCACTGGACCAAACTTCTTTTTGTATTAACACCCATGAGCCATTGCCAGTGCCAAAAATGAGCAAGAAGATAGAAAAAGAAAAATAATCTTCCCTGCTTTATTTTCCAGTGAAGAGAAGGAATTTAATGTGAAATTGATTGAATCTCCTTCATATCCTGGTTCTGACCATCAATGTTCATCCTCTTAGTCCTGTGGTTCACCCTCCAAAAGTGAGCATTACAGTTTTTTTTTTTCTGAGACATTAACTATAAGGAAGAGTTTGGCTAAACATGTAGATGCTTCCTGTGTTCTCAATCTGTATACTCTTACTAAACATAAAAACCTCTGAGGAAGTTAGTTTGTATGTTGTCACTCAGTCTTTTGAAGTGGCAGATTACTTTTTTTGGCATGACTAACTTAGAATTTTGAGATCATTTGGCAGAACAAGACAACACAATCAGTTTAGAACAGGAAAACATTACAGAAAGTAAAGCTAGAGAAAAATCATAATATTCTTTGTATTTTTAACATAGCAACAGAAGTGAAATAGTGGTTTAGGGTCCACTTTATCTTTTTTTTTTTTCCTGAAAAGCAGCTTTCATCATTTCTTTAAGAATTAGCTGCACTTAAAATCTAGGTTGATTTTGTTAAATGCTACCAGTAACTATTCAAGCTTCAGGATTATGGTCATTTATTTGTTATGAAGCAGACCAGAGTTAGCACCCACATCTTTTAACAGTTTGGATGGTTTACAGGTTTGGAGAAGTTTGCAGGCTGGAGAAGTTGTTTGACCGCAACTGAGCTACAAAATATAAGTATCTTTTGATTATTTTTACAGATTACTGTTTTTATAATTTAATATATATAAAGCACTTTGTCTATTCAGAATCTTCACAAATCCTTATCTGTTTAAAAACTTTCATTTGACTCTGTAGTGCTTTGCTGTCTTAGGCTATTGTATAAACTGAAACATTTACTCTGTGTAATTATCTCTTGGCTAGTGGGGGCTGGTTCTTTTGTGTTCTTGTAAAAAAAAGTTGTTGTTCTGGTCTTGCCCTAACTTTGGTAGGTCTCTGTATTTGCACACAGTGCAGGCTGGAGAAGTTGTTTGACCGCAACTGAGCTACAAAATATAAGTATCTTTTGATTATTTTTACAGATTACTGTTTTATAATTTAATATATATAAAGCACTTTGTCTATTCAGAATCTTCACAAATCCTTATCTGTTTAAAAACTTTCATTTGACTCTGTAGTGCTTTGCTGTCTTAGGCTATTGTATAAACTGAAACATTTACTCTGTGTAATTATCTCTTGGCTAGTGGGGGCTGGTTCTTTTGTGTTCTTGTAAAAAAAAAGTTGTTCTGGTCTTGCCCTAACTTTGGTAGGTCTCTGTATTTGCACACATTGCAGGCTGGAGAAGTTGTTTGACCGCAACTGAGCTACAAAATATAAGTATCTTTTGATTATTTTTACAGATTACTGTTTTTATAATTTAATATATATAAAGCACTTTGTCTATTCAGAATCTTCACAAATCCTTATCTGTTTAAAAACTTTCATTTGACTCTGTAGTGCTTTTATTTTGTCCCACCGTCCCTCCCTGTTGGTGTCTTCCTCTTATACTTGGTGGCTTTGCAGTTGCCCGCCCCTACTGTGACACACCTCCCAGTCTAGTGTCATTAGCTCTTTCTTCTTAATACAGAGAGAACATTTGATAAGGCCTTCTGTTCCTCCTTTTTCCCTTTTCAAAAAGTAAAACAAAACTTTTTTTTTCTTTTTCGCCTGAACCTTCTTGTGTTCTGACTGTCCTTCTCAAACATATTGGAAATATACAGTATATTTCAGAGCATTTGTTATAACTGTATTTGCTATAACTGATTTAAGTATTTTTTCTGGCTTTTGAATATTTACTGCTTAGCGACTGCATCTTAGCCTGTTTATACAGCTCTGCATTCTATTTAAACTGTTTTTGTGTTGATTAACTGTTTTGCACTCTTAAAAGTTATTTGTTGCTTAATTTTACCTGTAGGCTAACACACTCAAGTGTGCTATCCGCTTAAAAGCATTTATAGCATTTACTGTCTGTTTTTTTCCTTGTCTCTGTAAAAAAACAAAAAAATCTCTTGTTTTCCCACCTTACTGAACTAGAGTAGTCCAGTTTCAGAGTTGCTGATCCCTGGGCTTTGTTTTTAGTTCCTGTTACTGATCCATTGCCTTATTAGGAAGGAGGGAAGTTTCTTTGCTTACCAGTGGGAGTGGGAAGCACTGAGCAGCCGTTTTGTCCGATTTGGTGAAGTTTCAGCCAGAAACTAGTAGTCCATTGGTCGCTTTGGGCCAATTCCTAGCTCCTTTCAGCCCCCTGCTATAAAACACGCTAAACACGCATTTTCCAGCTTGTACCAACTCAGCACAGATCCTCGTGGTGGCCTGCAGAGTGATCCAAGCAGCAGAGAGCTAAAAGAGTGACTTTCTACCAGATATAAGTATTTTTGTGGCTTTCCCACTGTTATTAAGCTAGCGACTGCATTTAGCCTGTTTTACTGCTACTTTAAGTGATTTCTGCATTTTACACTGTTTATTGCACTTTAAGTTACTAATTGTTGCAAATTGTTTCTGTAGGCTACACACTAAAGTGCGCTAGCCGATTTACAGCATTTATAGCATTTACTGTCTGTTTTTTTCCTTATCTCTGTAATAAAACAAAAATCTCTTGTTTTCCCGCCTTACTGAACTAGAGTAGTCCAGTTTCAGAGTTGCTGATCCCTGGGCTTTGTTTTTAGTTCCTGTTACTGATCCATTGCCTTATTAGGAAGGAAGGAAGTTTCTTTGCTTACCAGTGGGAGTGGGAAGCACTGAGCGCCTTTTGTCCGATTTGGTGAAGTTTCAGCCAGAAACTAGTAGTCCATTGGTCGTTTTGGGCCAATTCCTAGCTCCCTTCAGCCCCCTGCTATAAAACACGCTAAACACGCGTTAGCGCGGAGTTGCCACTGTTGCACACAAGAGCAGCGGGTTAAACAAGGTTAAACTATTCGGCCATCTAAATTCCACTCTTCAAATTTTCCCTTAGAACTACCTTCCTCGAGCTGTACTGCTGATCTAACCAGCATATCCTATAACTGAAAAGTTCATCTCTACTTGATTCCCAAGTAGACTATTCTCTATCTGTAAAGCCTAGCACTTACTCCTACAGTACTTGCACCTTGATAAAACACTCTTATTATAGATAGTACCCCACCAGCCTAAAACCCACTTCCCCCGGAGTCCTTTGAAAGTCTCTTTATCTACTACTTCTAGTATGTCGAGGGATCAGTTGCTAGTGTCCTCTCCAGCACAACTGGTGAACCTGGGAATATTGAGGCAATGTTACAATTGCCTCATGTACACAGACAATCCTCTCCTTCTCCCACAAAACACAAATACATGCAAGAGATGCAACTATACGGCCAAACTGGAGGCTGAGCTCTCTCAACATAGGACTGGCAAGACCAGACCGGAGGAGAAGGTAACCACACACAATACATACCCAGTCACACATGGTACCATCACAACTTCAAATCATACACATACTCACACAAAGACATACTCGGAGGCTCTGATCAAAAATTTACCAAAACAGCAGAGGCCACCAAAGCAGACACCCAAACAACTACCACCTCACGACCCAACACATGCAACACATAGACCACACAGTCAGAGTGTCAAACAGTCACAGCCCTTAAGGCCAAACAAAATGCCAGACACACTTGTCATTGGTGATTCCATAGTCAGACACACTGACGCCCCGCCACCAGACTGAGTAAGGAGAAGGTCACAGTAAGCTGCCTGTCGGGCTAGAATCCGCCACATAACGCAAGCACTCAGGTCTCTCAACAGCAGGTACAAGTACGACTCAGTCATTGTCCACGCTGGTGTCAACGACCTGAGACGTACCTCCTTGGACTACATGAAAAGGGACATCGAGGAGCTCTCTGATTATGTAGCCCAGGCAGGTATGACCCTGACCTTGAGCAGTATCCTACCTTCACCTAGAATGATGCCACAATACAGTGATAAGATGATCAGCTTTAATAATTGGCTTAAATTCTGGTGTCATTCAAAGGGGATCCAATGTCTTGTCTGCCTGGGATGATATGCTGGACAAGCCACGCTGCTGCAAGGGACGACTTGCACTTGTCACCTCTGGGCTTCCGGATATTGGCAAAGGCACTTGCCACCCCATAGTGCCTTTTTTAGGCAAGGCTCAAATTCTAAACCTACCACCCTAGAACACCAAAAAGGAAAAACTAAGGGTAATGCTGCTCAATGCCAGAAGTCTCACTCTCAAGATGCACGACTCGAGGCCCTTCTCAATATGGAGAACATCGATGTCTGTGCTGTGACAGAAACCTGGTTCAAGGCTCCTGAGAGCACCCCAGCACTAACAGGTTTCACCTCATATCATGCTCCGCCCCAAAATCCGGACAACACCAAGAAAGGAGGGGTGTCCATATTCATAAAGGACACCCACACCTCAAGGTTGGTGGCAACGCACGATGCATCGGAGACCATCCAGGTGCAATTAACCATAGGCAAGACTGCTCTGCAATTTGTAGCATGTTACAGGCCACCCTCTCAAACTCAGGAACCTCACATGGCCTTCCTGAAAACATTGGAGGGATAAATGTATCTCCAAACACCATCATACTAGGTGACTTCAACTACCCTAATATAGACTGGGAACACTACTCAAGCCCGAACACTCTAACCCAAAGATTCCTGGAGTTCATAAACTCAAATGCCATGGAACAACTAGTCACCATCCCCACAAGAGGAGAAAACATACTTGATCGCATCATCACGAACATGGGATCAAAATGTTCAACACCGAAGTATACCCCTCACTGGTGAGATCAGATCATAAACTAATCTCGCTGGAGGTCCTCATCCCGCCCCCACCTGAAACAAAAAGACCACAGTGAAAAACTTCTCAAAAGCCGATTTCACACTTCTAAAACTAGTGTGGTCTCCTTTAAGGCCCCTGAGCCAGTGGTAAACATTACTCAAACCGCTGAATCACTTACAAATGCCTTCTACCAGCACCTACAGGACTGCATGGATCAGGCAATCCCAAACAAAACTAAGACTCTCTGTACCAAAGGCAAGCATCCAGTCTGGTGGACCCCAGCCATAAACAAGCTCTACAACAAAAGGAGGAAGCTACTACAAGATAGAGCAAAATCCTTGAAAGGTAAGACACCTTTGATCATTATAAGTAGAAAACTAAGAGCTCTCATAAAATCATCCAAGGCAAATTTTGAGAGAAAAATCGCCAAGGACTGTAAAGACAATCATAAGGCCTTCTTTAGCTATGTTAGAAACCTAGGAGGAAACTCCCAGATATGCTCAGAATTAGTTCAAAATGATGTGAAAATTACTGAACCTACACACATTGCTAACATACTGGCTGACAGGTTCAGTGCAAACTTCTCCCCAAAAGGAGAGATATCTATTCCAGAGGATTGTAGCCCCCAAACATCTCCAACGCCCAGTTGAGAACTGCCCTCACTAAGGCAAAAACACAGCATCCATGGGACCGGATGGTGTCCCCGGCTGTGTGCTTCATGAACTCAATGAGGAATTAAACCCACAGTTAGGACAACTGTTTAATCTTAGCCTCACCTCAGGATACGTACCCAAGGAGTGGCGCACGGCGACTGTGGTCCCACTTCATAAGGGCGGTGCCTCCACAGACCCTGGAAATTACCGCCCCATTAGCTTGACAAGCCTTATCTGCAAAGCCATGGAGAGGATCATAATGGAACTCATAAATAAAGACATAGGGAACTTGCAGACTTTGGATCCAACCCAGTTTGGCTTTGTCAAAGGCAGATCCTGCCTCTTAAACTTGGTTGACTTTTTCGAGACAGTCACCAAGACCATTGATGAGGGAAAGGCAGTCCATACAGCCTACCTCGACCTGGCAAAGGCCTTCACACAATACCCCACTCAGGTATCATCGAAAAACTCATCAGCTTGAATGTAAACCCATACATCACAAGATGGGTTGCAAACTGGCTAAGTGACAGAACCCACAGGGTCAGAGTTGCTGGAGCCATGTCAGACTCAAAGCCTGTCACAAGTGGTGTCCCACAGGGCTCAGTCCTGGGTCCACTCTTGTTCGGCATCTACTTTTCTGAAGTACAAGCAAACACAGGAGGGTTATGGCTGACAAAGTTTGCAGATGACTGCAAACTGGGCGCTATAGTCGAAAACACATCTGACACAGATATCCTCCAGAAGGGCCTCACAGAAATGGATAACTGGTGCCAGAGCCATGGCCTGAAGTTAAACGCCAAAAAATGCATAGTCATACCCTTCGGGAAAAACAAGGTTACCCCTAGCTACCATATAGGTGGCAATCCACTTAGCACAGAAAAAGTCATCAGGGATCTGGGGACCCAAGTTGACAGTAGCCTTTCATTTGACACTCATGTTGCTAAAGTAGTTAGGAAAACCTTCTATATCGCCCACCTGATCATGAAGGGATTCACATCTAGATCAAGGGAGGTCATCGTCCCCCTGTACTCATCACTCATTAGACCTATGATTGAGTACAATGCCCCGTTTGGAATGTATCTGACCAGACACCTGCTGCAGCTTGAAAGGCCCCAAAAGTTCCTCACCAAAAGGATAAAGGGTCTCAAAAATATGTCTTCTGCTGCCCGACTGAAAGAACTCCAGCTCTATTCAGTCTCATACCGCTTGCTCAGAGGTGACCTGTGCCTGACATATAAGGCCATGTCAAACCCAGATTTGATGAATATGCTTCACCTCAAAAAATCTAGATCTCTCAGAACCACAAGGGCGGGAGACTTAAACCTTGACACGGTTATAAATAGAACGTGCTGGAGGGACAGATTCATCACCCAGAGACTCCCTATGCTGTGGAACAAAATCCCGGTACATGTGAGGCAGAGCACCTCGCTGGCCTTGTTCAAGAGGAATCTTGACCAATGGATGGGAGATCGCAGATATACCCCAGGGATTACTTCAGTGTCACAGATTGACAGAGGCACAGAAAAATGATAGGCATAGTTTTTATTCAAACTAAAGGGGTGGCGAAAGCCACATAACTATGGGCTAGGCTTATAAATGCCCTTGGGCAGATAGCCTAGTATGAACCTATGAACCTATGAACCTATATGTTGAGTGTGTGAAATGTTTTTGATGCTCGGTGGAAACAGTATACAAGTATTTACATGGACATATAGTCATACATGAAGTGCAAACCAGCAAAAATGAGCCATATTCACAAGTATATAAATGTGAAAGAAGTGGTTTAGTTACACACTATCAACTTTAATTAAAATAAAACAATCAATATGTGCATGTGTTTATGTTCAACCCTTTATTTCTAAAAGCACACCATTCACAAGACAATGATGTTAAGTTGTTTATCTCGCCTTCATTCTTGCTGGATGGGTTCGGAGCCGATCCTCGGCTCCGACTCGGCCAGTACTAAAGCTCGAGAGCTAATTCCACCGGCTCGAGGCTCCCCCATATCCCACAATGCTAGGCGGTAACTCCTCAGATCTCGTTTGCCGCTTAGCTGATGAGGTGCTTCTCCAACCGGCTTTGCAGGTTAGTTAAATTTCTAAAGTTCTAGTAAACTTAGACCCCCTTTAAGTTAGTTTTTTGATAGTAATTAGTTAGTTACTTAGTTTGTTAGCACTCCCTTACAAATATCTTCCCTTTCCAAAAATTTTTTCCAAGGGTTATTTCCCTTAGGCCCCTTCCCACCCCTCCTAGTAGTTGGAGTGAGTGTGTTTTTTTCTGTCAGGATCTTTGTCAAATTTAGTTAGTTTAATTTAAATTTTAGTGTAATCTGTGTGTTTGTGTGAGTGTTTGCACTAGTGTTGTCTCTTTAGATATGTCTAAAGAATCGAAGGTCTCAGGCTTTAAGAAGTGTGACTCGTGCTGTCAGAAGATGTCTCTGACAGACGGTCACACTTCTTGTGTGTATTGCCTGGGACCTTTACACCTGCAGGACTCTTGTGCTGTCTGTCACGGTTTCAGCCCTAGAGTCCTGCAGGAACGTAAAAACAAATTGATCTTGAGGGGCTTATTGAAGCCCGAGGATCCCCCGACCCAGTCTCTGTCGGGGAAACCTTCTAAGCCCTCCAGGCAGTCGGCTCCAGTGTCTGAGCCGTCCTCCGGAGGTTCAAAGACCGTTCATACGGTTCAAACATCGGCTCCGGCCGGAGCCGATGATTCTAGACCTGCTACACACACCGTGTCCTCGGCTCCGGCTGGAGCCGAGACGGACAAGTCGAAGTCGGTTCCGATACCCTTGTCGGAACCGACTACTAGAAAGAGATCCAGGTCTCCTTCTATCGGCTCCATTCATTCGGCTCCAGCGTCACCGCTCTTGTCTGAACGGAGCCATAGGTCACACTCCTCTAGGCCTTCCAGATTTTCGGACCATGATTTGCAGAGGGTGGTGAGTAGACTTCTTAAGTCCGAGGCACTGGCCCAGATGTTACACAGCCCTACTCAACAGTCGATGGCTACCCCTGTTCCATTAGATATTCCTCCTCCGACTCTCTTGAGTTCGGAGCCGGTGCTGCTCGGAGCTGAGACTGTGGGAGCGTCGGAACCGATACCTTTCCTTTCGGCGCCGTCATCTGCTCCGATTTCCTCCTTGGAGGGATCTCGGTGCCGGACTTCCCTCGTCGGCTCCGAGGGGGTGAGTGGCATCGGACCCTTGTCCGACCCCGCTCTCCCTCTCGGTGCTTCGGCGCTGGTTAGTTCGGCTCCGACATTGGCTTCGGAGCCATCCTTGTCGGTGCCAGGGGAGGTTTTTGGCTCTACGGAGCGGAGACCTCTGGCCCTGCCTGACAGGGATGCCTTTGAGGTCATGCGGAGCGTGTTAGAACCTGGTTCTACTCCACAGTTGGCTCCATCAGCCCCTCCCTCCACAGTGCCTGCGGTGATTTCTTCTCACCCCCTTGCTTCAGACCGTAGAGAATCTGCGCCTCAAGTATCCCCAGTGGAAATTTCCTCCTCTTCCGAGGCCTCTCCTGACCTTGCAGGAGAACCCCCTAGGAAGAGACAGTGCAAGAGGAAACACATTGACTCCCCTGAGTCTGTCACCTCTGACACTGATTTGGAGGATTCTGAGGGTTCCCCTCATTCGCCTTCTGAAGATGTCTCCTTTGCAGACATACTAGAAATCTTGAAACAGAGGGGGAATTGGCCAGCCCTTAACCCTTCAGAGGGCGAATTAGTGTACCTTGAGGCATTTGGTTCTCGACCTTCCACCTCCTGGGTGTCCCCTCCCTTTGACCCCCTCATGGAAGTGGTGGTGAGGAAGGCTTGGGCGGCTCCTGACTCGGTGGAACCCACCCCTAGGAGGCCAGACAAATTTATCACTGCCCCCAAAGACAAGGAGTTTTTGTCCAAAGGTGTCTCTGTGGATGCCATGGTGGTGGCTGCAGCCACCAAGAAGGAACTAGCGGATCCTTCGGTACCTGTTCATCCTCCTAATAAGGAATCTAGGACCATGGACAGGTACGGTAAGCGGATGTTCTCATCAGTGACCTTTTCTATGCGTTCGCTGATTTACCTGTGTCATTTCACTTGTCTCCAAAGGGACTTGCTCAAGGATATGAGTGAAGTGTTGAAGGACCCATCAGCTGTGGGGTTTCAAGATAGGATGAACTCCCAGCTGGCTACCCTTAACTCAGTAGTTAACTCCTCCATGCGCCTGATTTCGTACGCGCTGATGGAGAGAGCAGGGCCGCAGGTACAGGGGTGGCCTTACGCCGCCATGCCTGGATGCGGCTATGTAGCTTTGCGGACCCCTTCAAGGCGTCCTTCACTAACTCCCCTTTTGATGGATCATCTCTCTTTGGTGCACAAGTGAAGGATACTCTGACAAGGTGCGAGGTAGAAGGTAAGACTCTGTCTGCCGTCGGAGTCCGTTTTTCTACCCCTTCTAGACCTTACCCCAAGGGTCAGAAGGGGGGAAGATGTGGTTCCGCAAACAACCACAGGGAGTCTTACCGGACGCACAGAGTCGTTTCCCCTCTAGAGGCAGAGGGGGGAACAATAATAATAGATGCCGTCCTAGAGGCAGAGGGGGCCTGCAGAATCAGGGTAGTCGAGAAACCTTCTCTGACAAACCTTTTCAGCACCCCTGAGGGGCTGCCCGACTGTCCACCTTCGGAGGCAGTCGGGGGAAGATTTATCTCTGTACCCAAAAGCCTGGCTTTCCCTTACTCAAGACAAGTGGGTACAGTCTGTCATATCTGAAGGCTACAGAATTCCATTCATTCACATCCCAAAACAATCCAGAGACTCCCTTCCAGACATTCCACCCAGTCAAAGGGAGCAAGCAGCACTAGAAATTTCAAAGCTGCTAGCAAAAGGAGCCATTCAACCAGTTCCAGCAGACCAACAAGGATCCGGAATCTACTCCAAATTCTTTTTGGTTCCAAAGAAGACAGGGGACTGGAGACCCATTTTGGATCTCAGCAACTTGAACAAGTTTGTCAAGAAAACAAAATTTCGGATGGTCACGCTGCAGTCCATCCTGCCCTTTCTGGGTCAGGACAACTGGATGTGCTCCATAGATCTCCAGGGTGTGTACTATCACATCAAGATGAACAGACGATCCAGGAGATTTCTCCGCTTCAGGCTAGGAGCCAGTCATTTTCAGTTCAAGGCCCTGCCCTTTGGTCTCACTACAGCCCCCCGAGTGTTCACAAAATGCATGGCAGTGGTCGCCGCTCATTTGTGGAGCCAGGGATTCCAGGTGTTTCCGTACTTAGACGACTGGCTCCTGACTGCCACCACCAGGCATCTACTTCTCTTAGCCAGAGACTACACTTTACGAACCTGTCAGACTCTAGGCATCTCTGTAAATTACGAAAAGTCTGTCTTGTCGCCTTGTCGGTCCATTACCTTTATAGGCGCAAGATTAGCCACAGTCAGTCTGTCAGCCAGACCCACTGAACAAAGAGTAGCAGACATTCACAAGCAGGTTTTTCTTCTATTACGACACAACAGGGTCAAGGTCAGACTGGTGTTGAAAGTCCTAGGGATTATGGCGGCGGCTATTCCTCTCCTCCCCTTAGCCCGCTACCACATGAGGATTCTTCAGTGGATGCTTTTCACTCAGTGGTCTTTTCAACTTCTGCCAATGTCCCACACTATCAGCATAACTCAGTCATGCAGGAATCATCTTTCCTGGTGGGTCACATCTCCCCAACTTTTTCTAGGGAGACCTTTCATTCCCCCGCCCCCGGCTGCAACTCTGACAACAGACGCCTCCCTGATCGGGTGGGGAGGCATTACCGATTGAGTGCCACTTGCACATAAATGTTCTAGAGATGAGAGCAGTGCTTTTAGCGTTGCAAGCCCTTCAGGACTCTCTTCCCAAGGGAACTATAGCAATTCAGACGGACAATATGTCCGTAGTGTGGTACATCAACAAGCAAGGCTGGACCAAATCTTACCTCTTATGTCGAGAAGCACTCAGACTGTGGCAATGGGCGATCTCTTCTCAGCGCTTCCTGATAGCAATGCACATTCCCGGCAAGTCCAATGTGATAGCAGATAGATTGAGCAGAGCAATTCTCATGCCTCATGAGTGGTCTCTGAAGAAATCAGTGTTGGAAGAAGTTTTTCAAACTTGGGGCCAACCTTGCTGCGATCTTTTTGCCACTCCCCAAAACAGCAAGTATCCCGATTTCTTCACCCTCTTTCCCCTACCAGGTCATCCCATCAGAGACGCTGTAGTTCACGATTGGCCTCCGGGACTCCTGTATGCCTTTCCCCCCTTCCCACTGATACCTCAGCTGATTCGGAAAGCCATCGCTCTGAAGGCCTCAATGATCCTCATTGCCCCTCATTGGCCTTGACAGGTTTGGTTTCCCTTTCTTCACCATTACCTTTTGGTGCAACCATGGCATCTGGACCCAGTTCCAGATCTCTTGACCCATCATTCGGGTCAACTGCACCAATCCCTTTCTTCTCTGAACCTCACAGCGTGGTTCCTCCAATTCCAACCTTAGCCAGGCTTCCCTTAATATCTCACTCAGTTAGAGATATTTTGATAGCTTTTCATAAGTCTTCTACCCGGAAGATTTATAGCAGCAAATGGAAACGTTTCTCCTTCTGGGCAGCGTCCAGGGAAATAGATCCTTTTACTGCACCTATTCAGTCCATTCTGGATTTCCTAGCTGAGCTTTTCCAAGCAGGCTCTTCTTCTTCTACTATCAGAGTTCAATTGGCGGCTATATCTAATTTTCATGTGGGTGTGTCAGAGTCTACTATTATGTCTCACAAACTCTGTAAAGCCTTTTTGAAAGGAGTCTTTCTTCTTGAGCCCCCTATCAAGGATCCACCTCCTCCATGGGATCTGAACTTGGTTCTAGCATCATTGATTCTACCCCCCTTTGAACCCGCGGCTTCATGTTGTATGAAGTTGTTGTCTTGGAAAAAGCTTTTTCTAATAGCCATCACTTCAGCTAGAAGGGTATCAGAACTCCATGCTCTATGCTGTCGTCCCCCGTATTTACTTTTTCACAGAGATAGAGTATCCTTGCGTACCAATCCATCCTTTTTGCCCAAAGTGTCCTCTCAAGCAAATCTGAATCAAACTATAGATCTCCCAGTTTTTTTCCCCAACTATGGCAACAGGTCAGAACAGAAACTGCACTGTTTAGATGTTCATCGCCAACTTAGGTATTATTTAGACAGGACTAAACAGTTTAGAAAATCAGACCAACTGTTTATTTCATATGCAGAAGGCAAGATGGGCCTTCCAGTCACTAAAGTGTCACTTTCTAGAAGGCTTACTTCTACGATTACCTTTATTTATGAGATCAGTCACCAACAATTGCCCTCGAAGCCTAGAGCTCACTCTACTAGGGCCTTAGCCACATCCATAGCTTTTCAGGATAGGCTTCCTATTGATTCCATTTGCTCAGCAGTCACCTGGGCTTCCCCTCGTACCTACATTTCTCATTACAAGTTGGACATAGCCTCCAGAGACCGTGCCAACTTTGGTTCCACTGTTCTCAAGAGTCTGTTCTGATAGGCCACCCGGGACAAGGTGCTAGGGACGCGGTCCCATCCAGCAAGAATGAAGGTGAGATAGACAACTTAACATTAAGAAATTATGTACCTACCATAACGTTCCATGTTAGTTGTCTTCTTCGCTTCTTTCTTAAGGCCCCACCCTCCTTCCCCCTAGCTTGGACAGACCTAGAGGAGATAGTCTTGTGACCTTTCAATCCTTTTCTCCCACACTTTACCACCTCTATATTTTTCCTCTGTTAGGTTTAGGACACCTCACAGTCAGCCCTATAGAGGTGGGTTACCCTTCTTCATGTTATGGAGTTTTTCTTGCTTGGCCTAGCTTTCAAACGAGATCTGAGGAGTTACCGCCTAGCATTGTGGGATATGGGGGAGCCTCGAGCCGGTGGAATTAGCTCTCGAACTTTAGTATTGGCCGAGTCGGAGCCGAGGATCGGCTCCGAACCCATCCAGCAAGAATGAAGGCGAGAAGACAACTAACATGGAACATTATGGTAGGTACATAACTTCTTATTTTAGAGGTTACAGTTAATGCCAGAAACTAAGTGTGTTCAGTGCTGGAAGGTTAGCCTGAGAACAGGTACTTTCCCCATGAAAAACAAATCAGAAAACACAGAAGAACCATGATGTCTCCTCAGTGTACACCAAATCCAAGGACTACTACTGTATGTGCTTGGCAAGATACATGCTGAAGGGGGGGGGGCATTGTATTTGATAATGGGTCTGATAAGGGAGGAGTATAGGGATGTTATGACCTCCTTGTTCCTGGATGAAATACCCTTACATATGAGGTTGACAAGTAGAAAGCCTTCTGAACAATGGAGGCAACGTTCTGGTCAAAAGTCAGTTTGCTATCAAATTGTGTGCTTAGCACATTATTTATCTGATAATTAGTGGGGATGTCATTTTCCCAAAAGGGGATAATGATGCATTTCTTGACATTCAGTTTGAGGCCATGCTTTTGGCACCAGTCATTAGTTTGGGTAAGGCCCTCTTCAGAGGACTACATCTAGGTTTTACCCTGTGTATAGGAAATTACCTGAGGGTTTAAATCTTCAGCAAGATGTTTCTTGGCAACAGGTTTATAACTAATTTGTCCAAAGTTTAGGTTTTGTTCTCAACCTAGAACCATTAGCGCTACTTTGTATTTTGAGGTAACCTTATTTTAACTATTTATCTCTATGTTCAAAAATTACAATATATCCACACCACTGGCTTAGCATATAAATAATCAATGCTATTGTTCATCTCAACAAACTTTTCAGTTTCAAAATACACAAGATTGAGCAAATCTCATTTAGTCCTGGGAAATGACAAGTATCTGTGTGCAATTGCCACAAATGTTCGAGTCTCTCTAACATAAGTGACTCTGGGCTTCCTCTATTACTTCTAGTTTATGCATAATAATATATTTCTTCTGTCTTATATGGAAGTTTTGATTCACTTCCATATGTTTACAGTAGTTGCGCATGCCACATCTATACATGCCCTATTTACTCAGAAGTTCTTTACTCTGTCTTTCAAGGAGGCATTTAAGATTTGGGCACCTTTTAAAAACAACTTGTGTAATATTTAATCTTTGCCTAACAAATGTCTTATTCTTAACTATTTCCCAGTTCTTGTATATGATGTTTCTAAGTTCAACAGCATCAAGGTTAAATGATGTAATGAAACTGTATAACGTGTATACTTTATTGTTCATATTTACATCCCTTTTGTTGTTACTAATATTAGATGGACTACTAGCCCTACCTCCACCAAGTATGAACCTGTATACACCATTCCCTCTTTTGTTTTGCAGTTCTGTTACTAACCTCTTCACCAAGGTAGTTGGATAAGCCCCCTTTTCAAGAACATCACAGTCATCTTGTTGCATTCCACCTGAAAATCCTCCTCTTATGGTCATTCTTGCTGCCCTGACTAGTTGCCCTTTCACCACTGATCTTTTTTGGTGAAAGGGGTGGCAGCTAGAAAAATGTAAAAATGCATTGGAATAAGTTTCCTTCCTATAGATTTTTGCTGTGTATTGCCTATTAGTTCACAATGAAAAAGTCAGGAAATTGTAATGACGTACTTGGCTGTACAACAAATTATAATGCCATTGTACCTGCAAGGATTTAATTGGCTCACATTTCTAAGTTACATGGTAGCACACTGTCTTTTTTAGTATAAAGAATGTAGCCCGCATCCTGTATGCAGTAACAGAAATATTGATGTGACTGGCAAAAAGAAAATTATTGTATGTTAATCCAGGTTTAATGATGACTACCTGAAGATGGTATGTTCTGGGCATCAGTTTCACTTGACCTTTGAAAGTGAAATGTGATATAGTGGCAGATTGTGTGGGAGGAAGAGCTCACTAATATCTAATTGTTATAATGTTTGACTGAATGACTCAGGTCTTCTCCTTACTGATGATACTGAGTCTATGTTACATAACAGCTGCACAATGTAATATAATGAATGCCTACTCAACAGGTTATGTGCAGCAGTAATCACCTGTGTCTCAGCATGCATACCTTTGGGTGGGAGGTTGGTGTAATGGTTAAGGTGTTTACCTTACAGACACAAGGACCAGGGTTTGATTCTTACATTGGGTAATTGGCTAGGCTTAAAATGGCCACAAAGGCAGTTAGCCTAGTGCTAACCTATGAAAGGAAGGTCATTATCACATTAGCAACATGTGCAGTTACAATATAGCAGTGAGTCATTATCACTTTTCTGGGAAAAGTCTCAGCTACTGTCACTGTTATTCACATCAGTAGAAGTCATTATAGCTTTGAAGAATGCACAAGCCAGGTTGTGTTTTTTCTCTGCTTGGAGTCATTGCAAGCAACCCCCCTAAATTTTCATCAACTACCTAACCTCCTAAACCTCTGATTTTTTTTTCTGTGTGTGTGTGTGTGTGTGTGTGTGTGTGTGTGTGTGTGTGTGTGTGTGTGTGTGTGTGTGTATATATATATATATATATATATATATATATATATACACACACACACATGTGCCCTTTCTGTGCCCCTTGTCAGTCATTGTGTGTTATTTTGTGTTTTCACGGGTAGTAAGTATGTACATCTGCAGTGTCATCACCACTTATGTACCTTATAAAAACAAAATAATGCCCCTGTGGCTAGGAGTGAAGATTTGGATGGTCTCGGCAGGTAATGCATTATGATATACATATATATATGTACTCTTCCAATCGATCTGTCAAATATCAGTAGTAATGTGTTTGCATTTTCTTTCCTGTGTAGGTTCGTCCACCTTCTGACACTGAGATGGCTTCATGAGCAGGAGAACAAGTGAGAGTGTGGGTATGTGGCCATTCCTACATTCACGGGGCTGCCAGCCATGCCTCCATAACTGAAAACCAGTACAACTTGAGCTTCCCCACATCCAGTGTGAAGGTATACTGGATTGCAAGAAGAGGTATGCATTGGAGCGGAGTACTGCAGTTGTTGGAAGAGAAGTGTTCCATCTACCCTGAGCCCGACATCCTTGTGCTGCACATGGGAGGGAATGATGTCATCAGTCAACCACTCGGAAGGCTACGGTTTAAAATCAGAGCAATTTCTGAACATCTGCAGACGTGGTGGCCACGTTGTCATTTTGTGTGGTCTGACATAATTCCTCAACAGATATGAAAAACAGCAAACAGTCAATGGGCAGCACACAAGGCCAGATGATTACAGAATGGGTTCATGCATGGCTTGATGCACAGGGTCGGTGGATCTACAATCTGTCATGACAGCATCCCCGCAGAAGATGTTTACCTGTTCAGAAGGGATGGCATTCACCTAACTGAGGAGGGCATTGTGTTGTGCTTGACTGACCTCCACAATGGCGTGAAGAGAACTATGCAGGATTAATAACATGCAGCTTGTGAGAAGAATGGAAAACACCCATGACCAAGTAGGACCAGTATGATAAGTAAAACTCTATTTTGAAATGTGTTGTGTAAAATATATATTTCTGAGTTTGGCAAATAACTGTGGTAAGAAGCTGGTGAAGATGCTAAGAAAGAACAACTGTTTCAGGAGAGTGCTAGCATGTACAATCTAATATGTTAGTAACCATCCTGCAATACTTCTTTTTTTATTCTGCTTGTATCAGGCATGTGTAGACTTTAGATGACAGGAAGGGCTTAGTAATACAGAATGTGATCCCTTAGGTCCATTGCTGAATGGACACATGTAAAGAGAAAAGGCATAGGTAAGGCAGACTGCTGACACTGAAGGAGGCTGTGAGACTGTATACCTTGCTTTTTCTCTTTACATGTACCCATTCAGTAGTATGTTGGCTACACCAAGAATGTGTATATTTACAATCATAATGTGGCTACATGGTAAAACAACTGGGTCTGAATGCTGTACACATGTACAGATATAATTTTTTTCGGACTTAAGTTATGGAAATTATGATTTTTTTCATATTTTGGTAAATAACTTCACAAGGGAGACTCTGAATGTGCTAAGTAATACCTCATTTTGAAGACAGTATTGTTGGTTCCAACATGGTAAAATAATTGTGCCTGTATGTTGTACACATGTGCAGATATCAAAGTTTGTTTTGGAGTGGGTTATGGAAATTGATTTTTTTTTCATATTTTGGTAAATAATTTTGCAAGGGAGCATGTCAGTGTGCCAAGTAATACCTCATTTGAAGACAGTGTTACTCCTTACAACATGGTAAAAGAACTGGTATTACAAATGGATTTTCTGAAAATGAGCTCAGGCTGCACTGTTGTTCCTATGGTGGAATTTTCTTTTTCTGAGCTGCTCCAGAGTGAATGAGTTAAGACGTCATTCACCAATACCCCGTATGACGGTTCCTCCCTGTTTGGAAAGTCTGTACGTGAGACAAAGGTTCAGAGTGAGAAGGGCGGGGAGACTGCCATCGGGATCTGCTTCTCCACCCCTCAACGATCCTTTTCTAGGAATCAGTGAGGGACTAAGAAGATGTGGTTCTGGAAATCTCAGACTTTTCCCCGAGACACTCGGGACTCAGCTTCCCTCAGGGGTAGATGGGGATATGATAGATGTCGCCCTAGAGGCAGAGGGGGGGTCTGAGAAATTACGGGTCTCGAGAACCCTTCTCAGACAGACCCAATCAGCCGCCCTGAAGGGTTGCCCGACTGTTCGTCTCTGGAGGTTAGTCGGTGGGTGGTTATCTCTACAACTAATGGAGTGGGAGTCCATCACAATAGATCATTGGGTTTTGCAGATTATACCCAGAGGTTATTCAGTCCCATTCCTCGAGCCACCTCTACCACCGAAACACATCCTGGATGTTCCCCCCACGCACAGAGAGGATGCAGCACCGGAAATAGAAAGCTGTTAGAAAAACAGGTCATTTAACACGTCCCCCAAGACCAGTCCAGATTAGGTATTTATTCCAGGTTCTTCGTAGTGCTAAAGAAGACGGGGGACCTAAGACCAATTCTGGATCTATCCACCTTGTGCCTGTCAGTAACCAAGACGAAATTCTGGATGGTCACCCTTCAGTCTATCCGGCCCTTCTTGCAGGAGAACAATTGGATGTGCTTGATCGACCTCCAGGATACGTACTATCATATCAAGATGGACAGACCCTGTTGGAGGTTCCTCTGCTTTTGGCTAGGATCCAATCATTCTCAGTTCGGAGCGCTCCCCTTTGGTCTCACCACAGCCCCCAGGGTGTTTACCAAAGTGATATCAGTAGTAGCGGTGCACCTGAGACTCCAGGGCATTCAGGTATTCCCCTAGATGGACGATTGGCTCTTCACTGCCCCTTCCAGGCATCAACTTTGTCAAGCAAGGGATTCCTTTCTATTAGCCCAGAGGTTAGGCATCATCATCAATCTCAGCAAATCATCTCTGGCTCCAGTTCAGACCTTAGACACAATTCAGACAAGAGTTTTCCTTACTCCAGACAGGATACACAGTCTGAAGCTACATGTTCTTTACATTCTTAAAACTCGCTGTCCAACAGCAGAAGTGGTACTACAAGCATTGGGGTCCACAGCGTCCACAATCAACGTTTACCCTTGGCGTGCTTTCACATGCGGATCCTTTAGTGGACCCTTTCTGTACAGTGGTCTCTATTAGATCTCCCGTTGTGTCACCCTGTTCGAATCTCCCAAGTGTGCAGGGACTCTTCCTTGGTGGATTCATTCCCCAGATCTGGTCCAGGGATGTCCTTTTTTCCCCATCATTTCCCAATGCCACGGTGAGTACGGATGTCTCCCAGCTGGGGTGGGGGGTATTGCTCGGGAAGGACAGTTCAAGGCACATGGTCCCACTATGAGACCAGTTTGCATATCAGTGTTCTGGAGTTGAGGGCGGTGCTTCTCATGTTGCAGGTTGTCCATGCCCATCTTCCCTCAAGAATGATTGCTATACAGACAGACAATATGAGGGTGGTCTGGTACATCAACAGACAGGAGTGAACCAGATCTTATCCCCTTTGTTGAGAAGCCACAAGATTGTGGGAATGGGTGATTTCCATCGGCCATTTTCTGGTGCAATGCACATTCCGGGATGGCCCAGCATTCTAGCTGACAGGCTCAGCAGATCTATCCCAATGCCTTATGAATAGTCTCTGAATCCTTCAGTACCAGAACAGATCTTTCACAAGTGGGGTCAGCCTTGCTGTGATTTATTCGCCTCTCCTTCCAGTGCAAAATGCAGCAAGGTCTTTGCTCTGAATCCCCCTCAGGGGGAAGTCCCCAGAGATGCTCTGACTTATGCTTGGCCTCCCAGTCTTCTGTATGTTTATCCTCCTCTACCCTTGATACCAAAATTTCTTCAGAAAGCTCACAGGCTGGGGAGCTTTGTGATCCTCATTGCCCTATTCTGGCCTCGCCAAGTCTGGTTTCACTCTCTGTGGTCTAATCTGGTGGCTCCACCATGGATGTTGGATCCAGTTCCGGATCTCATTTCTCATCACTCAGGGATTCCCCATCCAGACCTGGACAGTCTAAACCTCACTGCATGGTTGCTGCAGTTCCCATGATTATCAGGATTCCTGGATCATCGTCTCTTGTCAAATGAATTCTGGAGGCGACTCATAAATCTTCTACCAGGATGGTATACTATAATAAGTGGAAATGTTTTTCTATATAGGCTTTGCAGTGTGCATTGGATCCCTTTACTACTCCAGTTTCTGCGGTGTTGGAATTCTTATCGGGGATTTTTCAACAGGGCGCCAGTTCGTGCACAGTCAAAGTTCAACTAGCTGCAATTTCTAATGTTAATGCAGTGGAGAATATGGCTTCCTTGGTATCTTCAAAGCTTTGCAAAACTTTCCTTAAAGGTACCTTTATTTATTTATTTATTTTACATTTATTGACCGGGCTAGTCTAGCTGGACACATGTCCATTTTCAGTAGAGACCAGGGGAGAAAAACTCCACTACAGTTAAAGTCACAGTATATAATTACAATCAGAACAACAAGATTGCTACATAACATCATAGTACTAATATGGTTTACAATTGTGTACAAGCAATAATTCTTAAAAGAAGCTAGGGTAGAGCTTGCTAAACAAGTATAAGCTCTGTGGCAGGTTAAACTAAGATAGAGTTCTGTTTCTCAAGAAGAGCACATGCTAAGTGAGTATTAAGCTCAATAGCAGATTAAGGAAAGGCAGTGTTAGTAGTAACAGTGTTAGTTAGTAGTAGACTGAAAATCACATTTTCACAGCAGTTGGTAGGAGATAGGATGAGAGTATTAAGAAAATCTAGGCATAAAAAATGAAGGAGGAGAATTTTATTCAGGATCTTTCTTCTGAGACTCCCGGTGAAGGATACTATGCCACCATTGCATCTTACATTATTACTTCAGGCTTTAGTATCACCCCCCCCCCCCTTTGAACATGCAGCTTCAGTGGATCTGCAATTTCTGTCCTGAGAGACTGCATTCTTAGTTGCCATTACTACTACCAGGAGAGTGTCGGAACTTCAAGCCCTATTGGTCAAAGTGCCTTTTATGATTTTTCATGAGGACAGGGTGTCTTTCTGCACTAATCCATCTTTTCTTCCCAAAGTAGCTTCAGAGGCCAACATTAATCAGATGATTAATAATCTGATCTTCTTTCCAAATTTTCAAAATAAGGGAGAATATAAATTGTACTTGTTGGATGTACACAGACATTTACGCTTCTATTTACACAGGACAAAAGCATTTCATAAGTCTGACCAGCTTTTCATTTCTTACTCCAAACCCTTTTTAGGGAAACCAGTCTCCAAAGTTACTATTGCCTGCTGGATTTCCCATTGTATCATTGGGCGTATTCTGTCAAGGGGATTTCCCTGCCAGGTCAGGTGAAAGCACATTCTACCAGATCTAGGGCCACTTCTGCGTCTTTTTAGTCCAGAGATTCGTTGTACGATATTTATTCTGCAGCTACTTGGTCCTAATCTCATACCTTCATTTCACATTATAAGTTGGACATTGTATCCAGGAACAGGCTCTGCTGTGCTCTGGAATATCCTTCCATTAGGCCCTCCCAGGTGTTTAGTAGCTGGGGACTTTGTCCCACAGGTTGAAGATCAAATGAAGACAACTACTTCAGATAAAGAAGTTATGTACTCACCATAATGTTCCATCTGAGTAGTTCTTCATTTGTTTTCTACCATCCCCCCTCCTTCCCCCGGCCTTGTCTGAGCTGTTTGGTGACTATATAAGTATAGAAGGTGGACACTTTGAGGGTGCCCTTGTGTGCATCTCCTTGTTCAGAAATTTTTTTCTGGTAGTGACAAGGTCCTGTTGGGTCGGGTATGAGTAATTGATTGGGCAGGAAACTCAATCTGAAGGGAGGAAGGAGACAGGGGAGTTTATGGGTAAAGGGAGGAGCTCTGAGCTTGGATCAGGCCCTGCATATGCAGCCGAGTGGGATCAGATACGGATCCGTGAACCCACAGGTTGAAGACAAATGAAGAACAACTACTCGGATGGAACGTTATGGTGAGTACATAACTTCTTTTTATAGTTTATGTAATTCCACATACTGATAATTGCATAACCTCTCAGTGGTAATGGATCTCCTGTCACTGCTGGTTTTACTTTGTCTTCATTTGTTTGCAGTCGTCCAACTTTAATGATACATTTGTGAATCTGAAATCATTTGTGTAACTACTGATGTACTACTTGGTTTAGATGTGTAGGTGGGGGGGTGATAGCTTAGTAATGTGTCCCTTTTTCATAATTCAAAGAGAAGGGTAGTGGGATAGATCTGTAGGTGGAAGCTTCTAGTTTAGTACTGTCCCCTTTTTCATTATTCAAAGTAAAGTGTGGATAGGAGAAGTGATGAGGTCTGCCTACTAGACAGTCTTTCTCAATTAATTCTAAGTCTTTTGCCAGTTGCTGCTATCTCCCAGGAATCATTTCTTGGACCACTTCTATTTTAATTATTTGTTAACCTTTCATAGGGCATGCCATGCTTAAATATCATCCTGTATGCAGAATATAGTGTTATCATAAAGACGTCACTTTATTAACTGAAATCAAATTTTCACAAGAAAATGGCTTCAGGGTAATGTGGAACTGGATGTGCTCTAATAAGCTAACCTTAAATACAAGGAAGTAGGTCTACCTGCTTGGTATTTGGGACAAACAGGTACCCCACCACAGTACATTCCCTTTACATTTATGAGCCTAACAACAAAAATACTCCCATTTTCCTTTTAGACGAAATTTTCTTTTCTCCCTCATGCAAAGGTCCAGTAATAGAAGGTAATGACATAACTCAGACTAGCATACAAGATTTCCAACGTCTTCCAGTTGAAGCAAGGCAACACATAGCCATTAATATGCTGCTTCCTAGATTGGAATACTCCCTACCACTCTTAACCTTGCACTCATTTCAAATCAGAAAAAATAAATTAAGACATTGTGAGTTATTCGCATAGTCCCCCCCATAAACACCCCTGTGTCATCCTAAAAGTTCTGCTGGCTCCCAGTACTAGATGGAGCCTCAGTTCTACTCAGTATGCATAGCTTTTGAGTTATTGAATGAAGATTACTGTCCTCTATTCAAGCAATAGCTTCAGTTCAGAAACTATCTCACCTCCCTTAGAAGCACTGAATCTAATCTCGTCATTAGGTGATCTTGCATTATAACATCCACTAAAAGGTCTTTCTCAAAAAAAAAAAAAAAAAAAAAGGACTAGAATCCATCCTCAACCCCTTTTTCCCATTGTGCACATGGAAAGCAATATATACCTCAAGACATCATGTCTCCTGCATTCCCACCAGAGACAGGATCTGATATGTGCACCACCTCTTACATCAGGCTAAGCCATCACAAGCGAGGGATGTGGGGGCCGGTATAGTGCAGCCAATGACTTCCATACTGCCCCTGGAGGTAGTTGGTTCTGAGTGCTGAATCCATAAATGTCCAGGTCACGGATCCAAGTGTGGCTCTGGTAAGTGTGCTGTTGGCATGCAGGAGACTTGAACAAACTGTGCAGTAACCTACAGTATTGACAGTCTGAGACTGTAGTACTATTCAGGTCACTGGTGGGAAATGCTGCCTCCATAAATGCTTCTGGGTCTATATTACTTCATCAAAAGCTAGGATTATTGAACAGCATTTAATCGGAAAACCATTCATCAAACCCCCCCTTATATGGGGGTTGCACCCCCCCACCCCCTGTTAATTATTTATACCAACTACGAGTTCGCACTACAGTGGGGAAAGGGCAAATTTCCTAATCCCTACTGTAATGCAGCCTCAATCAGAACAGTTTGATGAACAGCATGTCTAGTAAAATTCTAAAAAGCACACAAAGGAGCAACACCATAGCAGATATTCAAGCACACTAACAATTTAATAGATCCAGATAAAAACAGTGAGCGTTTTCATGTTAAAAAACATTTCATCAGACTTTCAAGCATCTAACATCAGCTGACAAACTTAAGTAGTAACTTCAAATGTCAGTAACCAATCACTAAATAAAATCAGTTATGACATCACATTCAAAGTCATATACATTTACATATAAAATACATCAATTTAATATCTATATATATATATATATATATATATATATATATATATATATATATATATATAAATAAGAAGAAACTTATATAAGGAGAAAGTTTGCTTTTAAAACCGCCTGTTAAAAAACTTTTTATTAAAAAAGGGGGATATTTTTTATATATATTGGCAATTCCTTTGTATGAATCACTAACAGAATTAAATACTTATTCATAGTCCAGTAAAATTCTGTTTGAAATGCCATTTGATGATACAATCCTTCAGTGAATTAATAGTACCCTATACTTACACGTAACACTTTGCAGCTGTCAGTCTGTTTCTCCAATGTCATGGGAGAATTTGGACATGAGGCGGATGTATACATAGACATCTATATCAGAGGAAATGGCTGACACACATTTAATATCACTTGCACCATGGACAGGCACCCCTGCTCTTGGGTATAGACATTCATTGAGCTATACCCAAGGGACACCTCTGAATGGCCCAGCATGGTCTCGTAGTACAGCCCAGTTTTTGCCATGGAATAGATCCTACCCTGACACAGCTAGCAGGCAGAGTGCCTGCTGACAGTCACCATGAAATGATACCCTGACCCTGTCACTAGAGGATGTGATCCTTGCCACCTGACAATCACCCAGACTACAAGCCCAACATATTGTAGTGTTACAGTCAGCTGTTATTTAGTGAATCCTTACTATTCAAGTGCTGATGACAGGTGTCTGTCCATTCCCTGTCCTTTGTGAGTGTATTAATATGCATTTCAGAGTGTGACCAGACCATGTATTGTCCTACATCCATGAATTATATTATTGTGTGATGCCTATATTATGGACTTCATAGACCATAGTTGTGGACAGATGCTTTGTCAGTACTGCTGTGTATTGCATTTGTCCAATGCTGATTTGAATATGGCTCTGTTCCCCTGTTCTCTTCCTCTGTATCTCCTCCCTTCCTTGCTGCTGCAGTACTTTAGTTATGTCCTGGTTTGGTGTCATCCGCCTGTTGTACCTGTCTGTGCAGGACCATGTTGTGTAGCATGCTATACATTACAAATATTTTGCTGCACTTCAGGACTGTAATGTTGTGTTCCAATGGAGATGAGTGGTAGCTGCCCTTCAGAAGTCCAAAGATGGCTTCAACAGTGTTATGCATGGGCCATGTTGTAAATTTCCACCATTGTCTGTGGGTTGCAAAACACAAGGTTATTCTCCATGGCTCAAGGACATACCTGGCATTACCTGCAACACAAAAGGAAGCAAAGTACAAAAGTATATACATTGCCTTCTCAGAGTTGCATTTCATTGCTTTTTCTGTTTGTTACATTTGCTAATGTTTTCCCCTGCCTTGTTTCTGCTACATTGTTACAGCCCTCCATTTAAGTACTGCTCGCCCTGCTGCTCATTACTATTTGTAAACTAATAACAGTTTTTTCCCTGCCTCCACTGTAAAAGCTATTTTTTCTGAAATTCTAACCTACCTGGAGTCTTTCACATGTAGAGTCACAGGACTAAGTGAATTGTGATTTGCTGCAGGTTCAGAAGTCACAGAGTTACACTTTTGGCTGTATTTGATTGGATCCCTCCCTAGCTCATTTGAAAATCTGCACAGAGATGCTCCTACCCAGGGTCTTTTATTCAATATTCTGAGAAGAGTGAAAGCCCTGAACTGTTTGAAGTGAGCTTTTCTTCAAAAAAGAAAGAAAAAAAGTTGCACTGTGCCACACTCCAACTCACTGCCACTGTTGGACTTATTTTTAGTGAGTTGTCTGCACAAGAGACCTGCAAAATCTATACAAGTTTTGAAATCCAGGTCAGAGGCCCAAATAACCCATCACAAGTGAAAGTAAACACCTTGAACTGTGGTACACTCCTAACCTAGGTACACCCCAACTGTGCACTTCCTCATGCCTTAGTAGTAAGTCTGCCCAAACATTGTTCTAAATAAACCAAACTCCAAGTGTCATACTTACCCCTGCCCCAAAGTCATTTCTGTTGAAACCATGAACCAGTACCTCTTACAAGGATGAGTGAGGAAAGAGAGACAGCTAGTTGCTTTTCTTATGCCAGAATCTAGCAGATCACATACAAAACAAGTGCTAGTATGATTTTGTCATTGCACATGTGGTTATCAATGATTTGTGATGTACCTCCCTGCACTACATGGAGAGAGAGATGATAGAGCTCTCAGACTATGTGCCGCAGGCAGGTATGAGCCTAGCATTGAGCAGTATTCTACCGTCTGCAGAGATGATGGACAGTATAAGCAATAAGTGATTAATTTCAATAATTGGCTTAGGTTTTGGTGTCATTCAAAGGGGGGGGGGGGTCCAGTATTTATGATTGACAGATCACACCTCTTTAAAAAGGCTGGCCTGCATCTGTCCCCTCTACAGTTTTGATTATTGGTAAAGGCATCTTCTACTCCCATAGTAGCTTTTTAGGCGGTGACAATGTGATAATCCTACCAACATATCAGATCAAGCAAAGGAAAATATGAAGGTGTTACTTATCAGTGCTAGGAACCTAACAATCTCCTCACTAACTGTTCTCACCCTGGAAGACATAGACTGCTGTGTAGTGACTGAGACATGGCTTAAAATTGCTGAGGGCACTCTGGCTGTGCAGGGCTGTAATGTTTTCCACACTTAACCCAGCTGCTGCACAGGAGATGAGAAAAGGTGGCTGTGTCTCGGGGTTCATCCAAAAAAGACTTGCATCAAGGCTGGTAAAGCAGCATGATGCATTAATAGTTTCTTCATGTTCAAATAACCATCAGAAAGGTCCCATAGCATATATTAGCTAGCTACAGAACGCCTTGTATGATCCAAGAATGCCACAACACCTATGTACAGGAACTGGAATAACCCAGTATTAAATTCAACACCATTTACTTGGTGATCCAAACTATCCAGCTATAGCCTAGGAAACCTGCACCACCACTAGTGTACAAGCACAGAGGTTCCTGGGCTTTGTCAATATAAATGCCCTGGAACAATTACTCAAAGGAAAACAACCTCTTGGATCTTGTCCGTACTATTATGGGGACATCTTGCACCATCCCTTGTGTATCTTCATAACTTGTTAGGTCTTGAAACCCGACACACCTTCCACCGAATGTACCTTTAGAAATTTCTTTACAACAAACTAACTACTACTAAGTTATACACTGGTAAGCTTCAAATCTCTACCAAACCCAGTTAATCTCACTGAATATATACAAATGTACAACACCACACTATACTAGCATGTAAATAGCTGCACAGATGCAGCTGTACCCTGTAGGAACAAGTACAGGCCAAACCCCAGAAAACAGCTCCGCTTGGTGGAACCCTAATATCACCAAGCTTTACAACAAAAGGAAGGGAATTTTAACTGCAGGTGAGAAGATTAAGTCCCAGAATTATAGAGCACTCTTATTGTAATAAGCACCAACTCAGGGGCTGAATAAAATTCAATAAAACCAAGTTTGAGGATCAAATAGCAATCCCAGCCAAAGACGATCATAAGGCCTTTTTTTAGTTAGGTTTGTAATCACAGATGCAGAGTGCAGAAATGTATTGTTCTGATTGTGAACAGTGTTACCAATACCAACGCTAAAGATATAGTGAACCTGCTGGCCAGTAAATTCAGCTCAAACTTTATCTATTTGTCCCCTCTGTCTGTTCCACATGAAACCAACTCACCCTCAACTGTCACACAAGACCAAGTCCTAAAAGAGTTATCAAAAGCTAAAAATACTGTATCTGTGAATGTCCTTCCATTTGACTTTTGCAGTATTCATTACACCAGGGATCCCCTGCCAAGGGCGGCCCAATGTCCAGCCAGTATACTGAAGCCTTTAGGTTGCTTTAAGGTACACCTTACATCACACATATGCTCCTTGCATAATGTAGGGCAATAAAGGTGACATTCAGGTATACCATCCTCAGAACTTCTTTGCCACCATTCTGAATACCATCGCTTGATCGTTGGCATGAATGCCCGTTCTGTTGCTGGTTTACCAAGCCGTTGCAGATAAGTGCCCTTTTGAAGTATTTTGTATCTTATCTTTCCTTTTATTCTTTGATGTTTGAGAAGTTTCATGTCATCCAGAGAGGGTAAATGCCAGTTCTGGAGACAGATATCCTGTAAAGACTGTCATGAGCAGTACCTGTTTTGCCTTGGTGCTTCCCACAACCATACATCCTGTTCCATCTGTCAGGCCTTTGTTCCCAAGATTCTGTAGTAGGCTTTCTTGTTTGGCATTGTATTTAGAGAAACAACATCTTAAGCTCTTAGCTAAAGACACTATGGAAGGAACTTCCTGCTCCGAGGGGTAGCTGTCTGGGAAGAAGGCAGCCAAGAAATCTAGGCCAGATTCTTCTGCAGTACAGTCTCCAGCGGACGTTCATCCCAAACTAAGTGATAACCCAGAGATTTGTCTGGCTTCATTGTTGAATTCTTCAGCCGCAACTGTGTTGGAGGCTGGTGGAGATCTGACCTTAGGCATTTCCTTGGAGGCCTTGCAAACGTCCATATCGGATGTTCATTGAGAACCATGGCTGATTATTTCTGATTGTCCAAGGGGTGTTCCTCAAATTTTAGTCATCGAGGAGATCTCTACTACCATTATTGAATGCCATCCTGGTTCAGAGCCTTCTATATTTCATAAGGCAGACTTCCCTTTAAAAAAAAAAGCAGAAAACTAAGTATATTGCTTCAGCTCCTAAGGACCCACAGAGTGAATGGCAAAATTTCACTCAGGGATTGTTTAATGCTTTGATGGCTTTAAAACCTTCTCAGAATGTTTCTCTTCCAGCTCCTCCTTGGTTGTCTACTCCCCTTAAAAGACCCAGGGAACAAGACTCATCTGAGGAGGAGCTGGATTCAAATGAGAAATCCCTTGCTTACTCCTCTCAGATTCTCTTTCCTTTAGATTATGGGTCTGAGGTGGACTCTACTAGTCCTGATACTCCTTTTGAGGAAATTAATTTTGGAGACGCAATTTTTAGGATGATGGAGTTTTTTAAATGGGATAGCTCTCAGGTTTCTGAAGTGCAGAAAATGTATTATGAGCTGCCACAGATGGACTCTTCTTCTGCTGTACCTCATGTTCTGGTGGAATTATTGGATGCCATTTCTAATGCTTCTAAGGCTCTTGACTGCCAGATCCCTGCTCCCAAGAAACCTGATAGGTTTTATAGGGTGCCTGAGGACTATAAATTTCTTTGTAAGTGCCCTCCTGCTGACCATTCGGTGGTGTCTTTGGCTTCTGACAAGCCATCTCAATTGTTTCCTTCCCCAAAGTTATTGCCTTCTGACAAAGATAGCAGGAGTATGGAAAGTTTGGGGAAAAGGTTTACACCTGTGTTACTTTAGCTTTCAGGGCTGTCAATATGTCCAGGTACATGTTGGTTCTTCTTTCCCAGGCCACTCAGGTAATTTCTGATCCTCCAGACTCTGAAGAGAAGACTTCTGCTCTTTCCTTTTTAAGAACTTCCTCCTAGGTGGTTCATCTTTCCATCAAGTGTAGTTATGATGCAGCAGATGCCTCCTCTAGGGCTGTTGCCTTTGGGTCTGTGATGGGGAGATGATATTGGCTCTGACTTCAACCTTTGCCTGATGATATTACGGCTAGGTTGATGGATGTTTCTCTGGATAATAAAGACTTGTTTGGCAAAGCCGCTGCTGATTTGTTCAAGCCCCTTCAGGATAAGGGCAAGGCTTTACAAG
This sequence comes from Protopterus annectens, assembly GCF_019279795.1. Lineage (NCBI taxonomy): Eukaryota > Metazoa > Chordata > Ceratodontiformes > Protopteridae > Protopterus > Protopterus annectens. Next base: position 64,630,181 of record NC_056744.1, on the reverse strand, counting down.
AATTTAAACATGTTTTTGTTTGTCCTGTACCGATGTTTCAGAGAAATTACTCAAATAAGCCAGATTTTGTTCATAGGCAATCTCGCCCTCCTCCCAGGGGCAAGAAAGGTGTGAAGCGGGCTCCTCCTGCTAAAGCTGGTCAGACATCTGTGCCCAGAAGTCTCCTTTTCTGATAAACCAGGTGCTGTCTGACTATCCTATTCTTCCCAGCCACATTCCTCTTTCTGTTTGCCTTTCTCTATCTCTCCCAGTTTTGGTTAAAGATTACTCAGGACTTCTGGATTCTGTCCATTATCTGCCAAGGGTATTTCATGTTCTGAAAATCTCTTTCCCCTTTTTTGGGAATTCCTCAGCCCCCTCAGGAACAGCTGTCCTTCTTTCCAGTGATGCTCTGAGGTCTCTTGACTCAGGGTACTATTCAGGAAGTTCCGGTTTCCCAAAGGGGGAGGGGGGTTTATGCAGAATGTTCCTAGTACCTGGATAAGAGGGTACCTGGGGACCAATTTTAGATTATGTTATCTAAATACTTTTTTGAAGGTTCCCTCTTTTCGAATGTTGTCCCTTAAGACATTGTTCCCTCTTTTGCTTCCTCAGGCTTACATGGTATCTCTGGATCTCAAGGATGCTTATCTCCATATCCCAATTCATCATTTATCCCCTTTTCAAGATGTTTTTACATTTGTCTGTTTTTTCCTGGCAGTTTCAGTTCTGTACTTTGCCCTTTGGCCTTTTTACTACCCTGAGCATATTTAACAGATGCCTTGCTTCTGTGATGGATTTTTGCAGAACAAGGGAGATGTAAGTCTGTCCTTGCTTAGATGACCTCTTGTTTCAGGCATCCTCTCCAGAGATCTTTTTGCAAAACCTTCACTTTGCAGTCTCCCTTCTGCAGAGCCTGGGGTTCACTGTAAATATCAAAAAGTCCTTTGTGATGCCTCATGATCATGTCTTTCTGGGTTGCAGGCTCTGGACTGTTCCTATGCTGGCATCCCTGCCTCCTCCCAAGGCCCAAAGTCTTTTTTTTTAGTCCCTTCTTCCTCTGACCTCTATAACAGCAAGGGAATTTGAGAGCTCTGGTGTTCATTGCTTCTACTATTCCTGTGTTCCCTTTTGCCAAACTCCACATGAAAAAACTTCAATGTTTTCTAAATTCAATTTGGCTTCAGCATTCTCATCCCCTTGATTTCTTAGTTCCTCTTCTCCCTTGTCTCAAGCAGGAACTCCAGTGGTGGATTCAGCAGTTGACTCCCTTTTCATTCACCTCTTCCCTCTCAGGAGCTGTTCCCAGATGCCTCAGACGTGGGATGGGGAGCAGCCTTCGGCTCCCTAAAGGTGCAGGGAGTCTGGTTGCCTCTTCAGTAGAAAGACCACATCAGCATCAAGGAGATGAGAGCTCTTCTGCTGGCTCTTCATGCCTTTCATCCTCTTTTCTCCCCATGACCTCTCAAGATATTTACAGACAATGCCACAGTGAGGGCAAGGTCTCACCATTTTTGCCAGTTGGCACTCCTAGTGTAGGAACTAGCTCTCTGGTTATAACCGATTCTTCAGGCAATATACATTTCTTCAGATCAAAACATTGTGGCAGACTCTCTGAGCAGGTCTATAACTCAGTCCCATGAATCGATGTTTCACAGGGATGTGTTTCTGGATATTGTCCACCAGTGGGGTACTCCTCAAATGGATCTTTTTTCCTCCTCTCTGAACAGAGAGCTTCCTCTATTTTGTGCCAAAGTCCCTGGTCCTCTAGTTTGGAAGGTGGATGCCCTCTCTTTTTGTTGGAAGGGGAATGTTTCTTTTGTTTTCACTCCCCTTCCCCTCATTCCAAAAGTTCTGTTCAAAATACAACAGGATGCTCCCAAAATCTTGTTGGTGACTCTCTTTTGGCTGACAGCATTGGTTCCCTCTTCTTCTGCATTTAGCCAATGGGCAATCATTACAAATTACCTCACAGGGTGGACCTACTCACACAAGACAAGGGATCTCTCATCCATCCCCACCTGTCCACTCTTCAACAGATGTGGCTGAAAGGATTTTGATTCCACATAGATACCTTTTTTTTCCTAAGGACATTCTTAAAATCCTGCAGGAGGCCAGGAAACCCAGTACTAGGAAATCCTACTTATCCAAATGGAAGAGGTTTTCTGTTTGGTGTCTTTATCGTAACCTGGATCCACTTTCTGTGGATGCTCCTTTGTTTCTGTCTTACCTGTGTGAATTGCTCAATACTGGGTTGGCTTATTCTTCTGTTAAGGCATACTTATCAGCCAGTCTGCCCTTATTACCTCTTTTAGCTTATAATTTTGAAGCTAAACACTTCCTTAAAAGCATCCTTCATATTAGGCCTCCAAGGAAGCCTGTTCCTTCTCCCTGGGAACTTAAATTTGTTTTAGAAAAAATGACCCAGGCTCCTTTTGAGCCTGCAGCCTCAGTTTCCTTGCATCCTTGTTCTTAGACTGTACTGTTGTTACCCATCTGGCGGGGTGTCTGAGCTTCAAGCCGTTATGGCTTGTCCTCATTTGTTTGTGTTTCATAAGGACATGGTGTCCCTTCATAATAATCCTTTTATGCCCAAGGTGGTGAATGAATTGCCTCTTAATCATTCTATTCATTTGTCCACTTTTTTTCCTTCTCTGCACTCTGCCAGTGAGAAGGTGCTGAACACATTGGATGTGCATAGGCAACTCAGATCTTATTTGGATAAGACTAAAACTGTTCGTAAATCTGATCAGCTCTGTTTTCTTTCATCATACGTCCTTATGATTGCCTGTGTCCAAGCAAACAATTTCTTCTTGGATTTCTAAAGCCATTTCTTTTTGTTATTCCTTTCATGATAAGAGCCTTCCTTCTTCTGTTAAGGCCAAGTCTACTAGAGATGTGACTTCTTCTGGCGCTTTTTTAGAGGTTTGGATACTAAATCTGTTCTTGAGGCAGCAACAGTGAAGTGGCAGTACATAGTGCTGTTGTGTAAAATCTTGCCATAATGGTAGATGTCCTTCTCTTCACTGTTTCAGTATTCACTCCCTCCCTCCACCCCTAGTCCATTTCTCTTCTAGATGTACTGATTACTGTTCTTTTCTTTGGACTGGCATTCTTACTGTGGCTCTCAGTTCTGAGAATGGTACATCCAGATGTTACCTTTATGCTGTACGCTATGCAAAGAGCATATGTATGACATGCTGTATACGTTAAAGCAACCTAAAGGCTTTGGTATACTGGCCGGAAGTTGGGCCACCCTTGGCAGGGCAACAATCTATTAAATGGCTCTCCTCACTGTCCCCCTTCCTGCCCATTAAGATGGGGGTTCCGCAAGGCTCTATTCTTGGTCCTTTACTGTTCAACATCTTCACTAATTAACGGTTTATGTCCTGTCCACAGTTTGCCCTCATTCAGTTCACCTGTGATGCCCTCACTGACCTGCACATTCTCACCCAAAACTCCAACTCTATTTAAAAATGACTCAATGACAACTGTTTCTCAATCACCAAAAGACCAAACTCATGCTATTTCTCCCTGAATTACTTGCCCACCTCAAACCTAACTTCTCCATAACCTCACTTAACAACACTGTCATCAACTTTGAAACTCACACTAAGCTTTTGGGGTCCATTATTGGTGATCAACTTAAATTCGACCTACATTTCCACCACTGTATTAAAAAAAAAACACCTAAAACTTGGTCTATTCAACAGACACAAAAAAAAAATCCTTACAGCAGACTCTCATATCTCGCTTGCCTTTGCCTACCTTCTACCCAGCCTTCTCTATAGCTCACAAATCCTAACCAACTTACAGACTGGTCTACTAGCTAAACTCAAAGCCACCTACAACAAAGTAGCCAGGTTTGCAGCAAACCAGACCTCTTTCTCTCTTCACTGTAACTCTCAAGGCTTTAAATTGATTAGAGTTCCCACATCAACTTCAATCTTCTCAACTACATATCAGTCATACCATCCATAATAAGCCTTCCTCCTGCCTGACAGCTCCTCACGCATGTCTCTTCATATACCAGCTAGAAACCTCAGGAGCTCTCTACACTTAGACATATACAAACCTAAAAGATCAATAGGCCAAAACTTATATAGCTACATTCATGCCCTTTCCTGAAACAAACTACCCTTGGCCATCTGTAAAATACCTCACACATATGAATTCAAAACAACACCTTCTTAACTTCTGGAATATCATTGTAAAAAAATGTGTCCCCTAAAAGCACCTTTAATTCCCACTCTGTGTGACCCCCTCTTACTTCTACCTCTTCACTACTCTTCTCACCTCTACTCCCACATTGCTCTACTTCTCACCTCCTCACACACTTTCCTCTTCTTCCTACTACTCTCCCAACCTCTGTCCCCTAAACTCCCTCTCACTGAACTTCATACCTCTCCATGTGAACTTTCCCAGTGAGTTCCATATCTCAGCCATCTCTTCCATGACTGTATTTATATATATATATATATATATATATATATATATATATATATATATATATATATATAAATGTATTCTGTAAATAGTTTGACAACTGTTCTAAACAGTTTCTGTTTACTGATACTTAGCAGCACTAGCTTTTCTTACTTTTTTAACTTTTTATTTACTCTTGTGGAGCTTTTTTCAGGCCACACCGCTGGCCAGGGCTGCTCTGGCTCAGTCGGATATTCCAATTTTTTACACAACTGTGTGAAGCATGGAAATGTCTTGGCTAAATAATAAATAATAATATGAAGCATGATTTAGTTAACCCCAACAACCAACAACCTCAGCCTCCATACAGGTTTCATGGTTTCATGAGAAGTGAATTGAGAAAGAAAACACCTGCAGCATTCCTCTGTAGATGTTCTAGAGACCCAGGCCGTTGCAGACCTTTTTATGACCAGTATGTTGAATATTCTCATGGAACTAATCAAGAAGGATACAAGGAAATCCTCAAGGAGGCAAAGGATCAAAGGACCATCCAGGGCTCTCCATCTTGGGAAGGCCTCCCTAGGCCATTATGGGGGGGTAGGCCCAAGGGCCTACCTAGCCCAGCCTATAAGCCTATAGACAGCAACCACCCAAAAGGCACCAAAAAAGTTCTTTATGTCATGTTTTGTTTTTTGAAAGTGGCTGATGGAGGTTACCCAAGATATTAAAAATGGTAACGTAACATACCGCATACCTGGCCAAACCTGGCTACACTATTCCTATTCAAGCATAGTAGAAAGATAAATAAATAAAGAAAAAAAAAAAAAAACACCACCAGTAACCACTATTTCACCCAATGCGAGGCTCAGAGAAGCAGGAGATAAAAGGAAGAGACCACACAACAGAGACCAACACCCTCACCACCAGTGGGTTCAGTGCTGGGACCTCTCATTGGCATATACTTCTATGAAATAAAAATATATAATATAAAAAAGTATATGACTATAAACTTGCTGATATTTGGGCAAGGAACAGTCATTGAATTCCCAGATGTCTTAGCCATCCTGCAAGAAGTGTGTCCCAAACAAATAACTGGTGCCATTATTGTGGACTGAAATTAAATGCCAAAAAATGCATTATCATATTCTTTGGGAATTTACCTACCCTGGGAACTACCACATGAAGAATATGCCCCTAATATTTCACCCAGTTGTTTTGGATTTGGGTAATTATGTGGACAGTGACCTAGCTTTTGACATGTGTCCACTGTCATAAGAAAGTCCTTCTATATTGTGCAGAAAGGGATTGTGTCTAGATCTAGAGATGTCCTAGTCCCCTTTTATTCAGCTCTCATTAGGCCAGTCATTGAGTATAATGTCCCCTTTGTTATGTGTCTGCTGAAATACATGCGACAACTACAACACCCACAGAGATACTTTGCTAAAAGGATACAAGGCCTAAAAAATATGTCCTAAGTGGAATGACTCAAAGCTCTGTCACTATACTCTCCATCCTATAGACTGGTAAGACGTAACCTGTGTCTGGTATATAAGGTATCCTCTAACCCAATACTGATGGACCTGCTGCACATCAGCAAATCAAATGTCATCAGAAATACTAAATCTAGGGTTGATCCTCTTCTGCAGGATCAACAGAACAGTTTGGAGAGATGGGTATATCCTGCAGAGGATACCACTGCTCTAGAATAGACTAACCATCCATGTAAAACAAAGCTCATCCCTGTCCATATTCAAGTGAAGGAAAATATGTACTATTAATGGACAGAAGTAGCTCCTAAATGCTTTATCACATCATGGGTCTCCGCAAATTATCTTTAGTACAATCACGGTTATTCTCACTAGGGTAATATATAATTATTGACCATGGGGTGAGTGGGGTCAGTCTGACATCAAATGAGATAAGTGAAATTAAGCACCTAAAGGGATATTGGCTAGACTTAAAATGGCCCATAATGGGAGGTAGCCTAGTACTTGCCAATGAATTTATTAACCTAAGAAACTCTGTAAGAAGTCCCATCATAGCAACCATTGGTATAGGATATATGTAGGTATAGGTTAGATGTATGCCAAATGTGTGAATTATGTTAACTGTCCACCCTGATGGCAAATTGACACATTATAGGTAATGTTCTGGAATGTTACAGACATCTTTGCCGTTCGGGGAGAGGTTGCTCTTTGCCCCTGTGGACGAAGCAGGGCCTTAAGAACAACATGAGTGAAGTCTACATATCTGTGAGGTGCAGTTTCATAGAATGCACAATGTTGCTATTTTCCATCTGTGGTGTTCTTTGGAACAAAGTATGATCCTTCAGATACTATAACATGACGACAAAGAATCTATAATGTATTCATGAGTGGGAGTCCTGCAATATACCTAACATCTTCCCTTTCTTGGTCTCCTGATGGTTCTTGTGGCCACGATGGTCAATGCTATACATATGTTTGTGTCCACAAGAATGGGCATGCTATTTGTACCGCTTGATTCTGTTCCTGGGCAACATAGTTGACTCAGAAGTAATTGATTATCTGCTGATTGTCAGAAGTAGGTATGTGAGCTGCTGCCTGTATCCAGAACTGTAGATGGCTCAACGAGGTCCCTGTGTCAGCACCACAAACTAGTGACCCTCCATGTCAGCTCTTCAAGCTGGCTCCCTGTGTCAGCACCACAAACTAGTGCCCCTCCCTGTTAGCTCTTCAAGCTGGCTCAACCAGCTCCCTATGTCAGCACCACAAACTAGTGCCCCTCCCTGTCAGCTCTTCAAGCTGGCTCAACCAGCTCCCTATGTCAGCACCACAAACTAGTGCCCCTCCCTGTCAGCTCTTCAAGCTGGCTCAACCAGCTCCCTGTGTCAGCACCAGGAACTACTGCCCCACCCTGTCAACTCTTCATTTGGCTCAACAAGTTCCTTGTGTCAGCACCACAAACTCGTGCCCCTCTCTGTCAGCTGTTCAGGTGAAGAGCAAAATAAAATAGAAACCAGGTGGCAAGATGCACAACCGCCTCCCTCCTGCGTGAGGCAGTCAGGTCCCATTTCTGCACCCTTCTCACGCCTTCCTTCCTGTCATTTTATTAAAAACAAAATTTTTTTTTCTTTTTAAACTATAACAAAATGCTTGCTACAAATGTAGCAAGCAGTTGCCACAGTTTATACCTTGACCTGCATGGAACATTACAGCACCCCAGGTTTTAGTTTGTTTTAAAGTGTAGCAAACTACTTGGTACAAATGTAGCAAACAGTTGCTACAGTTTAGACCACACTGAAAGTGCTACAGTGCTCACGTTTGACCGCAAATGTAATAACAGGCCTTTAAAAGCCAGTATGCATTAAGAAGTGATATGAATTTGGCTGAACATGCCCCCAACACTTTGCACCTGGGGCACTGGCCTCCCTTGCCCTGCCCTAGCTATACTACTGCCTGTATCATCTTTGTTGATAAGAGTAACCATAATATGTAGCACTACCAGCACTGACTCTGATGGTGTCCATCTACTGTTGCTATGTCTAACATGGCGGAAGCCAAATACACTCTGGCTAGGCTTATAAATGCCCTAGGGCAGATAGCCTAGTATCTACCTATGAACCTATGGATCTTGTCATGTACTCTCATTTTATATGTCTCTGAATCACACTACCATTGTAACGTTCTATATTTTCATGTTATGTTTGCATGTTTTTCTTTTTTTTTATTTATATGTCGTCATGTGCTTACTTGTATGCACTGCATATCATGCAGTTTAATCAATGAGCCTCTAAGGAGCTGGTCTCTTTCAGTCACCCATACAGAACCTGCACAACTGTAAACTGTGCAATTCCTGTATTAGTCCTTTAATACATATTTTTCCCTCACTGTTTGGGAAGTATTTCTTGATAAGAACGTGAGTGTTGCCTGTAGTTTGTTTTTTTATGCATTCATCTGTTTTTGGCCTGTGACTGTCTTCAATGCAGTAGATTGAGAACTAATCTGAAGCATACTCAGATTTAAAAGCATCTGATCCTGTACCAGTATTGCCAAAACACTGCTCAGAGATTACGGTACATTAAATAAAGTACTTAAGTATAGTTGATGTTTATCGTATTGATCACTGCTGCAGTAATCTTAGCTATATGAGTTATATCCTGCTAAGAATATAACAGCCAGACAGTTTCCGAAGCTTACATGCACCCAAAGTGTCAGCCAGCTCAAGCTATGTTGACCAGAATACAAGTATGGGCACCAAGCCCTTCAGAGATTTACTGCCACCGAAGTGTACTCTCCTATTAGGCTTTTGAGGATTGATAGTTGTCTTGGTGCTGTTCCTTTGCTGGACCAATAAGTTTCCTTTGGAGAAAACCCTTCCATTTTATAAGTATTGTTTGTGTTTTATCACTTTTCTCTTCAGGAAAGTTATTGTAAAGCTAGGAGTTTGTGTTTTAACAGACTGTGATGACACTGTATTGTTCTTTTAAATGGGAGTGCTGTTTTTTCCTGTTATTTAAAAAGTTGTTTAAAATAACTGAAAACCATTTCTCTGTAGAGAAATTGTGTTTATTTTACTTTTAGGGTCTGTTTAAGTGTTTTAAAGTGCTGTTTTCTTCTCTGAAAAAGGTGAATTTTAAACACTTGTAGTTTTCATCGACACTTCCTGCTTGCCTTCCCAGGGCAAGCGGCACTATTTTCGTCTTGACCATGGAACAGGCTACTGGTCCCACCATCGATCCTTCTTCCAGCCATGAAAAGAAAATGTTAAGCAAACAGCCTTTGGCACCACAACAGGCTAGCAGTTGGTGATTCTGCTGTAGTCATTTTTTGTAAATCAGACAACTAATCTTTTACCCCTCTGATGTTGCACTTACAGCCATCATTGACTGGGGTTAGCCACATCCTCTGCAGCTGTTGGGGTCCCCACAGTGGGCAAGGGAGAGCCACTGTTGTCAGTCCTGGGAGAGGGACAAGGAAGGCTTCCTTGTTGTGTCAGAATGCTGTGCCCACCCATCCCTGGAGAAGCTGCTGCTTCCACTAGTAATATGGCGGGCCTCCAAAACTTTGCACCTGGTGCAGTTGCCCCCTTTGCCCCACCCTAGCTATGCTACTTGCCTATATTCTGTTCTTTGACATGGGCAGCTATAATGTTTAGTACTCCCAGCATTGCTTGCTATATCCTTGGCCAGAACCAAGCATGTGTCTATTCTTCAGATTTCCTTAGACAGGAGTAGTATACTGGGTCTGGTTCACGGTTTAATTCTGACTATTGAGCCTTCTTGTAAAGCAGTTTCTGGTAAGAGAAAGAGGGATACCTCTTTTCCTGACCAGATTCAAGATGCTAAATCTGAACAGCAAGATGAGAAACAAATGCATGGTTTTCTCCTCAGATTTCTGATTCAGACTCATAGAAGAACTCAGTGTCTGATCCTCTCTGTGGGGGTTCCTCTTTCTCTGAGACTATTGCTAGAATCTGACATTTTTTTTTGCAGTGGAGAACACTGAGGTTTCTCAATCCCTCAGAAAATACTTTGAATTATTACAAAAGGAATTGCTGCCTGCTTTAGACAGTGTGTGTGTGTGTGTGTGTGTGTGTGTGTGTGTGTGTGTGTGTGTGTATGTGTGTATGTGTGTGTGTGTGTGTGTGTGTGTGTGTGTGTGTGTGTGTGTGTGTGTGTGTGTGTGTGTGTGTGTGTGTGTGTCTGTGTGTGTGTGTGTGTCTGTGTGTGTGTGTGTGTGTGTGTGTGTGTGTGTGTGTGTGTGTGTGTGTGTGTGTGTGTTACTTCCAGCAATTTTCCTGATAGTCAAACAGCTGTCCCTTAAAAGGCAGATAGGATGTACAAAGTTCCTCAGTATTTTGAGATTTCATAGACTTTTCCCAAACCTGTCCCAGCAGCTATATCTTTAGTTGAGCCCACTGCTGCTGAACACTTAGTTCTAATCCTACGCTTTCTGATAAATATGGGAAAATTATTGAAAAGTATACAAAAAAAGTGATGCCAGATTGCATCAGAAATCCGTGGTCTAAGGCTCTAAACCACTTCTGCAACCAACAGAATGGTTTGGATGAAAAGGTATATCTCATCGAGTGCTCTGGAAAAAAACTCCCCATCCACATAAATCAAAGTTCATCCCTGTCTATATTTAAACGCAACTTAGATCTATGGATGGGATACAGAAAACTTACCCCAGGACTGCTCCCTGTACTACTTATGGACAGCTCCTAAATGCTATATCCCATTCATGGTTCCCTTCAAATTATCTATGGTATAATCCCAGTTATTCTCATTAGGAGTAATATAAATTTACCAACTATAGAATGGGTAACGCCATTCTATATCCAAAAAGGGTAGATTATTTCAAGCGTAAAAATGGAAATTGGCTAGATTTAAAGACCCTGCAAGGTCAGCTAGTGTAGTACTTAATAACCTGTAAGTGTATACTGCAACTTTGATTTTTGGAATTTTGAATTCTCATGCTCACATGATAGTTTGTTCTGACTAATTGTGAAAGTATGAGGAGTGTTTTATCTGCACTTTCATCTTGTGAGGAAATAAGCTGCTTAAATAATTTAGTTTCTTCTGCTGCACAGGTCATCACTTGTTTACAACATGAGCATGACGCTGTTGATGCTTCTTCCAGGGATATGACCGCTGGTACTGTTTTGAGGATGTTTGCATAGCTGCATCATAGACCCTCCAAGATGATAATAAAAAAAGAGATGTTAAATTCCCCTTTTGATACAGATTCAGTTTTTTGCCTCTCTGCTGCAGAGGTAATAAAAAAATCTGATGAATTGGATAAACTGATCCAGGGAATCTCTAAGGTTTTTAAGCCCTCCTTTTCCAATTTTTCTAAGGGTTTCTCTAACTCCTTATCCAGTTTTGGCAGTAAGCATAATAAACAGTCTCAAAAAATACATGTTTGGTGCTGAGGAATGGAGAGAGGGAGTGTTGCCCCTTGATCACGTGTTGCCTAGCTGTTTGGTAGTTAGAGAACCAGGTAAGGGTGCAGGGAGAGATGCCTAAGTTAGAGAGTTTAGAGAAAAGAGGGTGTGAGACTGTATCAAAGGCTTTGGAAAGATCAAGAAGGAGAGAAGAGACAATTTTTCCCACATCAAGTGCCCGGTTAACTGTATCTGGGCAGTGGTGGTACTTGACCTGGCCTAAAACCATGCTGTGTGGGGGGAGAGGATTTTGTTATGTAGCAGATAATTAAGAAGTTGACTATGGATGCATTTTTTCCAGGATTTTAGAGATGAGTGAGAAGATAGCAAAGTTGGAGAGTTCAGTATTTCCACCTTTGTGAAGAGGGAGAATATATGCTTTTTTCCAAGTAGTAGGTATATGAGACTCTTGAATGGATCTGCCAAGAAGTATAGTGATAGGGTAGGCAATGGAGTTAGCAGAAAGTTGTAGAAATTATGGAGGTAGGTTGTCAAAGGCATTGCAACTAGGTTTGAGTTTGAGAAATAGGTTTTTTATGGTGATTGTGGGTATGGGTGAGAGAGAAAAGCTGGATAAAGGGGGTGTGAGTGGATATGAAAGAGAGAAATTGTTTTGAGGGTAGTTGGCGATGAGATCAGCAATATTGTTTATGAAATATGAGTTAAAGTGTGAGGCTATTTCTATGGGTGTTTTATCTACATTTATACAAAGATTGTTTATGCCTGGGCTTAATAAGGACCAAACGAAACACCACAACTAAATAAACCAAAGAAATCCAAGGCAGGGAAACAGACCACCAGAGTAAAAGGCAAAGCAAAAGCAATGCACCAAAAAACCACCAAAATAATCATGAGAATCAATTTCATTTCAGACTGTAGATCAGACATCACAATAAAAATAACAAAAAAAAAAACAACTTTCAATAAATCAATATTAACAAAAAAAATTAATTAAAAAATATCCAATAAAAATAAAGTGCAAATCCATATTATTTGATCCAAGGAAGCAATGTTTTTAAGCATGTTATTTTTGTTAATGCTTAATTTAATTCTTTAAAAAAAATTTAATTTTTTCAGTCCCCATTGAATTTTTATCTTAATCTGCCACAATAATTCCTCCTTCAACAAACAAATATTCTCCCCCCTTTATTAAATCCCTCAAACTTCAATTTAAGAACTTCAAAAATAAAAATAAAAAAAATTAAAAAATTAAAATTACTAACAACAACAGAGTTTATTTCATCAGTTATAATAATACTTAATAAATGCTTTTTGATGCGCTGCTCATTACGCCACTGTCTTAAGCTCAACAGTCGTCATACCAACGGAAAACATAACACCATGTACAACAACCCCCAGTTAACATATTCAGGTAAAATAATAAAGTTATCTATTTCATGTTTCAATAAGTATTAATAAGAGAAAAAACTACAGACAATCTTCTATCTTTAATTCTTTTTTTTGGACCTTGAGACGGACAAAGTAAATGAGACAATTAACAGTAGAATATAAATCAACAGTTGAGATAGTTATCTTCATTTCTTCACAAATAGTCAAAAACATACCATTAGAATTAAGAAAATTCCAAAGGGACAGTTCATTAGGAGAGGACTCTTCATCTTGGTCTGAACAGGACTTGTTTGATGAATTTGTTTTCATCAAAATTTGTTTTTAAAATAAAGATTGTATTGTATTGATGGACACTATAACACTGGTTGGCCATATAACACTGGTTTTAAGTAGGGATTACACTATTTTCTGGATTACTTCCTAACCATCTATAATATTTATTAACTTCACACACATCTTCTAATACAGGCTGTTATATTGGCTTGTCCTTGTCTTATGAGTTTAGCTGTAAGGAGTATAAAAATTTTGGGGATGAAAAAAAAAGAATAAAGAAAGTAACTATTGAATTATTCAAGGGAAATGATAGGTATCAAGGCCGTTTTGTTTATTACCAGAAATTTTTTAATACAATAATTATTTTATTATAAATTACATACAATTATACACAAATAAATTTTGTAGGTTACAACTTTTTCCAGTTACAACTGTAATTGTTAAGACATTTTTGTCTTTAGCATTTAATAGTGTTTGAAACTATGGATAAGTAGGATAAGACTATTTCTGCACCAAGAACCAGTTAAACATTGCACTATGGGGGTAAGTACATTAAGCCCGTGAGTAGTATGACGCTTTTACAATGGTATGACTTAATCAGATTTTAAGCCAAGATAAGTCCGTGAGACTTTATATGAAACCAACGCTCAATGTTTAACCAAATGTTTTGTTTAAACACTGTTGTTTGTTTGAATTTTAAAAATTTGTTATTTTCTGTTCTTTTAAATTTTGGTCATGGATTTCTTTGGGTTTAATAAGGAATTGATGAAGCTCCAGAATTTTGGGGGGGTTTTGCTTGTGATGGTTTTGTAGACTAAGGTAGTGTTCTTTTATTTTTTAATGACTAGATGCTTAACTTGATTGCAGAGCTATTCGTTTTGGGTTAAATCAGAGAGATTTTTTTTTTTTGCCATAACTTCCAGGCTTTGTCCCTGGCTGTCCTGAGTTGTTTAGTGGCTCTAGTAAGCCAACTGGCATGATTAGTTTTCTCTCTCATTTGCCAGAGTGGGGCTAGTTTGCTCAATATCCTGGAGGAATGTAGAATTAAAGATATCAACAGACTCATTCAGGGGAAGGACTTTTAGTGGAGTCCAGTTGTTGCTGTATAAGGTTTCATTAAGCGTGGTTGGGCTGAAGTAGGATAGGTCTCTGGTGTGCTTGTACTGGTGTATACTAGGCATTGGGGTAGATTTACATATTTTGAAGGTGGGTAGGTGATCACTAATGCCTTTAGGGAGTGACCCTGTGTCGGAGATTCTGTTGGGTTGGAGACCATAATCCAGTCCATGATTGAGCCACTGTTGTTTTTGTTGAGTCTTGTTATGTTGGTAATTAGTTGGGTATAGTTATATAACTTGATGCTGAAGGAAGGCTGATGGTGTGAGATATCTAACCAGTTAATATTTACATCTCCAAAAATTATTGTTTCATTGTCTATATTATTAGTTGTCCAGGCTAGGATTTCCTCCAATATGGGAGTGCTATTGCCAGGAGGGATATGCAGGACTATGATTTTTCTCTTTGGCAACAGATAGTTTCAGACAGATGGGATCTAAAGATAATTTGTCAAGGTTTCAGATGGCAGTGGGAGGAAATTCCTTCTTTCCTGGGGGTCATTCTTCATCCTACAGATCAGACTGTTGTTTCCACAGAGTTCTTCATCACATGCTGTCCTAATGAGTGAAAGAACCAGTTCTTCCTTCCCAGATAGCGTAGGGTTTTTATTAAAGAGTGTTCTTTGTGCCAAAGAAAGAAAATGCTTGGAGACTGGTTCTGGATCTTTCTTTCATAAACCTCTTTCAGATAGTGCCAAATTCAAAACTGTTTCAATTCACAACCAGTTACCTCTTCAAACTCTTTCAAGTTTCCTGATAACACTAGAGTTGAAAGATACTTATTGCATCACAGTTCATCCAGACTTCAGACATTTCTTAAAGTTTTGTATGTCTGGATCACATTATCAGTTACCTGCCTTACCCTTTGGACTATCCGCTGCACGAAGGGTATTGACAGTGTTTAGCTCCATTTATAGCTCATTTCAGGCTACAGCGTATCCACATTTTTTTTCATATTTAGATTACTTGCTTATCTTTGCAAAGTCTTTTTCAGAGTGTCAGGAATCTCTGTCTTGGGTGAAAGATCTCTTGCACCTGCTGGGATTCCAAGAGAACATTCAAAAGTCTTTCTTGACTGCTTCACACAGGATTGTGTTCCTAAAATATCAACTACACACTTCAGTTCAAAGAGCATTTCTTCCACAGGAAAAATAGATCTGTATCTAGAGTTATTTCAAAGGTTTTTATTCTCAAATTTTGCCACTGTGAGGAAATACCTGAGGATTTTGAGTCTCATAGCTTCTATAATTCTCATGATACCCCTGGCTAGACTCCACATGAGAAGGGTACTGTGGTGTATGAAATCCCTTTTGTCCCAGCATCAGCAACCTTTGTCTTTTCAAACTCAAGTGCTGTGTTTTGTCAGAGGAGAAATTGTTTGGTAGAGATAACAGATATCCATAAATCTTGGTCTCCTCTCCTCCCTCAATGCTCCAAAACAGTTTGTCACCACAGACACCTTGAACTTTGCATGGAGAGCAGTTTTAGGAGGGATAAAAGTGCAAGGTGTGTGGGACACGAAGGACAGATGCTTGCCCTGATCAAGACTCTCAACTCTCTACATCATCTTTGGTCTATGTTCAAGTTGTTATAGACAATCCCACAGTCAAGTGATACATCAGCAGGCATGGGAGAACCAGGTCATAACCCCTTTGCTGAATAGCCGTGCTAGCTTGGGGTATAGTTTCAGAGCACAACCTAACTCTACAAGCATCCCATATTCCATCAGACCAAAATTGTGCGGCAGACAAGCAGAGCAGGACCAGAGCAGACCCTCACAATTGGAAACTAGATCAGAGGGTCTTCCAAGATTTAATCTGTCTGGGAGGAGTTATTCAAGTACACGTCCTTGCCTCTTCTCTCAACAGCCAACTGGCAAGATACTGTTCTAGGACTCCATGCAGTAAGGCCTGAAAAATAGATGCCTTTTCTTTTTCTTGGAGAGTAATGTTCCTGTATGCTTTTTCACTCTTTCTGCTTCTATTCAGTGTAATTCTGAAGATTCAGAAGGAATCCCCCCCAAGATCATTGTGGTGACTCCCTCTTCGCCCATACAGCAGCAGTTCTCCCTTCTTTTGGAAATGGCCAGGGGCAGTTACCACAAGCTCTCTCATAGCCTAGATCTACTCACACAAGAACAGGAGTGTTCGATAAACCCCATTGTCATTTAACTTCACTTGACTTCCTGGATGATAGTTTTAATTCCTTTTAGGCTGAAAAGTGGCATCAGGTAGTGATGGAGGCAAGAAAGCCTGCTACTAGGAAATCATATATTAGTAAATGGAAAAAGTTTTCTAGTCAGGGCTAACAACATAACCAGCACCCATTCGGGACTAATTGTTCTTTCGTTTTGCAATATTTCTGTGTGTTACTATTCTATGGCCTTTCTTATTCCTGTATCAAGGTTCATTTATTGGCCATTTCAGCATGTCGGCCCATGGATCCTCCTCTTTCAGTGCAGTCTCATATCAAAATGTTTTTGAACGTGGTTTTGCAAAAAGGACTTAGAAGTGAACCGCTGGCCCCTCCTCAGGATCCTGATTTTGTGCTAGAGAAGCTTACATCTGCTGTTATAGTGAGTTTACCTACACAACTGTACATTTTTTCTGTGGTGTATTACTGATGTATGTATCCTAAAGATGATTTTTGTAAATTCATTTATCTTGTAAATATTGACTTATTTGTATGTATAACTAGATAACTAGTTTCTTTTAAAACAAATGCCCTGAGCTGTGTATGAATATGCTGTTTTGTGGAGAATAACAAAAAGTGATAGTGCTGTTTAAGCAGATTCATGTCTGATAAAACAGGTGAATATTTTTTTAGTATTGTGTTAATACTCTTATGGGTAAGCAGATTATTGAGAGACTCTACCATTGATCTCATGTTTGCGTTCATTGTATGCTATTAGATAATTGTCGATGTATGCTTAGAGATCATAACAATTCTAGATCTTTAGCTAATCTTCATGATGGAGTTGCATTTTCATGGTGGCAGTAAACAAGGATATGACAAAAGATGTAAGATGGACTGTTAGTGAAACTCTTTGATGTCCTTGTACTATACCATCTAAATAGGTTTTGTGTTATATAAATTAGAAAAAACAATAAAAAATTGTCTACAAATAGATATTACATCCAGCACAGGCTGTAAAAGTAACTAGTATCAGACTTTGTTGGGTATTAAGTGCTGGTTGCATCACAGAGGTGCACGTTGACCTTGTTTTACCAGTAGAAGGGTTATTTATTTTTCAGTAATGCTGTCTGGTACAACAGAGTGAATAATCTGTCGTACTGGAGGAAGAGTAGGATTTGTTGTTATTAAGATGAGGGTTTGAATAACTTTCTTCTGAGAAGAATTTAAGTTATTGGGGGATACTGAATACTTTCCTGGAAATTCTTATACAGTGCCATACCAGAGGAAAATTTGGAAGGTAGGCCTGTGCTGAACCTGATATTATTGCACAATAACTTTTGGTGGCAGAGTTACCACCCTTCACACATTTGTAACAACTCGAAGGTGCAGTATCAATAATCTGACATTTCTGGTGTCTGAGATGTCAAAATAATTATATCTTTAAGCTAAAGCCCATCAGTTAAGATTTGTATAATGGTAACTTAAGCATAAGTTCATAATTTGGTTAATATGGAGCAGATTTCTTTAAAACCTGTATGAACTAAACATAATTAAGTAAAAGTCCTTGTTGCAACTTAAATGAAAGTTGCGGTGCTTTGTTAAAAAATGTTTACCTAACATTAAAGATGACATAATCTTTTGTGCACTATATGACAAATAATATGTAAACAAATGCAGATGGAGGCAAATGTTGAAACATGAAGATACAGGAAGCACTTGTAAACTTGGTTAAGGATGTTCTTTAACTACTTTATGACGGAAACAAGCAGTCATGAGTAACATCCATAGATGGTAGAATGTGCTGATAAGCTAAGGCAGGCTGAGCCCATCACGAAAAGCCTTCAGGAGTTCTATTCTACAGCACTGTATCATGCTGCTGTGTGTTGTGGTCTTGTCTGGGTTGCAAACAGATGCGGTAAGCCCCTCCTTTGTATCAGAATGTATCAATAGGCATGTATTACCTGAGAACCAAGTGTAAAAAATTTGATTCCAGACACCTTGCTGAAAAATCTCTGCTTTTACTACACATTGCTGCAGAGGATGAATCCCCTCTTCCCTCCTCTCACAAGTTGCAGTGATCTTAAAGCTAGTAGGGTGGTGCAGCTCTCCCAGTCTTTGAGTGGGTACAGTGAAAAGAATGTTGTGAAAAAATTTACAAGTTCCTTTAGAATGGTATGAATACATTTACAACTGCCTTTTTGCAAACATTTTATCATTCCAGTGTCACATTCAGCAAGGTCATTGTAATGTCTTAGATTTAAGTATTGAAAATGCATATTTCAATATTTTCCTCTATGATCTTCCCATGGCTACTTGAGGAGAATGTGTACGGCTACAGCTCTGTGTAATCCAGCATTAACCAAGAAAAAAATAAAAATAAACAAAACTCAGTATAGAGAAACTGCCTTTTTTTTCTCCGTAGCTTTTGAAAAGTGAGGATCGGAGAGAACAGAAACTGGTTGCTGCTTGTTAGGTAAGGAACACCATATCAGGGAATGGAACCCCCCCCCCCCAAAAGCTGTGGGCACCAGGCACTATATGAGTTGGCTACATTTCTGAAAGGCATAAACTAACAGAAAAATACTGGTAACTGTTGAGATGCATTTATTTTTTATATTGCTTTGAATGTACCATCGAACAAACCTTAATCAAGAAAAGAAGCAATGTTAATAATGACCTTGACTGCAGTCACAAATGAACCAATAAGGCTGCAAATTAAATTGTGTTTAATGGCATCACAGAGGCCAGCAGTAAGTAACCAGCTCTGAAGTCACATGAACATTTTTAAACTGCAAACAATTTAAAATGCATTCCAGAGACAGACTGGCAGAAAGGCAGACAAAAATGGGTACAAAAGTAAAAAAAAAAAAACAGCACGCAATCAAGAAAATTACGGTTGCTCTTTCACTTTCACTAAGAAGCAGGATGTGGTAGGTGATCAAGTTCTACTTCTGGTCCTTGTCTTGGTGTCTTCATTTTAAATGCCATTTCAGTGTTTTCTTAAAACTGTTGAATGCAGTAAATAGTATAGCTAAATAACTTTTCTTTTGTTTTTGTTGCTTATATTAAAAAGTAAAGGACAATTGAATTCCTCTTCTCATCTGTTCCAAACTTAATTAATTTTATTGTTTGAAGTACTTGGTAAAGGAACATGGGCATGTACTAAGGAATGAGTAGGGACACACAGGTTTTCTGAGATGATGGTCAATAAATAGAACCTGTTGTCAGTTGCCTTAAGAACTAGGGGAAATTTAAGACTCTTGACATTCATAACAGAGATTTCTAATATGAGTAAGGCATGGTAGGTGTTTCTAATATTTTACATCTGTGATTATATGAAAGATTGGTTTGATGATTTTCAGTTTTCTTCATAAATGAAAGGGGGAATTCAACTAATAATGCAGTGTTAGATTTGTATTTTTTTTTTTACGGGTGTCAGAGTGCTGGTATAATGTATGTAATTTTGTTTGCTGCTAGTATCCTTTTGTCTTATAGCTATAATATTTGATTTTTCTAGCCGCCATTTTGGCATAGAGGGATAAAGCCCTAATTATGATCTAGGTGTAATTAGTGGCTGTGGGTACCTGAGGTCACTGGAAGAGCTGACAGGAACGGATTAGTGTGCTTATCCCAGGGGGGAAGGAATTTGTCTCTCCTCTCCCTGAAGGGAGACAAGGCCCATATAGGGGAGTAGCCCTCAGATGGAATAGACAAACACCAGAGAAGGGGGAGCAGAAGTAGGTCATTAAATGAACCCCCCCCCCCCCCCCCCCCGCAGAAGCAGTCACTGGTATGACTCTCCAGGATGTCCTTAAGATCCCTGCTGGACCTAGTTCTGAACAGCAGAAAGTCTGGGAGTAAAAGGAGCCACTAGTAGGCCCAGAGATGGATGGGAGCATTGGAATGGCTGAAAGTACAAAGCAAAAGGGAGGAATATTTGATTTTCCTAATCTGGTAAATTAAAGTTAAAAGTGTACGGAATTATTGTGTTTACTTTCTCTTATATTATTTTCTTTTCTATTTTTTTCAGATAACCCAATCCTGACAGCCAAAAAGAAAGGAAAAAAAAACACTTGAACAATGAGAAAAACAAAACCACTAGATATCAGCAAGGCCCTGAGTCTGGCTGCCCTTTTCCAATTCCTTTTTAGTGCTGGAAAAGCATGTGTGATTCCATTTATAACCATTTACTTCAGACAACTGGGACTGACTGCATCATTTGTTGGCATCATCATTGGAACAAAGCATATAATCCGCATCATGTGGGTCCCATTGTGTTCCTATATAGGAAGACGCTACAACAAGAGAAGGCTTATTATAATAATTTCACTGTTTTCATCCATGGGTGCAGGCCTCCTACTGACAGTTATTCAGCCTCTAAACAGAGATACTGTGCAGAAATACTGTGACATCAGCACACGTGCAGACAGTGAGCTAAACAAAATGAAGAAACCTGATATAAATATGAGCCAAGTAAATATCAGCACAAATGAACTGTATATTCACCTACATTCTGAAGTGGTGTATAGTGATGCTGTCATAACAGCTGCACCCAAAATATATTTAACTTCTACCCGTATATCTGAAAAAATCATTTTGCCTCCCATCATGCAGCCTGTTGGTGAAGAGTCATCCAAACCAGGTGCCAAAACATCTATTAACAAAACACATGAGAGTGTAATACACAGCAGGACAGTTAGTCCTTCCGTTAAAGTAAAATTAGGAACAGGCCAGAAGCACACTTTTGGACAGATGACTAATGCCAGCCAAACAGATCAACAGCCAACAGATACGTTTCCACGTAACAGTTCTGAAAATGAATCTGCTGACCAGAACCATTCTAAAAGCAAAAGTAAAACCAGCCATTTTTCAGAAAGAGATGTATCATTTGTAGAAATATTCAGTTCTGTTGAAAACCCATCTAAGCTGAAAAAGAAAGCCAGTATTACTGATAATAAAATAACTGAAACTCTTGGTTTCCTGGATCAAGAACACCAGTTGTTTTTGATGCTTTTGATGATTGTTGCCTTCTGGGAATTTCTATCAGTACCTCCTGACTGGATTGCAGATGACGGAGTTTATGACTACCTGGATTTTATTGACGCAGCTGATCGGTATGGACGCCAGTGGATATGGGGCCATCTGGGAGCTGCAGGAGCTGCATGTGGTATTACTGTACTGGTTGACAACCTAAACTGCTTTCTGAAGACTGATGTCTCCCGGGTTGCAACACATTTCTATGGCTATGCTGTTCTGCTGACAATGTCACTTTTAGTAAGTGTCTTTATTCCAATGCATGTAGCTAAAAAAACAGAAGCATTCAGCAAAACTTTTAAAGCATTCAGTCTGATTATTGGAAATGGAAGGACAGTTACAACTGCAGTAACAGCTGTCTTGATTGGGGCCACAGGATCTACAGTTCACAATTTTCTCTTCTGGCAAATGCAAAACACAGGAAGCAGTGAAATCTATATGGGCGCTTCCATATCCATTGCTCTGCTTGCTGAGGTTCTTCTATATTTCTGCAAGAACAAAGTGCTAAAATCTGTTTCTTACACTGGTATCATTGGTGTGAGCTTGCTTTGCTCTGCAGCACAACTTTTGTATTATTCATTTCTTTGGGCCCCCTGGTCTGTATTACCAATTCAGGTGTTCAGTGCCTTCAGTAATGGTGCCTTTTGGTGGGCAGTCTATGCCCAGTCGAATGATGTTGCCAGTCCTGGAATGGAAAGGCCCATACACAGGGCACTACATGAATTGCTGTATGGTGTGGGTGCAAGCATTGGCAGTTTTGCAGGTGGGTTCTTGATTGACAGATTTGGTCTTACAGTGCTTTATAGAGCATGTTGTATAACGATGTCTCTTTGGGCAGTTGTACTCATGATTTTGCAGTCTAAAATGCCTCGACAGAAGAGACTGAACTACTCCCGTCTGCTAGCTGCTGATGACAGTGAAGTTACTAACTCTGATGAAGAGCAGGAAAGAGACTGGCTTGTTAAAGCTATGAAAGATGAAAAGATTAAAAGCAAATGGTAATTTGAACTGGTAAGCTGCTGTCCTGACCTTCACCTTTTCTACTGCTACTCAGGAACTAATTGTTTACCTCTTAATTTCCTAATTCTGGGAACATCTGCACTACACAACGCTAACTTTACTGAACTACCATTAGTGTATGCACATCCTAGTAAAGCAGTGCATAAATCAGAAAATGACTGCACTTATCCTTCTAATACTGAGGAGAGGTTTTGTGGTTTTTGAGGAATGCCTCATCAAGCTGGGGTAGGAAACACTTAAAGTTCCTGGACAAGTCCTTAATTCATCTTGCCATTTTTCTCATTTTGGTCATTTAGGAGTCTCCATTGTGAGGTCCTTCTTAGTAGCTAGGGGAAAGCATCTCCGCCTTTAAGACAGAAATGAAGTTTGCTAATGCACTGAAGGAGAAATACTTCTGTTATAGGCTGTTTTCATCTTTGATGCTGGGAATTCTATGTTTACATTTGACTAATTTATACCTGGAACTATGCACATTTAGACTTTTCTTTAGTAAGCAGGTAGATCTACTAAACAAGTGTGCCTTGCTTTTGGTATGACATGGGGTCATTGACAAAGGTCCTGCTAGTCAACAGCACACAGGTGGAAGTTGAGTTTATCGCCTGCTGTTCTTCAAATGCTAGTCAGATTAGCAGCTTCTTATTCTTACCTCTAAGCTGGCCTCATTGCCTAGAGTTTGATTGTCAAAGAGTAAATGCAGAGAATTAAATAAGATTTTGTAACAGCTCAAAGAAAATAATTGAACTAATGTGTGTATTTCTGAAAACTGGATTACATGTATGTGCATATTTCATAAAAAGGTCCATTTCTAAAATAATATGTGATTCTTATTTGATAAGATGGAACACAGCAGTAAATAAGGAGCTGGTATATGAAACAGGAAAATCTGTATTATTTATTTTGTGTGTGTGTGTGTGTGTGTGTGTGTGTGTGTGTGTGTGTGTGTGTGTGTGCGCGCTCATGTAAGGAAATGAAAGAAAACTAGAGAATGAGTGAATTTTTTAACAATAAAATGTTTTAAGATGTTTACTTTATGGAAGATTTGCAGTCACTGATAGCTGAACCCTTATCTGATGACTTCCTTGTTTCGCTGTCAACAGCAGTGGATCACTTAGGTGTTACAGTCTGTGTCATGATAAAATGCTTCAGGTATGTAGGTAGAACAAGTGTGTTTCACACCTGGAAAACACTGTAATCAGCTTATAATGCACACTGAGACAATCTTGTACATTTATAGAATAAGTATTACATTTTTTTCATTTAGTTCAGCTTTGCAAGTCATATTAGTTGTAAAAAGCAGCTGCCTCAGAGTGTTAAGGCTATGAGTTAATGTTCACATGGTATAGGGTTTGATTCCTTGAGTTCTCATTTGCCCACTGTGCGACCTTGAGCAAGTTATTTAACCAGCCATTGCTCAGTAGCAGTCAAAACATAGGATTTTATATGAAAAGGTCTGCCTTCAGGAACTTTAGTATTGATACCACAGACATTAGAATCACCCAGCAGATAAAACTTTCCTAGGTTCCTTGTCACCCCCACCACTCCCATCAAGAATCACACACATCTACTTTCCAGTTCTTGCTTTGCACTTACTTTGGTGTGAGGAAAATGGCCCCTCCTCTTATGAAAATAAAAGTCACCTGCTTGTATCAAAAACTGCATATGAGCGAGATTTTTGTTTTGCTCTTCTTCTCTTAGGTCTTTCTCATTGCAAGATTTTTTTTCAGCATATTTTTCAGTCAGAAGTGACACTTCAGTCTTCCTGTGCCTAGCCCCTTTCTCTTTCTTTGCAATGTTCTCTGCATTATTCCATAAGTGTACATATGGTGAGGATTACAGCTGTCAGTGGGTACACTCTTTACCTTTACTGACTCAGCAAATTCCACAGTGAGTCATTTTGTTTATGCTTCAGCGAAGCTACCAACTACAGGCAAAGAAAAGTACTTCAGGCCGTAGTCAGCCTTCAGGTTTCTTTTGGCATTTCTAATTTTCTGCTCTTTATACAGAAAAGCCAAAAAAACTTTAGTAAACTAGGAGTTTTTGCACAGGCACCACCTTCCCTTATAGTGGTAGCTCCATCAGACTCTGCTGGTCAAAAACAGTTGTGTCTTAAATTAGTGGCTAATTAATCACCTCTTTCTGCAGGGGACATTAATTAACCTTTTCTAAAGGGGACATTGTTTTTATTACCATTCTTTAGTCTATTTCATTTCCTATTATAGGTGTTCAGGCTCATTCTATACTGGCTTAAGACTGAAATGCCACCTTCATTTACACTGCTCCTAGTTTCGCTCTCTTTTGCCTTTGATAAGTTGGCAGAAGTACTTTACAAGTGAGGGGCAGACTGAATTGCCCTCTCCTGCTCCCTCTGATTCTCAGTACCAAGGCATTCCTGATCCCTATCACTGGCTCCACTGCCTTTTTTTGCAAGCTCCATTGGTATTTCTTCATCTTCTGTCCTTTTGACATCCTGTTTCTTAGTATGAGGAAGTGTTGTTACTACTAGTGCAGTATTACCTTGTGTAAGAACTGATATGACTATAGCATACTGGAATGAGCTGGAAATAACTGAATGAGACTGGAATGAATGTCTTTATCTTTTCATTACCCAAACCTGTGCTAAACGGAGTGTTTAGTACCTGATTACATAGTCAGCCCAAACCAAGCAAGGATATTGAACCAGAAAACTGCAGTGGCATTCTTGGGTACTATGATTGGGTTTTATCATACAACCTTAATTGCATCTTCTAATATTCCCACTGAAGAGTGGGCTATCAGGATGTTTGTGGGGTAAAACAGCAGGCTCACTGAAATCATTACTGGGGATTAGGATGGAGCCAGAGGGTCATCTGCCCTTGCATCATTTGTAAATACTCCTCAGGTTTTCGGTTATTGGGAGAAGGGGTGGACTGGCCCCTTTCTCTTCATCAGTGTTCTCTGTAGCAGAGTTTAAGGGATGATAAATGTGTGCCTTTATCGGCCATTTTCTAGCAGATCAGTATTGGAAGATTGAAGGGTCCACTTTCCTAGTTGAAGAATGGAGGACTTTGGTGGTGGAGTCTTGGTTGCAGTAAATGAGTAAGTTGAGGGGGGGTCTATATTATATGAATGAAAGTTCATATAATCGAACACTGTAAACAGCGAAAATGCCGAAATTTGAGCCCGTTATTATGGGGGGCTGCTCCCCCCCACACCCTTCGCTAATAATATATACCAACTCCAAGATCGCACTACAGTGAGGAAAGGGCAAATTTCCCGATCTTCACTGAACCGTGATCTCACGAAAAACACCTAGATGAATGGCATTTTCACGTACACGGCCATTCGATATTTTCACCTTTCGTTCTTCTAATAGGACCCATTGAGGGAACTGCCACATATGGAGATGTTGCCTTAAAGGGATCTTAACAGGGTGAAATGCACATAAGGGGATTTCTAAAAAATGCCTGTGCTACACCTTGTACCAGGGTCACTGAATAAAGAAGAACCAGTCCAGTGCTGGGAGGAAAAGTACACTTGGGGGGACCCAGGACACAGTGTCAGAAAACTCAGCATTGATCCTTGTGCTATAGAGCTGGATTCCAGGATCATGGTGCTAGAAACAAACATCGCTTAGTATGGAACTTATGCAGGCATCAAAAAGTGGTGCCCCATGGGACTTCTGGTTTTGAGGGCAAGGATTTGAGATGTGATGGCTCTAGCTCCTGGGCATCACAATAAAAAATAATGCAACCGATGCCTCATAATCATTGCTTTGCTCTGTGAGAAGATGGTGAGGCAACTCCGCTCACAAAACTAAGTCTATGCTGCCTTAAAAAGCCCCATCCAAAGCTAAAATAAACTTGGGCATAATTTGGAATCTGACAGCCATAGGGTCAATAGAAAGCAAAATGTTGACGTGCACTGATAAGAGTCCATAACAGGCAATGAATCAAGTTCTCCATGCAACTGGGCAAAGACTCATCTCCTGTATTAGTACAAGTTACTGAATCCATCCATAAGCTTACAATCTCTATGGAGATCTTTCTCGCATGACTGTAGGAACAGTTGCAACAAAAAAGGATTCAGTAATTAATCAGAGAGAGCACCTGGACTGAAGCATACCTTACAGGATGTGACTGGTAGACTGGATGAGGTAGAACACTATCTGTTATTCCTGCTAGATTTTACACAATCCCATTTTGAAAAAGTTAGAATCCTAAGACTGCAGGAGGCTAGAGCATAAAGACCTACTCATGTTTCATTAGGCATGGATTCTGACCATGCTAGGTATCGATGGCTCTACAAAACTTTTGCTAGAATGTGTTCACATGACTCTCACTCCCCCTCCTCAACCCAGTGCGGCGCAACAGCCAGTAATCTTCAGATTTCTGTCATATCAACTAATTGCTTTAAAGGCTGCCTGCAGTAAGAAAGAAATCAACTACCTGGGAAGGCGGGTGCACTTTCACAATGATTTTCCAAAATCTCTAGTACAAAAAAGGAAGTAATCATCACTGGTACTAAGATCTGTAAAAGAAAAGTCTATCAAAGCATGTTTTGTATCAAACCCATCTTTGTGTTTACTTGCCAGATGGTCCTATGATTTTTGCACAGATGGATAACTGAGTTATATATCTGCAGGATAAGCTGGCTTGCACAATCTCCGACAGCATGCACACCTAGTCAACAATGGTTAAGCGAAGGAGAGCCCATTGACTCTGCACTGAAATCTCCAGGGCCTAAATGACTGAAGTGGAATACTTCAGACACTTCTCAGTGCTATTGGAAGCTTTGGAAACATGAAATTGTTCTAAATGTCACAGCAGACTTATTCTGGACAGTGCTGTAGGAGGGTGGTGCCAGGCAGACCCAGAAATACAGGGTAACTGACTGACTTAGTTAACATTCAGACATTTGTAATAACTGTCTTTGCTGATAGAGTAAACAGTGAGGTAAGATTTTATTTTAGAAGCCACATATGCTAGAAATTGTATAGCCCAGGCCTCAAAATGCTGGAAGGGTACCTTACCTTGAACTGTGTGTGCGCCCCAGTCCATATGGTGGGAGCCGAGGATCTGCCATGGGACTTCTATGTTCCCATTAACCATGGAACAAGAATGATGGCATGCATTTAATTTCTCGTCATAAAGAATTTTTATTGTATGTTTAGTTTTTGATGGTGTACTTTCTTTTTAATAAAGACTGAATGTAGGAAATGTAGATTTTTCATAATGAATGTTAATGTCTTTTTATGCATTATGCTGATGTTCAAGTTGAGTTACTCTCAAGGAAGACTAAAGGCTTTATAACAGGGATGTGCTACTTGGGTGAGGTAATGAATTATAGTATGCTGAGTTAATATCTGACTGTTTTTTTTTAAAGGATCAAAGGATATCAAATACATGAATAAATGGTATTAACTCCCCTATCAAAAAATCCCAGCTAAGTAAATGGGTAAGAATACAAACACCTGGCATTTCAGGACAGGCACCTTCCCCTGCAGGAGCATCAAAAGTTACATGGGAATATAATTTAGTTGCATGTTAACAGCATACCTAAGTGAAAAAAAACAGGGGGTAGCCATACTGGTTAGCAATCTTTTTCTGCCCTTTATGTTTTAAATAAGTTTAGTTTTAGGGGAGGAGAGCTACCAGGTATAGTAGCCAGAGTAAGGGGAGAATCATACTTATAGTATATTTGTACTGGCCTCCTACTATACAGACAAGGAGGCTTAGATGCACCCTAACTTTTATACAGGAGAATCTTCAGGGATCCCTTATCCTGATTGGGGATTTCAACTGCATTACTATGTCATGGGATTCCACAGCAGTACACCCCCCCTAGAATTTCATTGACAGCTAGGCATTTGATGTCATGGATGCATCATTTGCATTTGGCGGACATGAGAGCATCAAACTATGGCACATTATTCTCCTAAATATAACACTTTTTCCAGAATAGATGGGATATTGTTTGACTGTGATCTTTTAGCATACCTGCTGGAATTTTTTCACTGCACCATGCCCTTGTTCCGATCATGAAGCCCTGCACTTTACCTTTGCAGATATTCTTTCCCCTCCCCTGTATATGGCATTTATATTCTTAGTAAGCAAGATGTCCAGACTTTATACAAAAGGCAAAATAATACACATGTGAACTTCTGTATGCACATCAAGGGGAACAACACAAGCCACATTTTCTTTGGGATGCTTACAAGGCATATGTCTGTGCCAGATTGTGATCATGGAAAAACGGCCTCTGGTTGTCATGGAAATTGCAGTTACATCAACTGCAATCAATATTTCAGTCAAAAGTATTTTCGGTCAGAAGCACATCTAATCATTTTAATCTACTGTTTTGTTTTTTCTTTCAGTCAATGCTACTTTTGACAATATGACAACAAACCCTCTAGAGGTATAAAATTACCAAATACATATCTAGCATTTCTGGCAACTGTACTGAGATGTGTCATTGCTACCTGCTCCATGGGCCCTCTTCATCCCTGGGTAGAGCTAATAGCAGACAGTGTACTCCCATCTTTGAAGTCTACATTCTGAACAGAGCATGCAGAGAGCATGTAAAAAGCTTTGATAATAGCATACAGCATAGCCAATGATTATCGTCAAAGGTTGAACCACATAGTATTTAGGTATTGGGAGGAGACTATGTACCTAGCTATAGTAAGGATACTTACAAAGCTAGATCACATCCCCCATATGATTCTACTTCTCTCCCCATAAGAAAATCTCTCACCCTCATTCCACCTGTATATCTGTTGGGGGATAAGTCTGATGTACACATTTGAGCTGTATATAGGTAAAGTTAAAGGGTTAAGGTAAAGGTTAAGTCTCTTGTAGGGCTAGGTGTTTCGCAAAAAGGAGGTGTCAACAGGGATCTCTCCATTTTAGAAGACCTTACTTGACTAATGTTTTGACCCTTGTGAGATGATAAGAAAGAGTTATTATAAGGAAAAGGGGGATCTTACTTTCAGATGCCCAGATTATGTATATCAAAAGTATCCCATCTGCATTGAATTCCTCCCAGGGTGGAAGCAGTATGCTTAGAAATGCTTCCACAAGTGCTTTCTAACTGCTAATATCTTGGCAACTTTTGCAATGGAGGCCAACACTAGGTGTTGGTTACGCCAAAGTGATGATCTTGTCTTCACCTCACATAATATGGAACTGTATCCATTTGCATCAATTCTTTGGGTATTTTTAGGATAAAGTGGAGAAAGTTTATCCAACAGATACGGATCAAAGATCTGATTTAGAAGAATATGGCTTTACTGTTGGTGCTAACATCACCACAATGCTGAATATATTTTATTGTAAACTAAGAGCATTACCTGACACTGGAACGATATTGCCCCTCCATCAATAGAGGAATGCTAGAATATACTTAAACAGGTCTAACAAAGTGAATGGTATATAGCCCAGCAGAGAGGAAAGGAATTGTTTTTTTGGTGACAAATGGTCTCCATAAGGAGATACCATAGAGTACAAATACTATAACAGGTGAGCATATACTAGGTGTAGAAAAGCTTCTTGGCAAATGTCAGATGGTAGTTGGAAATCACGCATAGTGGACTTGACATGTTTTATGATATAGTAGTACAAGGGAACAGATGTACCCATGAGAGTATCGAGCTTAATGTTAAGTTGTAGTTCCCTCATTCTGTTTTTGGTTTAATGGTTAATTACTTTTTAATGTTTAAGTAGGTTCTTCTGGATGATGCTTTCAGATGGAATATAACTTTAAAGTAAGTGTTTTTATATAATCGCTATGTACCAAGGTATTATTAAATTTATATAGTGTTGTTGCATTAAGATCAAGTGTCCTACTAAGATTAGATATAGATGAAGCCTGATGCTGCCATGTAAGGTTTTTTTCTTTTCCATAGCAGATTTTGTGCAGACCATATAACGGATAATGCAGTGTTTGGAAAAGAATGATGTACAAAACAGTGACAGTCTCCATATTGAATATTCATGTTGTAATAAAAAGAAATAAGCAAACCAAAAGAGTGATGCTCCCATAGTGTGAATGTATGGTAGTGTAAGGTGTAAGAATTGATTTCACTGTAAAACACAGTTAGTAGAAGCTATGGACATGAAGATTTGATTCAGCTATTGTTGGCATCTATCTTCACTGTACATAATAAAGCATTATTAACTGTACAGTGTGTGCAGACTTTATTATGGAAGCTACGTGAAGATTTGGCCCTTAAAGTAGAAACTGGGACCTATTCAGCACACGTTTGGGTAATTTAAAGATAAAGACATTCATTCCAGTCTCATTCAGTTATTTCCAGCTCATTCCAGTATGATATAGTCATATCAGTTCTTACACAAGGTAATACTGCACTAGTAGTAACAACACTTCCTCATACTAAGAAACAGGATGTCAAAAGGACAGAAGTTGAAGAAATATCAATAGATCTTGCAAAAAAAGGCAGTGGAGCCAGTGACAGAGATCAGGAATAACTGCTCTGGTACTGAGAATCAGAGGGAGCAAGGGAGGGCAATTCAGACTGACCCTCATTTGTTATATACAGTTGCCAACTTATCATAGGCAAAAGTGAGATAAACTAAGGAGCAGTGTAAATGAATGAGGCATTCCAGACTTAAAACAGTATAGAACGTGCCTAATCAGCAATTATAGTAAGTAAAATAGACTGTCCACAAGACTACTACACCCCATGTCCCTGCTATCCATCCAACAGACATTGAGTCTAGAGCAGTGGGCAGACATGGAAAGTGCATGTTTATGTTCACCACTTTATCTCTATTGGCACGTAACTGTTTAACCAGGATGGTCTGTTCCAAAAGATACATGGCAAAGACAATGGCAGAAGAGTTCTTGAGGGTCTTTTAACTCATTCACACCAGGTATTGTAATTTCTCGCCCCCTGACACTATATCTCAACTGGACAGCTTTCATTTGGGCAGTTATATTGGAAATGCCGTTACTGAACACACCTCACATTTCCTCCAAAAATAGGCCCTGCGTGGTAAGACTAACACTGCTAACTTAAAAAAATGTAAATCTAAATATCCTGAGTACCATAATAGTTTTATAAATAATGAACAACACCCTTGTTTGACACGTATCTGACATAGTTTCATTGATTTTTATCATCTGGTTGTTAGCTTAGAGTGTTAAGGCTATATCCTGTTAATGAGCTACTTCCTGTGGCCAAGCGTTTGATTCCCTCAACCTCCATTTGCCTAACTGTGTAACTAAGTCAGTTATCCAGACAGTGAATCTAAAAGGGTGTACACATACAAATACAAATAAATAAATACTGCAATCATAACCTTTACTTCATACTGAGAATAATTAGCAACAATTTGTTTTGTTGCTGAATTAAATAACTGTTTATCAATGTAACCATACTAGATAGAACCTACTAGCACTTTGTGTTCATGTATATTGTCTTCCTTTTGATGTGATGCAGGAAATTCCTTCAACCTCATTCCATTATGGTAATATTTACAAGAGTATGATAATTGTGAATATTTGCATATTTATCAAGCAACTGTTCATCTGTACAAAGTAAATACCAAATATCATTGGTAAGTTTTCCAGCATTATCCGAGTTTTCATTTGGTGTCATGAAATAACATGTGACTCCTCTTGATTTAAGTTATAAATAAAAATAATTATATATAGCACATATTCATAATTCTGCAAGAAAAAGATGTCTGTTTCTGCACATACCATCTATATAATGTCACATTCCTTGACTTTTGGTATACTGCGCAGTTTAGCTGTGCTTCTGAATGGACACTGGTGCTGCCATTTTAACCCATTATTATCACTAATTTATAATTTCATGGTATCTCATGCAAACTGCTTCATGAAAGTAACTGGCGGGGTCAGTTTTTTTCTCAGGGAACCACTGGAGAAGGTATTGCTTTAGTCAATCAGATATGCATACCATTATAATAAGATCTTCATTATTTGCATAATTATTCAGTCAGCCAAGTATAAGTATCTATGCTGCTCTACAAGGCAGACAGTAGGTAGATGTCCTAAGTTTGTCAGGCAGAATATAAGCATGAGTTTCATGCCATGAAGTACAGTGGTATGTTCAAGTTATTAATGCAAATAAATCATCATGTAGTCATAATTGAATAGAAACAGATTACAATATCTCTACAACTTTGTGTCCCATTTTGGTAATGTAGCATGCCTCAACCCAAACACAAGGATAGGGCAAAGCCTGTTGAAGCAATAAATCACCTTACTGCTGAATATGGAATATAGGTAGGCTATTTACAAATGTGTGACACTTATGCAACCTGCTAATTGCCACAAGCTGGTGTTTATATATATATATATATATATATATATATATATATATATATATATGAGAGAGAGAGAGATACATGAAGTGGCTGGTTATGCATCTTAAATACATGATTTTGGACTTAAGTATAAATGCATGTATATGAAATGTATATTTATGCACATTTCATGAAACAAGTTAGAAATAAAAAAATCTCTGGTTTGCATTAAGTAGTACTTTGCATAAGCGCTACCCATTTATGAACCCCTCATAATGAATAGCACATCCAGATGTTCTTCGTCTTCCATTGCTGCAGTCCTTACTATTGGGTATAGTCCGCATCCAGTCGGCCCGAATACCAGAGTATAAGGCTGACGTCGGTCAGGGCGCATTAGACTGACGCGTCAGGGTACTAATGCGCATGACCGGCGTCATATCCTCAGTCTTTTTTGCCGCGTGATCCGATGCAGAAGCAGTTTTGCGAGTGCAGGTTGGCGTTCTGAAATATTTCCGAAACCGGAGTTTCAGACCGAATCAGAGTTGGCTGAACATTTTGGTTTTTCTTGCCTCAGTATTTAGCGGATGTCAGAAAAGTGAATAACTGTATTTCTTGTGCGAAACAAATACCTCATAGGGATTACCATACATTATGTATACCTTGTTTAGGGCCTGTGCACGTCGTTGTTGGTTGCCGCTCTTGTGCTAAGTTTAACAAACGCACTATTAAGAGGAGGTTAGACTGTGCCAGATTAGTGTTTGGGAAGCGTTGCAATTATAAAATGCCGTCGGATGCTCCGGCCCGCTTCATCCAAGAAGCGCAAGGACAAAACAGCGAAGCCTAGGGTTGATGAACCGGCAGTCCCGGACGTCGGTTCTTTAGATGGCTCAGTGGAGCCAGAGGTTTTGCCAGGAGTTTCTATAGAGTCTCAGGCAGAAACTTTACTGTTACAGGATGTACCCTCTCAGGAGGCAGGCCAGGCTGAGGGGCTTCTCAGGTAACTATTCTTCCCTCTCTTCCCAAAGTAGTTAGAGCCTCTCCTTCTGTTGCCAAAACTTCTTTTAGAGGTAGGCCAACTTCAGCTTCAGTAGGGGCTTCTCCTAGCCTTCGGGTTCTGTACCTAAGAAACATATGCTTAAAATGGCAGAAGATTTGATTACTATGATTAGAGGTTCTATGGGCCCTCCTGATAAGAGGCCTAGAGTGGAACCAGAGTTTGACAGTTTTGAACAGGGTTCAGGGGCTTCTGAATCTTCTGCGGAAGATTTGCAGGAGTATCCTCATTATTCTGATTCTGATGTGGATGATGCCACTCCTTGGCTTCTCCTCCTGAGGATTTTTCATTTTCAGAGACTCTGCATTCCATGAGGGAGCACTTTAAATGGGAAGGCCAGGATTACTCTGATTCCAGGAAGAGGCTTAGGGAATTCTTGTTTTACCCCAGCATAGGCCCTTAGCTATACCTCCTGTGTTGAATGTGGTGGAAGATGTTTTGCAGAGGCTTCCCTGAACCCTGATTCTTTGCCTCCTGCTCCTGTTAAACCTGATAGGTACTATAGGGTGCCCAAGCTCATAAGTATTTGTTTAAGAGTCCTAGGGCGGACCCAGAAACTGTTTCTCAGGGGCCTAAAGGTGTTAAGGCCTCTGTGGTTAAAAATCCTGTTCCCACTGACAAAGAGGCAAGGGCGTTAGATAGGTGGGGTAAGAAAGTGTATACTTCTTCCACTCTAGCCATGAGGCGTTGAATTGTCAGTTTCACATGCTGAAATATCAAAATTATCTCCTTTCACAATTGAAATCTAAGGTGGATGCTTTGGCGGAAGGTATTGATTGTAAAGACTTGCTGGATTTAGTTTATGTGTCTGAACAAGTGGGCAAGCATTCTTTGCAATGTGGTTTTGATGCTGTGCAGGCCTCCTCGAGGGTGGCTGCCACTAGTTCTGTTCTTCGCAGGCATGCCTGGTTGAGGGATCAAAATTTGGCTGAGCATGTTAAGACAAGGATTTTGGATGCTCCTTTACAGTCTGATGTGTTGTTTGGTTCACCTGTGGAAGCAGTTTTAAAGAAAATGGAGGACAAAGCTAAGTCTATGCAAACTGTTAAAGATTTTTGCAGGTACAGCCAAGTTTAGTAGAAATTGGCCTGCTAAGGGGTGGACATATCCTGCTTATGATTCCCAGTCTAGGGGTAGGTCTAGACGTGGTAGGGGCAGGGCTCAAGGTTCTTTTAGGCCTAGAACAGGGAGTTCACCTGCTCAGACTTCTGGTGAGGGCAGGGGTCAGTCCTTTCGTAAACAGACCCAATGACCTGCCTTTTCAACTGCCAGTAGATTCTCGTCTGGCAGCTCCTTTGGAAGGACAACTGTCTCTTTTCAAAGGAAATTGGGATTTAATTACTCAAGACAGATGGGTGTTGGACATCATTCTACCAGTCCCTGTGTCAGAAAGGGGCCTAGGATTTTATTCTCGCATGTTCCTAGTACCAGAGAAGGGGAACACGTGGAGACTGCTTTTGGATTTATCTCTCCTCAACACTTATCTGGACATTCCCAAGTTCAAGATGTTGACGTTACAACAGCTTTTACCCCTGCTGGGCAAAGATCACTGGATGGTAACTTTAGATCTCAAGGAAGCTTACCTTCATGTGCATATCAGGCTAAGTTACAGGAAGTATCTGCGGTTTCAAGCTGGAGATTCTCATTATCAGTTCTCTGCATTGCCCTTTGGCTTATCTACTAGAGTATTCACAAAGGTTCTGGCTCCAGTGATAGCTTACTTCAGGCTACAAGGACTTCAAATCTATCCTTATTTAGACGACTGCCTGATTCTGGCTCAAGAAAAGGAAGACCTTCTACAGCATCTGGAATATCTTATAGCAGTGCTAAGATGCCTAGGGTATTCTGTGAACGAAATAAAGTCCAGTCTAGTACCCTCTCAAGACATGTGCTTTCTGGGTGTGAGACTGAATACAGCAGCCCAGATGGCCTTTTTAACCCCGGACAAACAAAAGAGTCTGTCACTTTACTTCCATCAACTATCTCATCAGTCCGTGCTGACTGCAGAGACAGTCCTTCAAGCATTAGGGTTCATGGCATCTTGTATTCTGGTGCTTCCCAATGCCAAACTGCATATGAGGAAGTTACAATGGTATCTCAAAAATGTATGGACACAGCACTGCCAGGATTTAGACACTGTCATTCAAATAATACCTTGCCTTCAAAGAATATTTTTGTGGTGGGCTCAGGAATGTCACCTAAACAAGGGACTCTCTGTGACCCGGCCAGAGGCGAGTCAGATTTTACCGACAGATGCCTCAGACATTGCTTGGGAGCTCATCTAAATGTAAAGTGGATACAAGACAAGTGGCCTGCCAGACTACAGCATCTACATATCAACATAAAGGAGATGTTAGCAGTCCAGTTCGCATTGCTGGCTTTCAAGGAGTTACTTCTTCCAGGGCAGGTGTTGATTCTAACAGACAACACAACTGTCATGTGGTACTTCAACAAACAAGGGGAACACATTCTTATCCTCTATGCAGGCATGCAATGATTTTATGGGAGACTGCGCTTGCACCTAACTCTTCAGGCAAGGTTTCTGCCAGGAGCACAGAACTCCTTAGCAGATGTGTTAAGCAGACAAATCATGGATCCCCACAAGTGGAAACTGGATCTTCATGTATTTCAGAAATTGACAGTGTCATGGGGAACTCCAGACATAGATCTGTTCGCTTCTCCACTAAACCACCAGCTGCCACAGTTTTGCACAAAGGGGTTTCATCACACAGCTTGGAAAGTGGATGCTCTGTCTTTCAGTTGGACAAACCTTCATCTGTATGCCTTTCCACCTCTGCCTCTTCTTCCAAAGGTACTGTTAAAGGTCAGACAGGACAGGCCAAGGATGATTTTGATAGCTCCAGATTGGCCTCGGCAACACTGGTACCCTCTACTACGGAGTCTGGTAAAGAAGCCTCCATGGCCTTAACCTTTGATTCCACATCTGTTATCCCAGCAGGACGGTCATCTGCTCAATGTCAAGCTTCACTCTCTTCATCTGACAGCCTGGCATATTCTGTGTTGAAACACAGCAGGTCTCAACTTCCTCAACAAGTTTTAAATGTGATTATGGAAGCTAGAAGACCTAGTACAAGGAAATGGAAGAGATTTTTATTTTGGAGTAAAGCAAAGAATTTGGAGATTTCTGAGCCTAATTTGAGTATGGCTCTTCAATATCTTACTGAGTTACTGGACAAGGGTCTGTCCTTCTCTTCCATCAAGATTCATGCTGCAGCAATCTCAGCTCACTATGATTGTGACCCACCATTGTTTTCGCATCCTTTGTTCAAGCAGTTTCTTAGAGGGGCTAAGAATATAAGACCCCACGAGCTCCTACTCCTGCTTGGGATCTCAATTTTGTGTTGGAAAACTTACTCTACAACCTTTTGAGCCTGCGGCTACTGCTGAATTGAAATATTTGTCATGGAAGACTGCTTTTTGTTGGCTATTACTTCTGCAAGAAGGGTGTCTGAGTTGCAGGCCCTTATGGCAGTCGAGCCCTTTTGATTTTCCATAAGGATAGGGTATCATTACGTACTAATCCTTCCTTTATGCCTAAGGTGGTTTCTAGTGTGGCTTTAAACCAAACTATTCATTTGCCTACCTTTTATGCAGACCCCCAAAATAAAGGGAATAAGATCTTGCATACTTTAGATGTACACAGGCAATTGCGTTATTACTTAAGCAGGACTAAGGATTTTAGGCAGTCTCAGCAGTTGTTTGTTTCTTTTGCTTTGAGTTCGCAGGGCAAGCCTGTGTCAAAACAAACTATTTCTAGGTGGATTGGCTTTTGCATTGCATTTTGTTATTCCCATCATGGCAAGGAGGTTCCAGCTGGGATTAGGCCTCATTCCACTAGGGCTACTGCCACTTCAACAGCATTTCTACGGGGTGGCAACTAAGGATATTTTGGAAGCAGCTACTTGGAGTTCAGTGCATACTTTCTCTAAGCATTATCACCTTCCTATCTACTCTAAGTCTAGGGCTGGTTTTGCCACAGCTGTTTTGCAAGGCATGTTGTCAGCTCCTGCTTCTTTATGATTTGCCAGCCTCCCTTACCTCTGCTTTGGGATTCTACCCAATAGTAAGGACTGCAGCAATGGAAGACGAAGAACATAGTACAGTTTTGTACCTACCATAAATGTAGATGTTCGAGGATTCCATTGCTGCAGTCCAATTTCGCATACCTCCTTCCCCTCTGTGTTTAGGGGTGGTTGTGTAGGTGATTTACCTGCTTATATTTTTGTATATATTGTTCATGTTTTGGTGCAGGTATTTTGGGCCTTGTCTTTTTAGGGTCTTCTGACATCTGGGGCAAGAAAAGACTGAGGATATGACGCCGGTCATGCGCATTAGTACCCTGACGTACTGACGTCAGTCTAATGCGCCCTGACCGACGTCAGCCTTATACTCTGGTATTCGGGCCGACTGGATGCGGACTATACCCAATAGTAAGGACTGCAGCAATGGAATCCTCGAACATCTACATTTATGGTAGGTACAAAACTGTACTTTATTTAGTATCAGTGCCAGTAATTCTGTCTTATATTGTGGTGATAGGGTTTTAATCCCCTTCAGACACCTTTTTTTTCTAATGACATGCTTCTGGTCCTGCAGAAGGCCAGGAAACCCATTACTAGAAAATCTTATTTCTCAAGAGATTTTCTGTTTGGTGTCTTTCTCATAACCTGGATCCAACTTACTGTGGATGTTCCTTTGGTTCTCTCTTATTTGTCTCTCTTACTTGTGTGAATTGCTCAATGCTGGGTTGATGTATTCTTCTGTTAAGGCCCACCTATCAGCTGACTCTGCTTGTCTGCCATTGACCTTTGGTCTTCAGATTTGAGACCGAACAGTTTCTTAAAGGTGACCTTCACATTAGGCCTCCCAGGAAGCCTGTCCCTCCTTCCTGGGACTTTAGTTTTATTTTAGAAAAATTGACTCAGACTCCTTTTCAGCCTGCCGCTTTAGCTTCCTTACAGCATTGTTCTTGGAAGACTGTTTTTCTTTTGACCCTTACTTCTGCCAGATGTGTGTCTGACTTGCAAGCCTTTATGGCTGTTCCTCCTTTTTCAGTTTTTCATAAGGATAGAGGGTGTCCCTTTGGCTAGATGAAGGTGGTTAATGAGTTGTCTCTTAATCAGTCTATTCATTTGCTTACTTTTTCCCTTCACCACAAACTGCTAGTGAGAAGGTTTTGCACACCCTTGATTTGCATAGCCAACTCCGATATTATTTGGATAAGACTAAAGCTTTTCATAAATCTGAATACCTTTTTATTTCTTTTCTTCCTAGGTCTTTAAGTTTGGCTGTTAGCAAGCAAACCATTTCTTCTTGGATATTTAAAGTCATTTCTTTTTGATATTCTTTTCATGGGAAGAGCCTTCGTTCTTCTGCTAAGGCTCATTCTGTTAGGGCTGTGGCTTCTTCTGGTGCTTTTTTGAAGTATTTGGATACTAATCTGTTGTTGAGGCAGCTACCTGGACTTCTGTGCATACCTTTACCAAGCACTAAAAGTTGCATATGATTTCTAGGGCCAGAGCTGGTTTTGCCAGGACCATTTTCCATGGTTTCCTAGAGTGATCTGCTGTCCCTTCCTCCTCCCAGTCTTCCTGAGCTATTGTACTCTCCCTATTGTAAAGAATACTGTAACAGTGATATGGCAGAACATAGTACATTTGTATAAAATCTTACCATAACAGTAGATGTTCTTCTCTTCACTGTTGCAGTATTCACTCCCTCCCTCCTCTCCTTGGTCCTTTTTCCTTCTAGACGTGCCCATTACCTGATGATATCCTTGGGCTGTCATTCCTACTGGGGCTTTTTAGTTCTAAGGATGGTTCATTCAGATGTCACCTTTATGCCCTAAGCCATGTGCGGGGAGCATATTTGTGATATACAGCATACCCATTACAACCTAAAGGATTTGGTATACTGGCTAGACATTGGACTGCCCTAGATGGGAACGTCTTTTGTAAAAAATACTGCAACAGTAAAGAGAAGAACATCTACTGTCATGGTAAGATTTTACACAGCTGTACTTTATTACTGGGAATGAAGACAGCTAATAAAATAGTTCATGCTTCTGCTGCTTAATTCACAGTAAATGTTAAACAGTTTAGCTAAAAAAGTAGTACTATTGTGAGTATTTCGGCACTGCATCATGATAAAAACAAAAATCTACAGGAAGTGACAGAGACATTTTTTTAGTCTTTTGCATTACAGAATCACAGTTTATTATAACTTAGTTTAGGTCTACCACTACTGATTCATCTGCCTGTACATTTTCAGTGTGCTGCAAAGTGCTATAAAAACTAAAAGGGAAAAACAGTGTACTGCAAAATTAACCATAAAACAGCTGTCCTGTCAAGTGGGAGGCATCAGTGGGGGTGAATATATTCAGTATTTGCATTTTACTTGAAACGTTTTAAATGCAAGTATCCACCAATAATGTAATGTTCCACAATCCCCTATGCTGTCTGCATTCTTTGCATTTAGCTCCTGTCTAGCACTTACAGATAATAAATACTGCTGAATGTGAGTGAAGGAGAAGGTTAGCTTGAAGGGCTGCATAGTTGGAACTCCTACCTCAAAAGAAAAACCCTGCAAGTCATCAGATGATTGGATGGTATGATGATAATGTAAGCTGCATTTTCAGCTCACTGAAAGCCCATAACCAAAGTGAAGGAGTGAAGTCCTCTTCGGAGAAGTAAAGACTCACTGTAAAAGTCCAATAACAGTTAAAACATGGTGCACAATCTGATAACAGTGCAAAATAATGCTGCATTCATTTGTCATTTGCAGGACCAAACAACGAACAGGAACAATATAGGTGTAAAGGTTACTTTAGTTCTCAAAATATTCTCATTGGGAGCACATCTCAGCAGTGAGCCTTAACAGTCATGACTACACATGTATAATACAATGAATGGATAATATGTTTTGGGGGAGAAAAAAAGAACAACTCCTAGAGGGAGAGGCAGCAAGCAAAGTACTGCTAACCATTTTGTTACAGTGACACTGTAGGCACCCTTGTAGGTATGTCAGTTTGATAGGCCTGATTGAGTTTATGGACCATTCCAAGTATGTACAAATGGCATTGTAGGTTTCAATGTGAAAAACTTTGACTCAAGCAACTGCCTCATCCAGCCTAGGCAACCTTATGGTGCTCATAACATGTAATGCATTAAAAGTACATCCAAAACAAAGTGACCTAGCATTGATTTATTCTAGTACTCCTGCTAAGGACACCAAGTCAACCATTGTGGACTCCCCTTTTAAGGGACCTCTTCTTTTAGACTTGAAGTCACTTGGCAACTTAAAGTTACGAAGGAAGAATTCATCTTCCACAGAGTACCTTTGCTAGGATGCAGAGAGGATATCCTTCCATATCACTGCTGCAGTATTCATCACCTCTGGGATCTCTTGCCAAGGATAACCCAACGTCCAGCCAGTATACCAAAGCCTTTATTACGTAGGAGAATTGTATATCAGATGTATGCTGCCCGCACAAGCTTAGAGCATAAAGGTGACATATGTATGCTTCCAACCCAGAATTTCATTGCTGCCAGTCTGAACACTATTATTAAACATTGGTCTGAATATTCTTTGCTGGTTGTGCTGGTTATACCAAGCCCCACTGGGAGGGTTCCCTTCTTTTTTTTTAAAATTTTTTTTATTCCATTTTGTACTACATGTCATCCAAGAAAGGGAAGTGCCAGGGTGGGAGGCAGATTCCCCATAAGGACTGTCACAGTAGGTGCTGTTTTGTTTAGGTGTGTCTCATGACCATATTCAGTGTTCCATCTCAGGCTTTGGTGCCAAAGACTGTGCGCAGCTGTCTTTCTTCCATTCCGATATATCTTGAGAACCAACATCTGAAGTTGTTGGCCCAAGGTAGCATGGGAGAAACTGTTCACCCCAAGGTAGAGCCACCTCTTAAGAAGAAGTCAAAGAAATGTAGGCCCAAGATAGCTGCTGTTCATCCTCCACCCGATCTCTTTTTTGAGGCGGATGAGAATCAGGAGGACTGTCCGTTATTGCTGTCAGTTTCCTCTGCCTTGACCATATTGGAGGTCAGCACATCCTTTGAGGCCTTGCAGATGTACATAGTGGATGTTGATGGGGAATCACAGCTGATCATCTCTGTGGGGCCTAAAGGGATTCCTCAGACATTTGTTAGGGAAGAGGTGAGAGGTACCTTGATCAAATCCAGACAGGGGTGTGAGTCATCTCACTTTGTCAAAGCAGACGTCCCCCTAAAGAAAAGGCAGGAGACTAAGCATGTGTTGCCAGCTGCAAGAGATCCACAAAGGGGATGGCAGGCCTTCACACAAGGCTTGTTCAAAGCCTTGATAGTTTTAAAGCCTCCTCAGGAGATTTCTGTTCTTACACCACCTTGGTCCTCTAGCCCTAAAAAGCAATGGGCAGCAAGTCCTCTGATGAGGATTCTGACTCTGAAGCTAACTCCCTAGCCTACTCATCTGAGTTGCCTTCTCCTTTACACTGTGGGTCAGAGGAGGAGGAGGAGTCTGTTAGTCCTGATTCTCTGTTGGAGGAACTATTCTTTAGGGATACAGTCCTGGATATAATGGAGCATTTTAAATGGGATTGCTGTCTCTAATTGGATGTCCAGAAGAGGTATTATAAGTTCTTGCAAATTAACTTTTCTAAACCTTCTGGTGTCCTTTTCTTTGCTGGCTGCTTTATTGGATGCCCTTGCTGCTGCTTCTTTGGTCCGAGACTCCCAACCTTCATCTCCTAAGAAATCTGACAGGTTCTATAAGGTGCCAGATGCCTGCACCTTATATAAATATTCTCCTTTTTATCCAGAAGTGATTTTTGTGTCTACAGATAAGCCCCTCTAGACTTTTGCCATCTTCTAAGCTCCTTCCTTCTGCTAAGGACAGTAGAGCTATGGAGAGGATTTTGAAGAAAGTATACACTTCTGCTACTTTAGCATTTAGGCATCATGCTTTAAATGCAGCTATGATGTGGCCGGTGCCTCTTCTAGGGCTGCCACTAAAGGCTGTGTGATGAGGCGCTATTCATGGCTTTGCTGTCAAGCCTTACCAGATGATATTAAGACGAAACTTCTGGATGCTGCTGTGGATAACCAAAATTTGTCTGGCAGTGCTGTGGCAGAGCTCTTCCCAAGTTTCAGAAGATCTATCCTACAAAAATTGCCTTTTTGCATAGACTGCCTAAATACTGTTCCAAGGGTAAGAAGGTTTATAGGTGCCTCTTTTCCTGATAAGCTTTCTCAAAAACCTAGGCCCCAGAAACCATCCTTTCCTTATAAGTCTGCAGCCCATTGTACTTTCTACCCTGTCTTCCTTTCAGCAAGTTTCCCTTGCCCTCAAGCTTTTTCTGCCTCTCCTACTTTGGCAAAAAATCACCACAGACTCTCTGGTTCTATCCATCATCAGACAATGTTACTTAATGGCCTGGAAAAATGGAAAACCTCTCCTTCCTTTTCTGGTATCACTTGACTTCCTGCAGAGCAGTTTCCTCATTTTCCAGGATGTTGTAGGATCTGTTGGACCAAGGTATTATTTAACCAGTTCCAAAGACCAAAAGGGGTTCATGGTTTTATTCTAGAATGTTTGTGGTCCCCAGAAAAGATGGGTCTTTGAGACCTGTCCTGGATCTTTCATTCATCAACACTTTTCTCATAGTGCCATCTTTCTGAATACTTTCTGTTTATACTGTGTTTCACCCCCCCCCCCCCCAAGACCTTTCTAGTTTCCCTGGATCTAAAGCATACTTATTTTCATATTCCTATCCACCTTCAGTTCAGGAAATTTGTTTATTTCTCTGTTTCCTCCTCTTATTTTCATTTTTGGGCCAAGCTTCATATAAGGAAGTTTCAGTGGTATCTAAAATCAATGTAACTTCAACACTGCCACGCACTAGAGTAACTAATTCCTCTGTTCCCTTGTCTCTAACTGGAATTTTACTGTTGGATTCAACAGATATCTCTCAGCTCTGGTGTTACTTTCCAAGCTCCACAACCATCCCATGAGCTCTTCATGGACACTTCAGAGCTGGGGTGGGGAACCACTTCAGGTACCCTGAAGGTTGAGGGCCTTTGGTTCCCTCAGCAGAAGGCAGATCACATCAACATCAAGAAACTGAGGGCTTTCATTTTGGCTCTTCAAGATTTCCAGTCAGTCTGGGTGTCAGATCCCTGAAAGGTTTATACAGACAATACCACATTCCTGTGGTACATCAACAAGCAAGGGGATACAAGGTCTTACCTTCTTTGCAGACTAGCCCTTCAAGTATGGGAAATAGCCATCAATCTGTAGGTGACCCTACAGACAGTCTACATACTTTCAGAGTGCAATTTTTTGGCAGATTTTCTCAGCAGGTGTGGGACACAGCCTCACGAATGGATATTTCATAGACCTGTGATTCTGGACATAGTTCATCAGTGGGGTATTCATCAAGGGGATCTCTTTGCCTCCTCTCTGAGCAAGCAACTCTCTCAGTTCTGTTACAAAATCTCAGTTCCGTTGGCTTGGAAAGTGGACTCCTTGTTCTTTTCTTGGAAGGGGATGTTTCTTTATGTTTTTCCTCCTTTTCCTCTTCTTCCCAAGTTCCTTCACAAGATCAAGAAGGGCTATCCAAAAATCTTGTCAATGACTCCATTCTGCCCTGGAAAGCACTGGTTTACCCTTTTATTCCAACTGGCCAGGGGTAGTCAAGTCTAGTTACCTCACCACATTGACCTTCCCACATAGGACAAAGGATCTCTCCTTCACCCTCATTTGTCCACTCTTCAACTAACACTTTAAGTGAGATAGTGCTTTGATTCCTTTCCAACACCAGTGTTCTGAAGATGTGCTTAGGATCCTGCAGGAGACCAGGAAACCCATTACCAGAAAGTCATATATGTCCATGAGGAAGAGATTTTCTGTCTGGTGTCTTAAACATCACCAGAATCCCTTTTCATTGGGGGTTCCCTTGTTTTTTTTTTTTTTTTCCCCATTCTGTGTGAACTGATACATACTGGCTTGGCATATTCTTCAGTGAAATGTCACTTGTCAGCAATTTCTGCCT
The DNA here is from genome assembly GCF_019279795.1 of Protopterus annectens. Lineage (NCBI taxonomy): Eukaryota > Metazoa > Chordata > Ceratodontiformes > Protopteridae > Protopterus > Protopterus annectens. The sequence continues at coordinate 64,585,533 of NC_056744.1, read as the reverse complement.
GTCTGCCACTGAATTCTCCATTAGCCTCTCGATTTGAGGTCAAGTAATTTCTAAAAGACATCCTTTATACCAGACTCCAATGAAAGCCTATTCCTTCTTCTTGGAATCTTAATTTTGTCCTTGAAAAATGGACCCAAGCTCATTTCAAGGCTGCTGCTGCTGCTTTTTTACAACACTTCACCTGGAAGATTGTTTTATTGGTTGCTTTAACTTCAACCAGAAGAGTATCTGTACTCCAGGCCTTGAGGGCAGTCCCTCCTTTTTTAGTTTTTCATAGAGACAGGCTCTCTCTCTATATGAATCCTTTTATGCCCAAGGTGGTTAATACGTTTTTCCTTAATCAGTCTGTCCAGCTTCCTTCCTTTTTCCCTTCTCTGCAGTCTGCTGTTGAGAAGGTTCTTCATACCTGGGACATAAATAGACAACGCTGATATTTTTTACACAAATCTAAGGCCTTTCATAAATCTGATCAACTTTTTTTTTCTTTTCATACCAGTACTTTGTGTTTGGCATTTTGTAAGCAATCCCGCTCCTTTGATTTCCAAAGTCATTTTTTGTTATTCTTTTCATGGTAAGCAGTTGTCTGCTTGTGTGAGGGCTCATTCCACTAGAACAGTGACCTCCTTTGAGGGCATTCTTCAGTGGTTTGGACACCAACTCCATCCATTAAGCTGTAACTTGGGCTTGGGGTCAAACTTTCACAAAACATTACAAATTGGATGTCATTTCCAGAGCTTGGGTAGGTTTCACCAAGGCCTTCCTGATTGATTTGTGGAGGGCTCCTCCTTGCCTTCCTCCTCCCATCCTTCTCATTAGCTTTTGTACTTTCCCAGAGGTGATGAGTACTGCAACAGTGATATCAAAGGACATTGTGTAAATTGTGTAAAATCTTATAACAGTATGTCTATCTTTTCTCTGTTGCAGAATTCACTCCCTCCCTCCAACCCCCTTTTTTCTTTTCTTTTTCTATCAGTGATATTTTCTTTCTGACAAAGAGGTTGTTCTCCTTTTCCTTTTGTTCCTTCCTTTTCTGGATGTACACTTTCCACTGGGGTCCTGGTTCTTGTAGTGCACTTCAGTTCATGGTTGGTAGCATACATCGTCATCTTTTATGTCCTGTGCTTGCATAGGGAACCTTTTCTGAAAAAAAACAAAAAAAAAATATATTTCATCTGCTTTTACTGTACTTGTGTTTCTTCCTACTTTATTTTGCTTTTGCGTCATCTTAAAAGTACTCAATTGTATTTATTACTGCTTGGTGTAACTCATTCTAAGCCTTTTGGTTTAAACACTTGGGCTTTGGACCAGTTGTTTTACACTGAGAGGGTTTGTGGTCTGCACTGTAGTGGTAGAACAGGTAGCTTACATCCTTCTAAGTTGGGAACTGCTGATTGAGGGCTCAGTGTCTGTTATTCTAAAATTGTATTAATTCTGGTTTAAGTACTTGGGCTTTCAGGCCAGTTATTTTACATTAAGAGGGTTTGTGGTCTGCACTCTTGTGGGAGGAGAGGCTGGACTCTGCCCTTCTGAGCTGGGAATTTCTGGTTGAAGGCTTATAGTGCATGCATATCTGAACTGCTTCTTACTGACGTTGGTGCGCCTTGTTTGCTGTGGCATAGACTGGATTCGGGCCTGCTGGATCCAGCTTTGTTTGTGTAACTTGAGCACTAATCCAGGCATTCTTTAAAGTATTCAGTTGTATTTATTACTGCTTAGTAGTAACTTGATTAAAGTGTAGCTATCATTCTAAGTCTTGGATTAAGCACTTGGGCTTCAGACCAGTTGTTTTACATTAGGAAGGTTTGTGGCATGCACTGTGGTGGCAGGACAGGTAGTTTTCATCATTCTATGTTGGGAACTGCTGATTGAGAGCCCAGTGTCTGTTATTCTTAAAGTGTATTAGTTCTGGTTTAAACACTTGGGCTTCAGGCCAGTTATTTTACATTAAGAAGGTTCGTGGTCTGCACTCTTGTGGGAGAAGAGGCTGGACTCTGCCCTTCTGAGCTGGGAATTTCTGGTTAAAGGTTTATAGTGCCTGAATATTTGAACTGTATCTTACTGAAATTGGTACACCTTGTTTGCTGTAGCATAGACTAGATCCAGGCCTGCTGAATCTGGCATTGTTTGTATGCTTGTTGTTTGTTTGCTTGTTATTTCCCTGGAATGCTAATTCCACCTAAAACGCGGCTTCTCAGCGCTTCTGTGGATCCCTAGTGATATCTGCATTGCTTACTGTACTTATTTCCTTGTTTCACTTGAAAGAAAGTTACTGTTTGTTGTTTTTGCATTTAAGTTACCTGTAACACATTGCACTTAAGTTACCTGGCACTTGCTCACTAAAGCAATTATATAAGTCAGCACTAAAAATTAAAAGCACTACACCCTCACTCCCCACTGGCCCTTGTTTTCAATTATGAAGGAATTCCCAATATTATTCTAGCATGTCCAAAGGTCAGTTGTCAATCTCCTCTCCGGTCCAGCTGGTGAATCTGGGAATCTTGAGGCAATGTTACAACTGCCTCATGTACACAGACAACCCTCTCCTCCTCCCAACAAATTCCAACACATGTGAGAGATGCAACCATATAGTCAAACTGGAGGCTAAGCTCTCTCAACTCAGTACTAGCATAACCAGTCAGGAGAAGGAAACCACACTCACTACAATTCCAGTCTCACATAGACCTACCACAACAGCAAACCAAACACATAATCACACAAAAACATACTCAGAGGCTCTAAATAAAGATCTGCCTAAACAGCAGAGACCTCCAAAGCAGACACCCAAGCAACTGCTACCCCAAAACAAAACACATGCAACACATATCTCACAAAGCCAGTGTGCCGAACAGTCACAGCCCTTAATGCTAAACAACACACTTGATACACTTGTAATAGGTGACTCTATCGTCAGGCACACTGACGTCCCACTCACCAGGCTGAACAAGGAGAGGGTCACGGTGAGCAACTTGTCGGGCGCTAAGATTGGCCACATAACACAAGCACTCAGGTCACTCCAAGGCAAGTACAAATATGACTCAGTCATTGTCCATGCTGGTGTGAATGACCTGAGAAGTACCTCCCTGGACTACATGAAAAGAGACATAGAGGAGCTCTCTGAGTATGTAGCCCAGGCCGGTATGACCCTGACCTTGAGTAGCATCTTACCCTCAACAAGAATGATGCCACAATATAAAGACAAGATGATCAGTTTCAACAATTGGCTTAAGTATTGGTGTCATTCAAAGGGAATCCAATGCCTGTCAGCCTGGGATGATATGCTCGACAAGCCACGATGCTTCGCTAGGGACGGCTTGCACCTGTCACCCCTGGACTTTCGGATATTGGCAAAGGCTCTTGCTACCCCCATAGTGCCTTTTTTAGGCAAGGCTCAAAAGACAAACCCACTTCCATAGGTATCACAAGGGATAAGAAACTAAGAGTAATGCTACTCAACGCCAGAAGTCTAAACCTCAAGATGCATGCACTCGAAACTCTCCTTAGCAAGGAGAACACCGATATATGTGCAGTAACAGAAACCTGATTCAGAGCTCCCGAGAGCACCCCAGCACTACCAGGTTATACCTCATACCATGCTTTTTGGCCCCAAAATGTGGACCGAACCACAAAAGGAGGGGGAGTATCGATATTCATCAAAGATACCCACACCTCCAGGTTGGTGGCAAAGCACGAAGCAACAGAGACTATCCATGTGCAACTAACAGTGGGTAAAACTGCCTTCCAGTTTATAGCCTGCTACAGACCACCCTCCCAAACCCAGGAACCCCACTCAGCCTTCCTGAGAACACTGGAAAATATGAAGGTCTCTCCAAACACCATTATATTGGGCGACTTCAACTACCCAAACATAGACTGGGAGCATTACTCTAGCTCCAACACCCTAGCCCAAAGGTTCCTAGAATACATAAACTCAAATGCTATGGAACAACTTGTTACCACTCCCACAAGAGGGGAAAACATACTGGACCTGATCATCACCAACATGGGGACTCTATGCTCCAGACCAGAAGTGTATCCCTCACTGGTAAGATCAGACTATAAACTGATCTCACTGGATATTCACATCCCGACCCCACCCCCTGCCCAGAAAACCACAGTGAAAAACTTCTCTAAAGCAAATTTCACACTCCTCAAAACTGAGGTGGAATCCTTCAAAGCCCCCGGGCCTGTGGAAAATATGGCCCAGACCGCAGAATCCTTTATAAATGCATTCTATGAACATCTTCAGGAATGCATGGATCATGCAATCCCAAATAAAACCAAGACCCAATCCTCCAAAGGCAGACATCCTGTCTGATGGACCCCAGCCATAAACAAACTATACAATAGAAGGGGAAAGCTACTACATGATAGAGCAAAATCCCAAAAAGGGAAGGCATCTCTGATCAGTATTAGCAAAAAAACTAAGGGCACTCATAAAATCGTCTAAGGCCAACTTCGAGAGAAAAATTGCACAGGACACTAAGGATAATCACAAGGCTTTCTTTAGTTATGTTAGGAACCTGGGTGGGAATTCCCAGATATGCTCAGAATTGGTCCAAAATGACAAAAATACACCAAACCCACAGACATTGCCAACATCCTAGCTGACAGGTTCAGCACAAACTCCCCCCCCCACCAAAAGGGCAAATATCTATCCCAGCAGAGTGCTGCCCCCCTGACATCTCAGATGCTCAGGTAAGAGCCGTCCTCTCCAAAGCAAAAAACACAGCATCAATGGGACCAGACGGTGTCCCGGGCTGCGTCCTACATGAACTCAAAGAAGAGCTAAACCCAAACATAAAACTACTGTTCAGTCTCAGCCTTACTACAGGATATGTACCCAAAGAGTGGCGTACAGCAACAGTGGTCCCTCTCCACAAAGGTGGTGCCTCAACGGACCCTGGAAGCTATCGCCCCATAAGCCTGACTAGCTTGGTCTGCAAAGCTATGGAAAGGATCATCATGGACCTCATAAATAAAGATATTGGGGACCTACAGACACTGGATCCTATCCAGTTCGGCTTTGTTGAGGGCAGATCCTGCCTCTTAAACCTGGTCGACTTCTTTGAAACAGTCACCAAGGCCATTGACAAAGGGAAGGTGGTCCACACAGCCTACCTGGACCTCGCAAAAGCCTTCGATACAATACCCCACTCGGGCATTATAGATAAGCTCACCAGCTTAAATATAAACCCCTATGTCACTAGATGGGTTGCAAACTGGCTCAAGGACAGAACCCACATGGTTAGAATTGCTGGAGCCATGTCAGACTCCAAACCAGTTACAAGTGGCATCCCACAAGGCTCAGTCCTGGGACCTCTCTTGTTCGGTATATATTTCTCGGAGGTACAGGCCAACATGGAAGGACTGTGGCTGACCAAGTTCGCAGATGACTGCAAACTGGGTGCCATAATCGACTCTCCAGCCGACACAAGCATCCTCCAAAAGGGCCTCATAGAAACAGACAACTGGTGCCAGAGCCATGGCCTCAAGTGAAACGCCAAAAAGTGTATAGTCATCCCCTTTGGCAAAAACAAGTGCCCACAAATTACCACATAGGTGGTAATCCATTAAGTACAGAAGAAGTAATTAGGGACCTGGGGACCCAAGTTGATAGCAATCTTTCATTTGACAACCACGTGGCCAAAGTGGTTAGAAAAACATTTTATATAATTCACCTAATCATGAAGGGATTCACATCTAGATTAAGGTAGGTCATCGGGCCTCTTTACTCATCCCTCATCAGTCCCATAATAGACTACAATGCCCCTTTTGGGATGTACCTTACCAAACATCTGCAGCAACTGGAAAGACCCCAAAGGTATCTCACCAAGAGGATCAAGGGGCTCAAACAGATGCCATATGCTGTCCAGGTAAAGAAACTCCAGCTCTACTCAGTGGCATACCGCCTGCTCAGAGGCGACCTGTGCCTGACGTATAAGGCCATGTCCAACCCGGAATTAAGGGACATGCTGCACCTCAAAAAATCCAAATCCCATCAAGCTACACGCTCGAGAGACTTGAACCTGAGCACTGAAATAAATAGGACATGCTGGAGGGACAGATTCATAACCCAGAGGCTCCCTTCACTCTGGAATAAAATCCCAGTCCAGGTTAGGCAGAGTCCCTCATTGACTCTCTTCAAGAGGAATCTTGATGAGTGGATGGGTGATCGTAGGTTTACCCCGAGTATCACTTCTGTGTCACTGTTAGACAGAGGCACAGTATACTAACCTCGAAAAAGGACAAAGCAAAATTAATTTAAAATGGGTGGCGAAAGCCAAACATACTCTGGCTAGGCTTATAAATGCCCTAGAGCAGATAGCCTAGTATGAACCTATGAACCTATAACGATGCTCCTGGATAGTGAGTAATAAAGAATATTTTGGACTACCATTGGCAGGATGTCCCAGAGGTGATGAATACTGCAACAATGAAAAGGACATCTACTGTTATGATGAGTTTACACAACTGTACTTTATCACTGGTTGTGACTTTATTTTGTCTACACCATCAGTGAGAGAGTTTTGTAAGCAGACTGTTCCTCCTCAGTATGAATTCCAGCAAAAGCATGGATCCATAGGTCTTGCACTTGCCTGGAGGCAACAGTGAGCATTAGAATGTATTCCAGTAGTCTTAAGGCCTTCTAAAATTGTCCCACTCTGTAGGCAGTTGGAGGTTGACTTGTTTTATCTTTGTGCTTGGAACAAAATTTCCTAGACAGATGGATAAAGGAGGCAATATCCAGGAGTTCACAGTACCATTTCTCTGTTCTGTAAAGATTATATTGATTCCCTTGCCAGATGTCCCACCCCATCAAAAGCAGGAAACAAGGAAGAAGGTGTAGGAAGTCTTGAAGTTCCTCAATAAAACAGATATCCAAGAGGCCTTGCCAGCTCAGAGAGATTTAGAATAATATTTCAATTGTTTTACATGAAAAAAACGAACTTGTGTCCATTGTAGATATCACAAAATGTTTTTCCAAAAGAAAACTTTTAATATGTTATGGTATACTCTGTCCTATCCTTTTTTAATAGAAGGAGGCTAGTTATGTTGTTTGGATTGCCAAGTTGCCCATCTTCACATCAAAATAGTAAATGCATCAAGGCAATTTCTGGGCTTTTGAATCAGCGATGGCCATTACCAGTTCAAGACTCTCCCCTTCACTCTTACCTTTTCCCATTGAGTATTCACAAAATGCATGCCAGTAATTGCGAAAACTTAGAGAACCAAGATCTCCCTTAGTAGGATGACTGAATTTTCACTACCCCATCTCAGGAAATACTCATTTGCAAATGGAAGTCTCAATTTTTTTGTCTGTTTTTTGTTTTTAAGTTGCAGTAAACCTCATAACGACCCTTTGGTTCCATGTTCAGTCACTCACATTCATAGATTGCAATGTGTACACCACTTTATCAAACCTTTCAACCCTAGGACAGAATCCTGTGCTTATAGGGGCTAGATTCTAGTCAGCTGATGCACTTTTTTTCTGGCAGACTTGTCTTTATGCTTAAGCCACAAGGTAGTTTATATTTTTGTGGTGCTTCATGTTTCACATGAGGATTTTTTATAGGAAAGTTCATGTTTAGTGATTCCAACATCTCAATCCTCATTCAGTTACAGGTGCTGTGATATTTCAATTTATCCAGCCTTAGGAGAACTTTTTCCTCAACAGGCTGTAATGACCATGAATGTGTTTGCTGTAGGGAGGAAAAACAAAGTTGCTGCAGAGTCAGATATGAACCAGACAATTTTTGCTTGAATACACTAATCATGGTAAATGCATCCTTCTTTATATTGGCATACATAGGTAGATTATATTTTATGCAGAGTGAACCTCATCCCTCATTAGACCCATTATAGAGTATAATGCCCCATTTGGTATGTACCTCACAAGACATCTGCAACAGCTGGAAAGGCCACAGAAATACCTCACTAAAAGAATTACAGGCCTAAAGCAGATGCCATATGCTGATCATCTAAAAAAAACTCCAGCTATACTCTGTGGCATATCGTCTACTCAGAGGCGATCTCTGCTTAACATACAAGGCCATGTCAAACCCTGAGCTGTTGGACATGCTCCACTTAAAGAAATCCCAATCCCTCAGAGCCACACGCTCCAGGGATCTAAACCTTATCATCACAATGAACAAAACCTGCTGGAGGGATAGGTTCCTGACCCAGAGACTCCCCATACTCTGGAATAGACTGTCCATACATGTCAAGCAGAGTGTCTCATTGGCCCTCTTCAAAAGGAACCTTGGTGGATTGGATGGGAGATAGGAAATTCACCCCAGGGATCATGTCAGTTGCCCTGCCCTGCTTGGCCCCAGAGAAGTAAATATTGCAGGAAAAATTTTCCAGGGAATTTTTATGGCTAGGCTTGCATAGGCCTTAGGGCCGATAGCCTAGTACCAACCTATGAAAAGATAAGAATATAAGCAGGTAAAAGAAAAACAGAAAGAAGGTTCAGAAATAAGTGACAGATAATATAAACTGGACTACAGTGTAAGATAAAAAGAATTTAATAGGGAAAAAAACTAAGAGGAAGGAAAATAAATTATAGGAAATAATATAAAAGAAAAAGGTTTCCACACATACCTCTTAAGTGTATAAAAACTGATATGTTTAACATTGTAAAGTATTTCTGATTTTGTGTTACTGAGGATCATGTGCCTGTGATGAATAAAGGCTTGTTGTTTTGGAATACTACCTGGGTTTCATGATTTTCGGAAATTATTGTGACTGAGCTCATTAATGAAGGTTTTAGACTACTAGTTTTTCTGTTTTTTAAAAAATCACAAGGCTACAGATTAGCACACATTACTACAGATTTGGCCCCTTTTCTCAAAAATATGAATGATCCTGAAAATGGTTTCTTAACCAGAGGATATGAATCAAACATGTTACATATGATCCTGGATCCCATTTGAGATTCTAAAACTAGCAATGACCCTATGTGGAATAAGCCTTTTGGTAGAATTATGCAACAAGCCTACCCAAACCCAAAAGAGGAGGAAAGTAAGGACAGTTGCATTCTAACTTGCACCTGTAATTCCTATACAATTAAAGCCATTATTAGGGAGAACTGGGCCATCCTCACTGACACTTAGCAGGAGAACACCCTACTTTTGTATATAAAAAGAGCAGAAGCGTACACGCCTATGTGAAAAAGAAAATTAAGGAACAACAGGATGTCATGAACACTAAAATCTGTGGGCCACCTAACTGCACTTTCTATGAATACTTGATGGAGTGTGACTCTTTTGAGAGCCTCTATCTTAAGAAGTTGGTGAAATCTTCAGCAGGTGGTAACTGTAATACTGAAAAAATTGTATATAGGGTCAAGTGTAATGACTGCCCTGCATTATATGTTGGTAAGACTATGAATAAACTGAAAAGGAGGATTTTGGGTAATCTTTCTGATATCAGATGTGAACGCCAGGGGAAACACCTTATCCAAACACTTATTAGAACACCCCAGACATTCTGGTTTTAAGTTTATCATTCTGGACTGTGTGATGATGGATGAGCTTGAAAGGGACGCCAATTGTGTTGGGAGAAAAAAGAATAATGCTGGCAACTGAAATTAAATGCATTCAGAAAACCAGGACTTGACTACTATTGCTCTATTAAGAGTGTGTTGAATTTACATAAGCTGCCACACAGTCTGTAAAGTTTTTTTTTTTTTTATTAGGGAATTTGTGAGGAAATATTTTTGTGTACTAAAGATACAACATATACTAAAAAAATAATAAAAATGATATACAGAATGTGTTTAAATATATAATGTTATGTAGTCCTATCTCGCCGTAATTCTTGCTAGCTGATACTAAAGCTCGAGAGCTTTTACTGGCTCGAGGCTAGCCCCTATCCCATGGTGCCTCATGGCAATTCCCCAGATTTCGTTTGCCATGAAAGCTTCGAGGCTGTGTCTTACTGGCTCATTGGCTAAGTAAAACGATTTTTTTGTACAATACTTAGTCTTTTGCTACTTTGTCTTTCAGATTTATATAGTCTCTTGTCTCTTGTGTGACTGTTTTTGTAAGTTACTCAACCCCTATTCCCCCCCTTATGTCTGTATGGCCCGTTTAAGTTAGAGGGCCGTAGTGTCCATGTAAGTTAGAGAGCCTTTCTTCCCTGTTTGTGTGTGTGCCTGTTTAAAAAAAAAAAAGTTATCTTCTTCCTTCTCACCTTTATTGTAGTCATAACTTCGTTATAAGAATGTCAAAAGATAAAGATAAGGATCATTGCCCTTCGGGGTTTAAAAAGTGCGATAGGTGTGCGCATAAAATGTCTCTTACAGATAGCCGCAGTAGTTGTGTATATTGCCTTGGTGAAGCCCATTTACAGAAACCCAGCACCTTCTGTCACACTTTTAACGCTAGAGTTTTGAATGAGCGAAAGAGAAAACTCATTGACAGGGAGGGATCTCATGACCAGTTCCTTCCAGGAACAGCTGGAACTTGGTCAGGCAGCTCCAACATCCTCAAAGAGAAAATCATCGGCCCGGCTTTGGAGCTGACAAAAAAGACTAAGGCGTCAGAACCAAGAAGTTCTGGTTCTGACTCAGCTTCATCGACTTCAGTGCCGTTGATTTCTTCGGTTTTGAGACGATCTTCAGTACCAAAACATTTTCCTGACATCAAGACTGTATCTCCTACATTGAGATCTCCTATTTTGGAGAGAAGGAGGTCTCCTTCTGTCTCCACCAGATCCTCCAGACCTTATCAGATGAGGACATCGAGAGGGTGGTGAAGAGGTTGCTTTCGGATCCTGCTCTGGCTAGAAAATTGGCCCCTCCAGACACAAAGGTTTTCGAACCGACCCACTTACTGACCACTCTTCCTCCTCCAACTGCTTCCCTCTTGGAGCCTACTACATCAGGTTCCTCTGTCTTGGACCCTTCAGCTCTGGGGATTCAACCTGTTTCCTTGGAGCCAATTACTCTACCCTTGATGGCTTACTCTGGAGCCGAGGGTTCTGGGAGCCAACGCTCTCGTGTCGACTCTGAGGGGACAGTCACCCTGGGTTCTCATCAGAACTAACCCTCCCTCTCGGAGCTTCAGCTCTACTCAGCTCGGCTCCCCCTTCTACTTCGGAGCTATTCCCTCTTACTAGGAGTCAACCATTCGCACCCTCAAAGCGAAGGTCTTCTTTGGAGCGGGGAGGAAGGCTTTTGAAGCTATAGAGAAGGCTTTATCCTCTGCCAAAGTCATTCGTCTGGAATCTGTGTCCCACCAGCAGCAGGCAACAACCTCTTCCCCCCTGCCACCCCCATATCATAGGGAACCAGAGGCCCAAGTAGCTCCCATTGGAGGTGCCCCCTCTTCCAAGACCTCCCCAGATTATCCTACTGGAGAGCTCACTCGGAAGAGGCTGTGTAAGAGGATGCATGTCGACTCACCTGAGTCTGTCATGTCAGACACTGATTTAGAGGAATCCGAAGGGTCCCCTAGATCCCCCTCTGAGAGGATGTCTCTTTCTCCGACATCCTAGAAATCCTTAGACAGAGGGGTGATTGGAAGACCTCTAACCCTACTGAGGATTAATCAGTATATCTTGAGGCCTTTGGCTCCCCACTTTCCACCTCCTGAGTGATGCCACCTTATGACCAGCTTTTGGGGGTCATATCGTGGAAAGCATGGACCTCTCCAGATTCAGTGGAAGCCATCCCAAGGAGGCCAAACAAATTTATGACAGCACCTGAGGACAAGTCTTTCCTTAGTAAGGGAGTTCCAGTTGATGCTATGGTGGTAGCAGTGGCCACAAAGAAGAAATTATCTGAGACGTCTTCTAATATCCATTCTCCTAACAAGATGTCCAGGACGATGGATAGGTATGGAAAGCGTGCTTTTTCTTCAGCGGCATTTACATTAAGATCGCTGAATTACCTGACTCATTTTACTCGTCTTCAGAGGGATCTCCTGAAAGAGTTAGGAGATACCCTCCAGGGTTCAGTAGCTCTGGGTTCCATGGATAAGGTTTCTATGCAGCTCTCCACCCTTACTTACATAGCTAACTCCTCCATGAGGTTGATCTCATATGCAGCAGATGGAGCAAGTAGGGCAGCTGCAGCAGGAATATCCCTCAGGAGACATTCGTGGATGCATCTTTGTAATTTTACGGAATCCTTCAAGTCTTCCTTCACTAATGTTCCCTTTGATAGTTCATCTCTTTTTGGACCCCAAGTGAAAGAGACTTTGACTAGGTGCGAGCAGGAAGGGAAGACCTTATCTGCCATCGGAGTCCATTTCTCTCTCCCATCCAGACCCTATCCCAAGGGTAATACAGGAGGGAAAATATGGTTTTGCAAATCCCAAAAAGTTTTCCCTCAAGCACAAGTTCAACCCTCCCCCAGAGGCAGAGGGAGCGGATAAAATGGAAGATGCCGCCCTCGCGGCAGAGGTCTGCAACATCAGGGAGACAGAGAAGCTTTCTCTGATCTTCCCTTCCATTGACCCTGAAGGTTTGCCCGACTGTCGTCTCTGGAGGCAGTCTGGGGTCATATGTTGCTGTACCCAAGTGCCTGGCTAACTATCACTCAAGATCGTTGGGTACACACAATAATATCCAGAGGTTGTCTGATTCCCTTCATTTTTGAACCCCCGACAAACCAGTCTCTACCAGACTTACCACCCATCCAGCTAGACTGTGCAACATCAGAAGTCATCTAGTTGCTGCAAAAAAGTCATTCAAGAAGTCCCCGCAGAGCAAATAGGATCTGGAACTTACTCTCGATTCTTTTTAGTTCCAAAAAAGACAAGGGGACTGGAGATCAATTCTAGATCTCAGCAGGCTCAACAAGCATGTAAGAAAATCGAAGTTCCGAATGGTCACTCTGCAGTCAATATTTCCCTTTATCGGGAAAGACAACGGGATGTGCTCAATCAGTCTCCAGGATGCGTACTACCATATCAAAATGGACAGGTATTCTAGTAGACATTTACGCTTCCAGCTGGAAGCCAGTCATTTTCAGTTCAGAACACTGTCCTTTGGCCTCACTACAGCCCCCCAGAGTGTTTACCAAATGCATGGCAGTGGTAATGACTCACCTGAGACATCAAGGATTCCAGGTGTTTCCATACCTAGGTGACTGGCTCCTCACTGCTACCACCAAGCATCAACTAATAAGGACCAGGGACGAGACTCTATCCTTCTGCGTCAGTCTAGGCATCACCGTCAACTTGCAAAAGTCAGTCTTATCTCCCTCACAGAACATTGTATATTTAGGCTCAGAAATAGGCACAACCACAATGTCAGTAAGGCTTACACAGGAAAGACTGGAATCTCTACGCAGTCAGGTCAGATCCTTACTAAACAAACAGAGTCCAGGCCAGAGTAGTCCTTCAAGTCCTAGGGACTGTGGCTTCTGCCATCCTATTAGTTCCTCTTGCTCGTCTACACATGAGGATTCTCCAATGGTTGCTGTTTGAACAATGGTTGATGCAAGACCTTCCATTGTCTCACCATATATTAATAGCAAACGCATGCAAAAAATATCTGACATGGTGGTTACACACAAAACAACTTGTCTTAGGTCATCCACTTGTTCCTCCCCAAGAGAAAGAATTTTGACCATGGACGCTTCCAGATAGGGTGGGGGGGGCATTATCTGGGAATGACAGTCCAAGGTACTTGACAGAACCATGAGAACCACTTGCACATCAATGTTCTGGAGATGAGAGTGGTGCTGTATGCGTTGCAAGCACTTCACAGCTCCCTTCCCAGTGGGACGATTGCGATTCAGTCAGACATGTCTGTCGTGTGGTACATAAACAAGCAAGGGGGAACCAAGTCATGCCCGCTTTGCTGAGAGGCCTTAAGAGTTTGGAAATGGGTGATGAATACTCAACGCTTACTGATTGCAGCGCATATCCCGGGGAAATCCACCGTAATAGTAGACAAACTCAGCCGAGCAATTCTGATGCCTCATGAGTGGTCCCTGAATCCAATGGTTGCAAAAGAGATCTTTCACAGATGAGGCCAGCCTTGCTGCAATCTTTTTGCCATTCACCTGAGCACCAAATGCAGCAGCTACTTTGCCCTCATTCCTTATCCGGGGATGTCACCCAGGGATGCTCTAGTTCACGACTGGCCCCAGGGACTTCTTTATGCCTTTCCTCCTTTTCCACTCATCCCCAAAGTAATACAGAAAGCAAGACATTTGAGGAGTTCCTTGATCCTCATTGCTCCTTACTGGCATCGACAAGTTTGGTTTCCCTTCCTGTGGCCCTACCTCTTGAAGGAACCATGAATTTTGGATCCATCATCAGTCGGGACAGTTCCATCCTTCCATCCACACCCTCAAATTGACAGCATGACTGCTCCAGTTCCACAAATAGCCAGGTGTATTCCCTTATCTCCTGCGGTCAAACACATCCTAATTTCATCCCATAAGCCTTCCACTCAGAAGCTATATTCTAGCAAATGGAAAAGGTTTTCCCTTTAGGCTAAAAATCAGGGCTTAGACCCACATACGGCTCCTTTAGAATCCATTTTATCCTTCCTAACAACAATTTTTCATAAAGGAGTGGCAGCCGCTATAGTTAGAGTTCAATTAGCTGCCATTTCCAGTTTCCATTTTGGTTTCATGGGAAATTCAGTTATGCAGCACTCCTTGTGTAAAACTTTCTTAAAAGGAGTTGTTCTTCTCAGGCCCCCAATAAAACAACCATTAGAACCCTGGGACTTAGTCCTCCCATCTTTGCTGTCTGCACCCTTTGAGCCATCCTCGTTGTCAGACTTAAAATAGTTATGATGGAAAACTTTATTCTTGGTAGCCATAATATGTGCTTGGAGAGTTTCAGAACTACAAGCTCTAACTATTCGACCTCCTTACATTATCTTTCACAAGGATAGAGTCTCTCTCAGTACAAACCCTTCCTTTCTTCCAAAAGTATGCTCAGAGCACAATCTGAATACCACCATTGAGCTACCTGTGTTTTTTCCAAACCACTCTAATAAATCAGAGTATAGACCGCACCAGCTAGATGTCCACAGGATACTCAGGTTTTATATACACAGGACTAAAGAATTCAGGAAATCTGATCAACTTTTTGTTTCCTTTTTCTGACAAAAGGAAAGGTTTGCCTGTTTCTAAAATTACACTTTTGAAATGGCTTTTGGATTGCATATCCTTTGCTTATCAACAAGCTGATAGACAATTACCTGTCAGAGTTAAAGGTCACTCTACTAGGGCTGTAGCTACATCATGTGTCTTTAGATCTAGGCTCCCAATTGATACTATTTGTGCAGCAGCTACTTGGGCAAGACCACATATTTTTGTCACGCATTACAAATTGGATTTGGCCTCCCGGGACAGGTCATCCTTTGGGTCCACTGTGCTGAAGAGTCTCTTCGCTTGAGCCACCCAGATAGAGGTGCTAGGGCCACTGTCCCATCCAAGCAAGAATTATGGCGAGATAGGACTACATAACATAAAGAAGTTATGCACTTACCATAACATTCCATGTTTGTAGTCCATCTCGCCTATATTCTTGTGTCCCTCCCTCCAACCCCCTTCCTGTTTCTGGTGGACCTTTTTGATGCTGCCTGACATAGTTCTTTTTATTGTCCACTTGGAATTAATTATATTTCTAATCCTTGCTGTATTTATACAGCTCCCTTTTTTATTCTTACCGGATAGGTATTTATTGCTTTCTTACAAACTAGATATGGGGAATTGCCGTGAGGCACCATGGGACAGGGGCTAGCCTCGAGCCAGTAAAAGCTCTCAAGCTTTAGTACTGGCTGAGTTGGAGCCGAATATCGGCTCCGAACCCATCCAGCAAGAATATAGGTGAGATGGACTACAAACATGGAATGTTATGGAAAGTACATAACTTCTTTTTATATATGTTTAGTTACTTTAACCTCAATTCTGATTTGATTAGATTTAGTACACTCGCATCACACCAGAGACTTCAATGGTTCATTCAAAATGCACATTGTTTCATGCCACTATTGCCATAAACTTTTCTTCCATTTAGCATACTGATGCATGCTCAGGCATACTCATGCACACACCTGCACACTTTTATACATTACTAGTTTACTTCATCCACAGTTTTTATTTATTATTATTTATTTAATATGTTTACTGGGAAAGTCCAACTTGAAATGAGCAAATTTTCAGCAGAAGTCCAGGGAGAAATGCTCCAGATGCATATCTTTTTAATGTGGGGGAAAACAGAGTGCCCAGATGAAACCCACACGAACTGTTTTCTGTATTTTTGCGTATTGTTTCTACTGCTTTTCATCATATAAACATTTTGGGGGGCTGTAAACATGAAAACGGTCACAACAGTTTTCTCTCTCTCTCTCTCTCTCTCTCTCTCTCAACTGCAAAGCACTGACATTTTTTCTGAGCTGTAAATAACTCAGTTTTTTGCACATTAATACATATGGATGGATACTTATTAGTATTACACAAATATATATTTATAGTTTCTAATTAGATGTTTATGGTTAGATAGCTTTGTGGGTCTTTTCTTGTATCTATGTAGTTAGCTCTTTTTACTTATTTATGTATATGATTTTAGTTCTTGTCACAGACCTGATGAAGGCTTTATTGCATTAGTTAACCAAAACTGATTTTAGTTAAAAGTCATCTATTTTTATGTATGTTGTGCTTTTCTTAACACCTGATTTTGGAATGTGGGTTGGCATTAGGTAGTATATTTAGTTTGCTCTAAGTGGTAGTGTGTGGGTGGGTACTTGCTGTTCTGTAAAGCACTGTTTATGTTGTTTGCCTGGAGCAGGCTGGTTTAAAATTAAACAGTGCATATACTTCCCACCCCTACTTCTTAAGTGTATAAAAACTGATATGTTTAACACTGCAAAGTATTTCTGATTTTTTTTCTTACCAAAAATCGCTTATCTGTGACAAATAAAGGCTTATTGCTTTGGAACACTACATAAGTTTCATGATTTTTGGAAATTATTGTGACTGAGCTCATTAATTAAGTCTGTAGACTACTAGTTTTTCTGTTAATCCCACACATTCAATGAACTTTGTAAATCAACATGCATGTCCTCCATTATCCTGGGCAACTAATTAACCTTTCGTCTTTTGGTTTAAATTCACCTCTACTTAACCTTTTCTGCATTAAATCCGGATTAACATGAGGTTGTTCCAGGAGTTTTCTGTACTTACAACTATATTTATACCTTTTCCATATGTCTTACATTTTCATCTGATCCTTCACCTTAATTCTTTCTTTTATTTATTTATATATATATATATTTTTTGGCACTTTCAGCTGCTGCCTATTTTTTGCCTTTCTAGTTTGATTTCCATTCCTTCTTGACATAGATATGCTTCTGCTAAACTAAGCAGGCAATTCATCTTACACTTGTTCTCTTCATGTTTTAAAATTTTCTCTATGTTTAGATCCGGTGATGTATGCAGTCTCAGGATTGCAGATCTACAGTGGGTATAGAAAGTGTACACACCCCTGTTGAAATGCCTCGTTTTTGTGATATAAAAAGATAAGACCACCATAAACCATTTCAAAACTTTTCCCACCTTTAATGTGACCTATAACCTGTACAGTTCAGTTGAAAAACAAAGCAATCTGTTGGGGAAAAAATATAAAAAATAAAAAATGCACAATAAGCTGGTTGCATAAGTGCGCACGCCCTTAAAGTAATACTTTGTTGAAGGACCTTTTGATTTAATTACAGCATTCAGTCTTCTTGGGTAAGAGTCTATCAGCATGGCACATCTTGACTTGGCAATATTTGCCCACTCTTCCTTGCAAAAGCGCTCTAAATCTGTCAGATTGTGAGGGCATCTCTTGTGCACAGTCCTCTTCAGGTTACCCCACAGAGTTCCCATTGGATTTAGGTGTGGGCTCTGGCTAGGTCATTCCAAAATTTAAATTTTCTTCTAGTGAAGCCATTTTTTTGTTGATTTGGATGTATGCTTGGGGTCATTGTTGTTTTGAAACGTGAAATTCCTCCTCATCTTCAGATTTCTAGAAGATGCCTGAAGGTTTTAGGCTAAAAGTAACTGGTATTTAGAACTGTTCATAATTCCCTCCACCTTGACTAAAGCCCCAGTTCCAGCTGAAGAAAAGCAACCCCAAAGCATGATGCTGCCACCACCATGGGGATGGTGTTCCTTTGGTGATGCAAAGTGTTGTTTTGCACAAAATGTACCTTTTGGAATTGTGGCCAAAAAGTTCAACCTTGGTCTTATCAGACCATAACACGTTTTCCCACATGCTTTTTGGGAGACTTGTATTGTTTTGCAAATTTTAGCCAAGCCTGGATGTTGTCTTTTCATCAATTTTGGAGGTATGTCCAGTTTTTTGCAAAGTCACTGTTGTCCCATATTTTCTCCACTTTTTGATGACTGTCTTCACTGTGTTCCATGGGATATCCGATGCTGTGGAAATTTTTTTGTACCTTTCTTCTGACTGATACCTTTCAACAATGAAATCCCGTTGGTGCTTTGTAAGCTGTCTGTGAACCATGGCCTTTGCTGTAGCAGGCAACTGAGTAAATGTCAGGAAAATCCTACTAAGACAGCTGAACTTTATCTGTGGTTAATTAGAGTCTCTTTAATTGATGGCAGGTGTGTACCCAAGACAACTGAATGCTTTAATTAAGTTAAAAGGTGCTTCAACAAAGTATTAGTATAAGGGTGTGCACACTTATGCAACCAGCTTATTGTACATATTTATTTTTTATATTTTTTCCCTAACAAATTTGTTTGTTTTTCAATTGAATTGTACAGGTTATATGTCACATTAAAGGTGGGAAAAGTTTTGAAATGATTTATTGTGGTCTCATTTTTTTATATCACAAAAATCTGGCATTTTAACAGGGGTGTGTACACTTTTTATATCCACTCTATATATGTAATCAGTTTTGAGGAGACCCATACCTCCTTCAGAACAGGGAATATATCATATTGGTATACTCTGATTTTTATAAATCATTTGATAAGCATGAAGCATTTTTCTTGTTTTCCTGTCCATCTGATCCAGTACCTTTAGGATCCAGTCAGTCACTGCAAAACTGTAAGGTAGAACAGGAAGAACAAATTGGTTTATAGCTTGGATTTTGTTCCAGATGTCAAGGCTGTTTTCAGTATCTTCACTGTCTTCTAAAATATTCCTTACCAAGTTTTATTCTCTTTTGTTAATGTTTTATTGTCGTTCATTTATCAATTTTGAAATATTTAGACACTTCCTCCTGCTCAAGTTCCTTTATATCACATTTCTGTCCCACACTGATATTTTCTTGGTGCCACAGCTTTCCTACTTTAAAGGTTACTTTTGCACATTTAACAAGACCAAATTACATTCTTATATCATCTGAGAAAGTTTTGATCACTTGCAGTTCTGCTTTCCGCTCATCTGATGAACTGTATAGTTTTACTTAATCCACAAAAAGAAGATAAGTCTTTACACTTTTTGTTTTCTGGTACCCACATTGTAGCCATGACCTAATATGTTAAATAGATAGCTTAATGTGTTAAGGGCAAGACAAAAGAGCAGTGGTGACAGTCACCCTGCAGTATCTGCCTTTGAATTTTAATCAATGGGATAATTTCTTCTTTATCATGGCTTAGCTGCAAAGTAGTTTGCCACTGTTTCATGGTCACTATAATGTAACTGATCAATATAGGGTATATCTTATACATTTGTAAGCACTCCCCTATCCAAGAATGTGGGATGCTGTTAAATGCTTTTTTGTAATCTATTCATGTCATACTTGGATACTTCTGCTTTCCACTCTTCATCTGATGAATTATACAGTTTTAAATCATCCACAAAAAGAAGATGAGAAGTCTTTACACTTTTTGTTTTCTGGTACCCAAATTGTAGCCATGACCTAATATGTTAAATAGCTTAATGTGTTAAGGGCAAGACAAAAGAGCAGCGGTGCCAGAGACACCCTGCAGTATTTGCCTCTGAATTTTAATCAATGGGATAATAATTTCTCCTTTATCATGGCTTAGCTGCAAAGTAGTTTGCCACTGTTTCATGGTCACTATAATGTAACTGATCAATGTAGGGTGTATCTTATACATTTGTAAGCATACCCCTATCCAAGAATGCAGGATGCTGTTAAATGCTTTTTTGTAATCTATGCATGTCATACTTAGATTCTTCCCCTTTTTACAATTCTCCATTATATCTTTATTTAGCAACAAATGATCCTTTGTTCCATATGACTTTCTTTTGTTATCCTTTTGTTCTGTTACCATGATTGAGTTTTCTTCTACTCTGCTATAAACTCTGTAGACATCAATTCCAGTGTATAGTTTATACTTCGTCGAAAGACAAGTTACCGGTCTATAATTTTTTACGTCATCTTGCAAGTTCACTCTTAAGGAGAAATATTGTTTTTCCTGTTATTTTTATTCCTTTGACTTTATTAGGAATTTAAAAAAGCAAAGTCAGCACACACCATGATCATGGTTGGGATCCAGTGATTTATTGTTCAATATTCTTCCTACTTATTGTAGGATAAAAAATAATCCAGACCAGTTTTGGCACAAACTGCCTTCATCAGTGTATTTGTATCACCATCTCAGATCTCTCTTTCTTTTACATGTCCATGTTTCTTTTTTATACTTTCCAGAAATCTTTAGATTTTGTTCTTTATATTTTGATACTTCCTCAGGTGTTTCTTTTTCCAAACTTCCCAGGATTTCTTGATCTATATAATGTTTTTTTATGAATCTGTTTTATTAATGAACACAAATTTGCATTTGAAGTTTTTGACTGTTTTTCTTGTGTAATTTTTTGTTTCCCTGCAATTTCTCTCTTAATCTTTTTGGATACATTTTTTCCTGAAAGTCTGGGCATCATGCATAACAGTAATGATACATAATTTCTTTCTTATCCTTAATAGTGCACTCTTTCATCTTTATGGCTCTTTTTTGGCCTGTCAGTTTTTTGTGGACCTCTACTTCCTTCTGTAACATGGGGGCCATCATTCAACTGAGCCTGGCCTAAACCCATTGTAGGAATGTTTCCATGTCTTGAGGATTCTGCACAATCATTTTTTCCAGTACTGGCCCCAGGGCACCCACCAGGATTGGGCACTTTTTTATCCTGGGAATTGTGTACCCAGCTCTTTTTTATTTTTTAGCCTACTTTTGTCCATGATATATACTATGTAAAATATAGTCTATATATCAGTGTCATCTTGGTGAGGTTTCGTAAAAACAAGGACTACCTCATGAGGGTACTTATCAAGACTTGAGCATGAATTCAGTTCCAGCAATATTATTGCTTGCTGATTTTATCATCTCTCCATGGTGACGAGGAAGATGTGATGTCATGCACATGAGCATGATGAAGATGCACTGAAGAAAAGATGAATGTAAAGATGCACTGGAGATGAAGATATTTACATCATTATCATCGTCATAACTTCATACATTATTATTAGGTAACTGATGAGGAAAATCATTTGTAACACAGCCACTGAAATGCCACCTGTTTACTATCCATTTCCATTTAGGGTTTGTAGAGCAAGACAAGTGATGCATTTACAGTTGCCCATGCAGTCATCCAGGTTGTGTTTATAGAGGATGAGTAAGCTATTTTGTGCAATATGAAGGTAGAACCTGTTCCACAGGATAAGAATTTTTTGAGTGATGTATCTACCACAATGCAGCAAGTTTGGTTTATGTTACTGTGAAGGTTAAGGCTTTTATTATGGGTGTTCCTGATGTTGCTGAGATAGAGAAGAGGCAGATAGAGCTTTAAGGGATCTGCTTACATAGTTGAAAACATGTCTTTCACTTTGTTTCTGAGAACATGTTTTTTTTAAGCCTGAAAATATGTTTGGATAGGTAAATGCCAAAGGACGCATTGTATCCAATTATGGGCCAAATCAGAGGCAGTTGAGAGCTATAATAATATCCTTTATTCTGGAAGAACTGCCCTTAGGAATTAGCTGGGATAAACAGATTAACTTCCAGCATGGTGGTTGAAGGAGAGCTCGTTGTCAACATTTGTACCCCATTGTCTAAGTTGGTCTGCTTTGAGATGAGTGCCATAAATGTGGTAGAAGCAAGGATGGTCTTGTATGCTAAAGGATACAGTCCTACACTTTTTGAAATGTAGCTGGAAACCATTGTCATGGCACAATTTGTTTGTGAATGTTAATCCTTCTTTTAAAATCTGAGAGTTAGTATGGGTGTTGATGGTGTAAAGCTTTCAGTCATCAGCAAACCTGGTCAGTCAGAGACCTTAGACATCAGCTTTGATGTCAGAGAAGTAAATCCCAAATAAGACTGGCCCCAATCCCGATCCCTGGAGGGGGGGTGCAACAGGGGCCACAAGCCTTTTTGAGCAGTGTATGCCCCAAGTCTTAATTCACTGGATCCTGCCCATGAGCCAATTTGCTACGCATTAGGTAATGTAAGGATTTACATTTAGTTAGTTTATACATAATGTCCTGAGTGGGAATAGTGTCAAAAGTGTTGTCTAGATTGAGGTAAGCTGTGCATAGCAAGCGGCCCTAGTACAAACCGTCAGTGACTTTTTGAAAGAAGTCAGTCAGGTAAAGCACACAAGATATTATCTTCACAAACCTGAACTAATCTGATTTAAGGAATTTTTGGAGCCACGTGATTTATAACCAAACAGTAAAGAGAAAGGGTAGTCCAGGTGGATCTAGTAATCAACCACACAATGTGTACCAATACAGCATATTTAATATTACTAGTTAAGCACGTTCATCCATAAACTATGGACTTCATCAAAACTAGTATCTAGAACAGTTAAAACCAATGTTGTAACCATTTCAACACAATCATATGACAACAAGTTTCCAATAAAATTGTGTATTAATTTACCATAAAAATATATTGATCAAAATATTAAAATCATAAATACCTTATGCAGATAATACCAAATTATACTTATGTTGTTGAATAAATATCAAATCGCTAAAAATGTTTAAATTAAAGGTTGGCAGAATGCTGCTTTAAAACTGATTATTGAGATGTCATCATCGAAGCCTGAATGGATGCCTGCATTTAGGTGAAGTTGCCACCATAATTCCTTGTATTCCAATTTAAGTTTCCAGGGACCCCCTCCGTGGTTAATGGGGACTTTTTTGAGCACAAAACAAAAACAATTTATGTTTGTATAGTGCATTATTTTTCATTGCATTTATCAGTGTCTTAATTGCACTCATAAACCCTTTTCTTCAAAGCACGTTCAGTTTTTCCCACACAATAAAAGTAGCAAAAATCACAGTATGCCAAGTACACATGAAATATTCAAGTAAAAGTATCATTGAAAGTTTTTAATCTTAAAGACTGTCCTTCATAAATAAATTTGCATTGAGAGTAAGCACTACATCCTCTCAAACCTTTGTCTAACATAACTCTATTGGTCAAATTGACCTTATTATTCCCCCATTCAAGCCTTTCTTTAATATTTAAGTGACTCGCATAAACAAAGTAGAGTTTACCACCTATTACTTTGTTAACCGCATCATCGTGTTCAATGCATTTACAATTAATGGCAATAATCTGTTTGATCTTATAGCTTCTACACCATATTTTAAAACCATAGTTTGTTTGAAATTCGTATTGTCATTGTCACCATTGTTAGTATTTTGAATGGTATTCCTTAGTATAGGTGCACGGATCAGTTTCTTCCTTTTCTCAGTTACTTCTGTCTTAACATCGTGGAGAAATTTCTGGAGATACCACTATGAAAAAAAAACATTTTAACAATTCTTCATTCTTGTAAAGGAACTAGTTATCCTCTGAGATTAACCTAGAAATACAAATCATTTGTCCTTTGACAAGCCCCTTCTTCTGAGGGAAGGGTAGCTGCTGGAAAAATGCAGAAAATGATTGGAGTATGTTTCCTAAAAAGTCAAGAGTGAAATTGTTTATCAAAATCTTTATTAATAAGTACATCTCACTAATTAATCTCTTTCAAAGAATAGGAGATTTATATAGTCTAAAAATTTCCCTTCCAAATTAGAAATATGTCATCCAAGAAACACACATTTCCTATTCCCATTTAAAGGGATGCTGGAAGGAATTATCCTTGCTGACTCCAACAAGAAATCACTCCTGCCTTGTCCCTTGCTAGTGAAATGGACTGTCAAAGGTCTATATTTATTTAATCTATGTCAAAATGTTAATAGTTTATAGCTGAACTGGGTTTACAGCACATACTACTAGCCTAGAAGATCAAAATAAAAACGGCTCATTACTTTGCCCAAATAACAGTTGCTACCACAACCAGGCTGCTATATTTGAACAGTATCTGTCTAAACTATACAATTTATGGTCCATAGAAGTAGCAGAACCTTTTATCAGTTAAATCATTTAAGTTACTGGTTGACTGTGATTTTAAACACTAAAAACAAGAGAAATACTGTGAAAAATGCTCTGGATAATTGTAGCGTTATAGTTCAAAGGCATCCTACATACTCGGATACCTTAAGAATCCTGTAGTCTGGTTTAGCCCCATGAAGTAATTTGCTAATTATAGATTGAAATATACAGAGGTTCTCACAAACCTCAAAGTTGCATATCTACTGCGTAGTTACTTTAATTTAGGCACTAGTGAATCACAGTAGTAACGAGCGGGTCTGCCAGAAATGTTTTTATGAGAAATTTTGAAAGCATGATATGTCTAATTAAATATCCCTGCAAATGTTGCTATGTTTTCTCTTGAAAGTACTGTATTTCACTGGGAAAAGCTCTCTGAAGTGTCTGTACTGTATACTGAATCACTGATAAATGATGCTCTGCCTTAAAATGTAAACCAGTTCATATAGTTATCAGTTACTGTGGTCTGGTTTAGCCCCGCTGTGCTCACCCTCACTATGCTCGGGCTCTCTCCGTGCCCCACCCTGCCCCCAAACTCCACCCACCCCTAGTGGTGTTAAATTTATAACCACTTTGCCACACCCCTCTTATCAGAACCAATCAACTTTATCTTAGTTTCTCATAGGACCCAAATCAAAATTATATAAACCTCTGTATAGTTCTTTCCCTAAACTGGGTAGCAGCCTTCCTTTCTCTAGTTTTAAGCAGGCATTAGTTAAATACCTCTAAAATGCCTCCACAAACATCAACCTTACCTCCCAAATCAAAGCCTTCCTATTGCCTAGTACCCCTACTGATAATTTCCTATCTTCTGACAGCTTATGAACTCCAAGACCTCCCAGGCTCTTACTAACCCAGGTCCCAAACCAGCACCGCAAACCCATCAAATTACTTTAATGACCTACTATTCCCCTTCTCATCTAACCCCATCAATACAAAAACTCAGCATCCCATTAGTCAGATATTATTCGACATTGTAAACCATCAGCTGCTCTTAAGTACACTAAAAACACTGTCCATAGATAACCAAGCAATTCTCTGGTTTCAGTCCTAGCTAAGTGTCAGACAACAATTAGTATTATGGAAGGAAAACCTATCCTCCCTATTACCAGTCACCCTTAGAGTCCCTCAGGGGTCCATATTAGGCCTGCTCCTATTCTCCATCTTCATTAATGATTTGAATACAGTCATCCCAAAAGCAACTTGTATTCAGTACGTGGATGACTGTACCCTAACCTGTTCTGCTCGCTCTCCAACTGATTTACAGAATTTATCCCAAAGCACCTTTAACAAGGTAGAAAACTGGCTCACTGACCAGTGTCTCCTATTAAAGCCAAATAAAACAGAGCTGTTACTCTTCAGCCCCACCTGTAAGGTTCCTTTCCCATTAATTACCATAAAATCCAACAGTGGCACCACAATTTCCCCAGAACCTACTACTAAGCTATTAGGTGTAATAATCGACAATAATCTTAAGTTCGATGCTCACATCGACCGAACTATTAAGACAGTACATAAGAAACTTGGCTCTTTATATAAGATTAAACAATTATAAGAAACTTGGCTCTTTATATAAGATTAAACAATTCCTTAGCCCATCTGCTAGGACTGTGATTGCCTGAACACATTTACTATCAACCCTACTATATACCTCTCCTCTTCTAAGTAAATCTGACCTAAATAAACTCATTAGCTGCTATAATAATATTGCCCGATTTGCCGCAGGTTCACCATATAGACAACACCATTGTCTTAGCCTGGAAACACTAGGCTGGCTAGAACTACCCTCCCAAATTCAGTACATATTACCACATAGGTGGTAATCCATTAAGTACAGAAGAAGTAATTAGGGACCTGGGGACCCAAGTTGATAGCAATCTCTCATTTGACAACCACGTGGCCAAAGTGGTTAGAAAAACATTTTATATAGCCCACCTAATCATGAAGGGATTCACATCTAGATCAGGGGAGGTCATCGTGCCTCTTTACTCATCCCTCATCAGGCCCATAAATGAGTACAATGCCCCTTTTGGGATGTACCTTACCAGACCCCTGCAGCAACTGGAAAGACCCCAAAAGTACCTCACCAAGAGGATCAAAGGGCTCAAACAGATGCCATATGCTGCCTGGTTAAAGAAACTCCAGCTCTACTCAGTGGCATACCGCCTGTTCAGAGGCGATCTGTGCCTGATGTATAAAGCCATGTCCAACCCGGAATTAATGGACATGCTGCACCTCAGAAAATCCAAAACACATCGAGCTACGCGCTCGAGAAACTTGAACCTCAGCACTGAAATAAATAGGACATGCTGGAGGGACAGATTCATAGCCCAGAGGCTCCCTTCACTCTGGAATAAAATACCAGTCCAGGTTAGGCAGAGTCCCTCATTGACTCTGTTCAAGAGGAGTCTTGATGAGTGAATGGGAGATCGTAGGTTTACCCCGGGTATCACTTCTGTGTCACTGTTAGACAGAGGCACAGTATACTAACCTCGAAAAATGGCATAGCAAAATAAATTTAAAATGGGTGGTGAAAGCCAAACACATTCTGGCTAGGCTTATAAATGCCCTAGGGCAGATAGCCTAGTATGAACCTATGAACCTATAATCAATTAATAGCCCTAGGTGTGAGTGTGTGCATGCATTTGTTTGCCTTCTGTGGAAGGTTGGCTGGCAACTCGACACCATAAAACTCCACTGCCAATCATGAGCAGACAAGGTGATCTGCTGTGGTGACCCCTAACTGAGAAAAGCTGGAAGAAGAAGTTGCACACAAAGTTCTCTACCAACCAGAAATCACACTCATACTTAAAAATATTATCAGCCAATACAGTAACCTAAAAATACTCCGCTCCTCCAATAGAATGCTAGTTCAAACTGTTAAATCCAACAACTTAGCTGGTGACTCTCTGTTTACCAACTCTGTTGGCAAAACCTGGAACTTTCTGCTGAACTCACTACAGTCCCCTCTTTAACTAAATTTAAATCATCTCTTAAAAAATGCCTAAAAATACATTGGTTATGCCCCTGCATAAACCATGACTAACCCCTTCTCAATGTACTATGTATCACTGAAAACCTTGGCTTCATGTCAAAACTATCATTACCATAGCTCTGATACTTCAGTTGTTTCAGAAGATTGATTATATTGGAATGAACTACTGAAATATATGACAACTTAACTAAAATGAATGAATTCTCACATAAAAGATTATAATTGTAAGTTTGTGTGATATATTCTGGCATATCTGGAATATGTATGCATGAATTCTTGTACAAAAGTATATAATTGTCGAAGTTATTCTGTTTGTATGTATTTCTGGAGATTTTCTCCCCGGGCCTCCACTGAAAATGGACCAATATCCAGTCAGACTCTCCTGGTTAACAAATGTAAAATAAAATAAAATAAAAATAAATAAATCAAATAAATGACATATAGTTTTGTCAGAAAAAATTAAGACCATTGTAGTAAAGCATGACTTAAGAAAATATGGAATTATGTTTATGTAAAGAAATATTAAAGAGTATCAAGAAGGAAATTGTGATCAATATTATTTATGATATGAAAACAACAAAGGATAAAGTTAGAAGTTTGCATATGAAGATGTTTTGTTTTAAAAAAGCAATTCGGACTGCTAGGACTGACTGAAAACATTTTACTTAATGAAAATGCGTTTTGTGTGACATTTTGACAGCTTGTTTAGCCTGTGCCTCCTTCAACCGACGGACCCTTAGACGTCGGTCGGAGTTTGCAGAAGAGTTTTTTGGATCCGCTATAAAATGCGCTGAAACCACGGTTTGGCCTACCGCTAGTGTCTCGGTTTTACTTCTGCCGAAATCATTCCTCCGACAACCGAGGCCAGAGAGGCCCCGGCTGAATTGGCTACAGAAATCCCTACCAAAGAAGCAAGCGAAAAGAATTCCGACACCATCCCTTTGGACATTTCTACTCCTGCCCCTGCTTCTATGTCTATTAAGGCCTTCTCCAGGGCTAAAGCAGCTAAAATTTCAAAGGCTTTACCTGCAAAATCTTCCTCTCAGAGATCTTCCTCAAGTTCTCAGATTCTCAGCCTTGCTGAGGACCTTATATCTCTGATTAGGGGTTCCCAACCTCACCCAGACAGGGCCTCTCAACCTCCTCCTGACAAAAGGCCTAGGACTGAACCCCCTGAGCCTCTCTCCTCTGATTACTCCTAGGATGGATCTGATTTATCAGACCATCAGGAAGGGCCATACTCACCATATGAGGATTCAGAGGCAGAAGACTCTATTCCTTCTGCCTGAAACTTTACACTCAATGAGGGAACACTTTCAATGGCAGGGTCAGGATTTCTCTGATTCTAGAAAAAGACTTAGGACCTTTTTACACTTGCCACAGCATAGGCCTTTAGCCATACCACCTGTGCTAACAGTAGTGGATGATGCATATAATGATGTCAGTTCTGCCCCTGATTCTCTTCTGCCAAACCTGACAGATATTACAGGGTCCCAGATTCTCACTTTCATTTGTATAAAGCCCATGCTGCAGACCCAGAAACTATTTCTCAGGGCCCAAAGGTGTTGCAGCTGCCACTGCCAAAACCCCTACCCTCAGAAAGAGTCAAGAGCATTAGAGATGGGGAAAAAGGTTTACACATCTGCTACTCTTTCTGCCAGGGCTTTAAACTGTCAATTCCATATGATACAGTACCAGGAATATTTGTTAGATCAGCTGAATAAAAGATTTCTTCTCCTGAACCTTTAGACCGTAAGTCCCTTCAGGATTTGGTACACAACTCTCAGCAGGTCAGTAATCATTTCTTAAAATGTGGCTATGATGCACTGGAGGCTTCATTTAGATCATCTATGACTGGTGCAGTAATTCTATGACATGCCTGGCTAAAAGAGCAATCCTTGCCAGACCATGTCAAGGCTAAACTCCTAGATGCTCCAATGGAGAAACAAAGTTTATTTGGCTCCCCTGCACAGGAGATTCTAAAGAAAGTGGAAGAAAAAGCAAAATCTGTGCAAACAGTAAAGGATTTTCTGCAGGTCCAACCTCCGAGGTTCATCAGAAACTGGCCTTCAAAGAATTGGTCCTTTCCAGACACTTCCAGAGCACAGAGGGGCAGGAATAGACGTCCAAGAGGCAGAGGTCAATCAAAGGGTGCCTACAGGGGTCGTCAGTGGCAACCTGCCAACCAGAGGAGTACTGCCACAGCTACAACTACAACCACTTCCACAGGACAGACACAATGACTTGGCTCTGATTCCGCCTACCAGGGAACAAGTGGAAGCACCCTTGGGCAGAAAGTTGGCTTTATTCTCGAAAAATTGGCATTGCATTACAAAAGACAAATGGACATTGCAAACAATAGACAAAGGATACAGGTTTCACTTCCACACTTTACCAAAAAAGGAATGCCAAACCTTCCACCAAACCAGAAGCCAGAGGCTCTAAGGCAAATCAACAGTTTACTTCAAATGAAAGCAATAGAAAGGGTACCACCTATGGAACAAGGCCAAGGATTTTACTCCAGACTATTCCTTGTACCAAGAAAAGAAACCCAATGGAGGCCTATTCTCAACTTGTCCGCACTAAACACATATCTCATTGTGCCAAAATTCAAAATGCTGACCCTACAGCAACTTCTTCCCATGTTGGGCAAGGAGTCTTGGCTGGTGACTCTAGATCTCAAGGAGGCATACCTGCACGTCCCTATATGACCAGATTGCAGAAGACACCTCAGATTTCTTGCAGGATCAGAGCATTATCAATTCTCAGGATTGCCCTTTGGCTTATCTACTGCGCCCAGAGTATTCACGAAATGCCTGGCATCAGTAATTGCACATTGCAGGCTTCAGGGAATTCAAATCTACCCATACCTGGACGACTGCCTAATACAAGCAGACAACAAGACAAAACTAATAAAGGATTTGGCCTATGTCATACACCTGTTACAGGCCGTGGGATACACAGTCAACATCCAGAAGTCAAGACTAGTGCCATCCCAAAGGATAACATTTTTGGGTGCGGATCTGGACACAATAACTCAGATGGCTTTTCTCACAGAAGAAAAACAAGAGCAACTCCCAGTCTACTTCATGGCTTTGACAAGACAAACTCAGCTTACTGCAAGGAAAGTCCTGCAGGCCCTGGGTTACATGGCATCCTGCATAATCTTGATCCCGCATGCCAGGCTGCATATGAGGAAATTACAATGGTACCTAAGGAATGTATGGTCTCATCACAGACACAGTCTAGAAACCGTGATACCAATCATTCCATGCCTGAAAAAGGAATTCCTGTGGTGGGCTCAGGCCTGCCAGACCAACAGAGGGTTGCCTTTCAACAAACCACAACCAAGGCAGACCATCACCACGGACACTTCAGACATAGGATGGGGAGCACACATGGAAGACAAGTGTATCCAAGGCCTATGGCCTCAAGACCAGCTGAATTTGCACATAAACCTAAAGGAGATGCTGGCAGTGAAGCATGCAATCGAGGCATTCAAATCATTCCTCCAGCAAGGACATCTGCTGATAAGGACAGACAATACCACAGTCATGTGGTACATAAACAAACACCCTCTATGCTGGATGGCAATGGAGCTGTGGAACCTAGGCCTGAATCTCAACATACAACTGCAGGCCAAATTCGTACAAGGAAAAGAGAATTCACTAGCAGACAGCTTAAGCAGAACTACCACGGATGCTCACGAATGGATGCTACATCCACACATCTTCAAAATCATAACAAATAAATGGGGAATGCCAGAGATAGACCTGTTCGCCTCCCCACTCAACCACCAACTGAACAAATTCTGCTCAAGAGTATACCACCCACAAGCCTGGAGGGTGGACTCTCTCTCTTTCAGCTGGAAGGCCCTAACAGTGTATGCTTTTCCACCTCTCCCATTGATGTACAAAGTTCTACTGAAGATCAGGGAGGAACAGCCAAAGGTGATTCTGATAGCTCCAGACTGGCCAAGGCAGCATTGGTATCCGCTACTCAGAAGCATGTCTCGGATGAACCCATGGCCTCTACCCCTATGGCCTTTACTTCTAATGCAGAACAACTACAAGATCCTGCATCCAAACTTGAAAACACTGCAGCTAACTGCCTGGAAAATTGCTTAAAACAAAACCAAACTGTCTTATCACAGAGGGTCAAGGACATTATCCTATACTCAGCGAAATGGAAGAGATTCCTCATTTGGAGCGCATCAAAGGGTACAAATGTCACACTGGCAAACCTAGCACACATCCTAGAATACTTAGCAGAACTGTTCCACAATGGCCTGTCCTATTCTTCCATTAAGATTCATGCTTCAGCAATTTCAGCAGAGTACAACATGGATCCTCCTATCTTCTCTCACCCTCTCCTCAGGCAATTTTTAAGAGGGATCAAAAATGTAAAACCACCAAGGAAACCTCCTCTGCCTACATGGGATCTCAACTTTGTGCTGGAAAAATTAACACTACCCCCTTTTGAACCAGCAGCATCAGCAGACTTACAGTTCTTATCTTGGAAAACTGCTTTCCTTCTAGCAATCACTTCAGCAAGAAGAGTATCCAAGTTACAGGCACTAATGGCAGTGCAGCCTTTCCTTATTTTTCACCAGGATAGAGTGTCTCTGAGAACCAATCCTACTTTTATGCCAAAGGTGGTATCCAGGGTATCCTTGAACCAAGCTATTCATTTGCCTACGTTCTTCCCTAACACACAGAACAGGGGGGAAAAACTATTGCACACCCTGGATGTACACAGACAACTATGCTACTTTCTGGACAGAACTAAAACCAGCAGAAAAACTGACCAACTTTTTGTAGCATATGCAACTGGAGTGCAAGGAAAAGCAATATCCAAACAGACAATTTCAAAATGGATAGGAAATTGCATTCGATTCTGCTACTCTTTTCATGGAAAGACAACTCCTGAAAATATCAGGCCTCACTCCACAAGAGCCACGGCCACCACTACAGCTTTTTAGAAGCTGCTACTTGGAGCTCCGTGCATACATTTGCCAAGCATTACAATCTACCTTTATACTCCCGATCCCGAGCAGGTTTTGCAACTGCAGTTTTACAGGGGATCTTAACTACACCATCATTAGCTTAGTACCTCCTCCCCCAGTTTGGCTATGGTATTCTACCCATATGTTATGACTGCAGATGCATCCTTGAAGGACATAGTACAGTTTTGTACCTACTATAAATGTAGATGTCCGATAGGTATGCATCTGCTACCCTCCTTCCCCTCTGTGGTATTCTAGGGTGCTTACCCTCTTTCAGCTAGCTGGGGAATCTATTATGGTGTATTTGTTTGTATGTATATATGTATATATATTTTGTTTGCTACTGTTTGGAATTTTAAACATTTATCCAAATTTAGCATTCCTGGCATCTGGGGCAGGAAACACTGAGGAAAATGGCGTCAGCTGATGCCTTTATACCCCCGACATCAGCCGAAGCCAGACCCAGACTTTGGAATCCGGCCGACCGCAGGGCTGCCTGAGGCAGGACAACCCATATGTTATGACTGCAGATGCATACCTAACGGACATCTACATTTATGGTAGGTACAAAACTGTACTTTTTTGAAAATGAGTAAATATGATACATGTACATAATGCCATGATATGCAAACGTAAAAATAATTGTATTATTGAACTCTTTTTGATAAGTACTGTGGGTTCTTCTACATCCACCTGAGTTACTACTAGTCAGGGAGATGGGAACTCATTTCAGCTAAAGAATGGCACACTCAGTAGTGCAGCACAAGAATGCTACATCATAGTGTCTAAATCCAAGCACCTGGAGTAGGAATAAAACCCACAGCCTGCTGAGCTTCCAGTTCCAAAAACAAGAGTGCTATGCATTAAGCAACTGAGAGTTGCTATATTTAGATACAATGTATATTAATACAGGGTAGACTGTTTAAACTTATTTTAAAATGCTAGACAGAAAATTCCATGAGGCCGGGCTTACCCTGGAGATTTTTTTCAT
This sequence comes from Protopterus annectens, assembly GCF_019279795.1. Lineage (NCBI taxonomy): Eukaryota > Metazoa > Chordata > Ceratodontiformes > Protopteridae > Protopterus > Protopterus annectens. Next base: position 64,552,208 of record NC_056744.1, on the reverse strand, counting down.
CTATTGCTTTTATGAAGGGTGGTCATACTAGTAAAATGGCAGTATTATCAGAATATATGTAGTAATCTTTGTAAGCAATTTAGAGGCAAATAGGGAAAATGACTTTTTAAAGAACAGTTTAAAAGTAATTGAGTTAATTTGGAGAGTAGCCCTAATGGATGTACATAGCCAGATGACCTTTAGTAATGTGAGACATTATGGGAAAGAATGATAAAGCAGGCATATTATATTAGTGACAGTTTGTAAAGCAGATGGAGTTGAGAACAATAATTGGTAGGAATGTTGTACTTTAGGGATCAACAAAGTGACACCTGGTCAACATAGTAAGACTTGCAGCTTTTCTTGCTGCAAATTTTAACAAATGTGAAAATGTATAGGCATATTTAATCACTATGTGGTTGGTATGGAGAAGATGTTAGTTATTCAACCAAATGCCTATGTATTTTTAATGAGATAGTAATGGGATTATACAGCATACATAATCAACTATTCTTCAGGACTATGAGTTCAAAAGTTTTTTTAAGCATTCCAGTTATCATGGAAGAGGACTTTTGAGTATTAATAACTAAATCATGGTATTTGATCCAGTTCTATAGGGAAGTGAAACTAGACCATATTTTTTGGAAGTCACTAAGCAAGTTTTGATTTTGTGTTTTGATAGCCCAGTCATTTTATATACAGTCATTGGTGGTATTAGCTGTTTTACATTTTGCTCACTCCAATCAAGAGTAAAAGACTCCAAACTGATGGTTTTCTCCTGCATATACTGTAGTTTGCATTGGTTAAGTGGTACAGGGTGGACAACACAACTTTTAAAAAAGCCATGTCTGGACACAAGATCCCACCTCAAAACAAGCACACCCTTTGTGTGTTCTGCTTAGGATAAGGTAAGTTTTATGAACAGTGACATGTTTGAGAGTCATATACCAGTAGTCGGGGCTCATAAGAACAAAAACTAGAAGCATTTTATGCTTAGGGAATCTAACACCAAGGCACTGTATGCCAAGAGTTTTTATTCAGCTTGGCCTTTTCGTCCAAAAGGAATAGGACTTCAGCAAAACTCTGCTGAAGTACTAATCCTTTTAAATAAAAGTGCTAAACAAAATGAAATCTGTTGGTGTATGGAACCTTAATGTTGGATTCCCTTAGAGTAATATTTTCTCTGGTTGTTATGGTTTTGGTTATACTCATCTGCTCTGCTTTGGGTCTTTGCTAGTAAGAGCAACGTATTGTTGTCAAAACCAACAGAAAGCTCTGTGACCACCATGTATAATGCTGTGATCATAAACCCTGTCCTGAAGATGACCTTTTGGGCTTAAGGGCAGAGTCCATAGTTGACGGACGGACTGACTGAAGATAGAGAGAGAGATAATGGGAACAAAATCATAAGAATGGCAAAGTTGTTAAAGATAGAAGTCATAGCATTAAAAGTTCCAGACAAGGTGATAAAAAGCTTGAGACTGAAGACCCTTCTGCTCAGTCTCCCTCTGGTGTTTCTAAGATACCAATAAATATTGTTTTTGAATATTCTCCATTCGAAGTTTGAAAAAAATTATTCCTTTCAGTCCTTTGATTGCTGGATCAATCAGGTCTTATCACAATCATTTCATGTACTAAGCTTGACTACAAAAAATATTATAGTTGCATTCATCAGAGTCCACATAAAATGTCTGTTGCCTCTTCCCTCTTGGGTAGCATGGTAGGCAGAAGCATCTCATCATCGCCATGCTACTCTGCCAGGAAAGCACCGTTCTACTCAGCAATCCTCATTTTGGTAAAAAGTTCAGCTTCCAGGGTTTTATATCAAGATTGGAAAAATTGTCTGTTGGCTATGGTATTGATCTCAGGACCACAGCCTTCAGGTCTGGAACATTTGACATCAACATTGCCACCGGTGTCCAGTTGATTGACAAGGACTTCAGCAGAACTCTGATAAATGTCTAATGCTTTTGAATGAAAATGCTAAACTGAATAAAATCTATTGGTTTATGGAGCCTTTGTGTTGAATTCTTTTAACATCGGGTGTTACTTCAGTCTCAGGGTAGGCAATCTGTGCATTGGTATCAGTTTCAGTGCCAATTAGCTTTCCATCCAGTTTGTTTATACTCGCTTTCCATTCTTTGGAGCTGATGTACTCAGCATCAGGTCTGGGTGCAGTGAGCATGTTTGGTCATGTTAGGGTCTATGACCTGTCAAAGTCAGGTTTGGGACTGATGCTCTTGGTCTGAACATAGGTCCAAAATGTTTTTGCCTAGGGTATATGGGGTTGGGCCTGTTGACCGAAAGTGTAGCATCAGCATTGGTCTCTGTGTTGATGATGCTGATTGCATCATATTTGCTACAGTCCGTATCTACATCAGCATGGATTTTGACCTTGAACAGGATAGAGAAGTTGTAGAATCTTTACAAGATTACTTCCATTTATATGGTTCCTTATGCTTTATCTTCCTCAGAGCCATCACCTTTGAGGCCAGGTAATAAGAATAAGGAGGCACAGAGACTCCACTCAGGGGTCACCCACCCCAAACATTGGCAACAATAAGGGTATTGATTTCTCACCATCCTCCAATTACAAGTGAAGTGTGGGGAGACCCCAGAAAACATGTGTTAGAAAGTAGATTGACCCACAGACCCCATGACTACTCTTCAGTGCATCATGAAGGATTCCATCCATACTTCTATACCCTACTTCTTGTTTGGGCAGTCGATTGACAAAATGGTGAAATCTTTCAGCCCCCAAAGACAGAATCTGCTTTCCAAGCTAGATGCCATTGTGTCTGCAGTAGCCCTTTAGGACTTTTGGAGTAAGAGTCTATGTCCATCCCAAAGATAAAGAGACTAGGGTCATAGACCAGTTTGAAAAGTTGTTTTAACATATCCTTCCCTTTCAGCCAGAGATTCACAAACTTTTTGTCTTATATGTTAAGATTTTAGTGACAGATAGTGGAAAAAATAAGCCAGTCACTGAAATTCATGCCTGATGGGAGAGTTGAATTACAGGTTTCAATCTTAGATGGCAACAATGGCATGTAATGTGAATCTCACTAGGTGTCTGCCTCACAGTTCTGTGATCTATGTAGTAAGAGTAGTGGGAGCTAACATTGCTTAGCATTACATTTGGTTACATCTTACTGCCTTCATCAAGGGTACCAAGGTGGCCTTAATGAGCACCATTTCAGATGGATATGTACTTCTTTGGTCCATCAATAAAAAGCTACCTGAAAAACATGTTAAATTTCAAACTCCATAATGTCAATTTTCCTGAGTGCAGTGGAGCATGTGACAACTTGGGTTTCAGCGTGGCCAACAATATTAAATTACCAAAGATCTGTGAGGATAAAATAAGGCCATGACAATGCCTGGAAAGTTATAAGCCAACAAGCATTAACAACTGGCAGCAGCAAGACCATTATATATTCTGTCTTCAGGTGGCAGCAATCTAAATCCCCAAACCTTGCTAGACTCCTACTCTAAAGGTGTTCAAAAATTTTCTGTCTCACTCCACTTGGATGTATGATTATCGATCACACAATACAAGAGGAGCAGGACAAAAGTATCCCTTCCACAGCCCTTCTTAGTCTCACTCTTTCTCCTTGACAGATGTCCAACTCCATAACAAGGGTGTGGCAAGAAAAGAGGTGTTAAGCCACTTATAAAAATGAGCCATTCAGGATTTCTCACAAGACCAGAAAAGATCTTGGTTTTACTCCAGGTTCTTTTTAATTTCAAAAAAGTCAAAGGACTTCAAGCCTATACTTGCTACAAGCAGCTATAATGTGTTCCCAAAGACTCCTTTTAGATAGTCATGGTACAGTTCTTCCTTTCCTGTCTGTCCAAACTAGAAAGGATGTTTTCTTTGGACTTCCAGGATTATTGTCTTCACAGAAACATTGCTCTGGATTTCACAGCTTTTTCACACTTTTGGGCTTAGTTCAGCTGTTATCAGTTATGGAGCTTTCCAGTGATCTCACCTCAACACTCAAGATGTTTAACAAATGCGTGTCTGTAGTTGCAGCAGGGGTGAAGATACTTCCTTACCTAGATGACTGACTCCTACATACTCTTAACACAGACCAGTATAATTTCTGTAAGGGAGGCTCTTCAGTCTTTGAAACTTACAGTGAACCTGCAAAGACCCTGATGGAGGCAACACAACTGGTCAAATTAATCTTATAGTACATTATTATTACAATGAATACACCTGGCCTGCCTTTAAATTTATCTCAGCTGTCTTCATTGCATCTCAGCCTTTTAGGTTTCATTTTAACTTCTACTCTGTGAAATCCCACTACTTTTTTAGTACTTTGCTATCATGAACCCATCTGTCATTTTATGAAATGTATCTAATTTGTCTTCACAGTATGTTCCAATTTCTTTTTGATATAAATATATGCACTTTTATTAGTCTTTCATATGTATTTGATGTAGTAAAATTATTTCTGTTACATGTAGTTCCTTCTGTTTGCAGCAATGTCTAGGTATTATTGTCATATGTATATGTCATTACATATGTATTCGTCTGCATGATTCTTACTATGCATTATTGTCTGTATGCCGTATCTGTCAACCTCTTAGCTCAGGAAATCTGCACAAAGCCTAAAATAATTATGGGACCAAGGCCCAAAAATAGGGACAGAGTGTAAATATTGCTAGAATAACAGGTTTTGTGTTAGCATTTTCTGAAGGATTATTTAGTAATTTGAGTCCTCAGTGATTTGCTAGAAAACCACAAATTCTATGAGGAACAGATCAAAAATACAAGACAAAAATCTGGACAGTCTGAAAAGCTAGACAGTTGAGCGGTATTCTGTATGTTTATTAATTCATCCTTGCCTTAAGCCCATGTAATGGCTGAAAAGGTTCATTTATCCAGTTAACAAAAAAAAAAATTAAAAAAATCAGTCAGTCAGTCATTCGATCAGCCTGCATTCCAGACATTGTATCCAGCAATGTTTGTCTTCCCTCAGAGAGGATCCTTCTCTTACAGAGCATGGTGATTCATATCATCTGGGATCATTTAATCCCTACCTCACTGTGACTAAATGCTTTGAGAGTCTTGAAAGCAACTATTAGAATTGTTCTACATGTCATATTTCAGATGAGAGTTCTGCAGTGGACCTTGAAAGTTCAGTGATTTCAGCTGGTAGATCCTCTGATCTTGTGCATAAAGGTATCTAAAAGTTACAAGTCTTAGTTGAAATGGTGAAGTCACACCAAACCACACATTAAACAGTCCCTTTTTAGGCTCCATTCCTTTAGTGGCCATTTACTATGGAAGACTATGCCATAGGGTGTGAGTGGTATATTGTCATGGGCAGACACTCTGAAGACTATGGTAACAGATTGTGACCAGACTTCATATCAATGTTTTAGAGATGAGGCAGTTTTCTATCAGTATAAACTTTCAGGACTCCCTCCCTTACGATGCTATTGCCATCTACATTGATAACATGTTAGTGGTTTGGTACATATGTAGGAAGGAACTCGGTCCTACAGCCTTTGTCAATATGAGATGGAATATGGGGATGGGCTTGGTCTGCAGACCACTTTATGGCAGCCAACCATATTCCTGGTCAGTCCAATATCCTTGTGAGACTGCTGCTGCCGCTGTATCTGATCAGTACTTTTAAGGATCCTCTACATGGAGAGGGTGATAGAAAAGTTGCCCCATACTTGGATAAATGCATCTAGTATGTTCACCTTCTGCAAATGAAGTAATAAACACATGGTATGCATGCAATAATTCCACCATTACAGACTGCCAGTACAGTAAAGAACTGCTATCATTGCAAGAGAATATGCAAGAAGTCAAATTAAAGTCACTGTCTTAAATGAGAGAAGAAGGTCAGATGAAATTCAAATCAGAGAAGAGCACAAATATTCATATTCTTCTGGAAAGGTGCTGATAAACGGACACCTGCATGGCACAGGACATGGTGTCAGAACAATCTGATCAGCCAGCTCACAGAGTTCCTATTTGACATCAGCAAATGTCTTATGACCTTCTAAGTTCAGCAGTAGTCAGCATGTCACAGTCATAAGTCCCTGTATTGCAATGCCTAACACTGATGACAAAGTCCAAGAAAGGCCTACATCATTCTTGATAAAATCCTGGTCAACATCCCAAATGAAAGCAAGCTTACTATGCAATGAAATTTCAGTTCTACAGAGTTATATGTAATTCTGAATGACATTATCTGGAAGTTGGGGCATGTGGTTCCCTATCAGATAAGTGAATGCCCACATAACTGAAGCCTACATTGTCAAGCTGAAAAGCCCAAAACTCATAACATTGAAAACTGCAAGTGAACTGGGCATGTGCTGTGCAGGATAGCAGCACAGGAAGATTTGGGTATTGGTCCTTTCCTAGCTGTGGTGCGATCTTGGCATTGGTAAGTATAATTAGCAGCTGTGTACCCTGTAAAACACAAATGATTTGTTTACTTTCTTGTTTCGACATTCTACACTTCAGGATGTTTGGCTTGATAATGCAGTTATGTGAGCATTTGCTTATAAGATAGGGATCCTATCATGTTCTGAACAGATATTGCTACAAATGCAATGTGCTAGAGTTGTGAGGCATGAAACCAGTAAGCCTAACAGGCAAGTGCCTTACAACCAAACTTCAGTGCACAGTGTGGCATGTGTTGTGCGTAGGAGATAGCATGATTTTTTTGTTATGCAGTCTATTTGTGAGGACATCTCTTTAAGGTATGCAATGAATCTATGGTATGCACCTCTGCTATCATGTTATGTGCACTGTATAAGGTGGACATGCATATGTATATACATGTATAAGTGTGTGTGTGTACACATACATACATATATATATATATATATATATGGCTTTATGACACTTAAACATACACATTTTTGAAAGCAGTTAAACATAGAATACTCTAAATGAAAAAAAAAAAAAACATGAAAATTGTCTTTTATGCAGGCAGGCAACCCTCCTGCACTTGTCACAGCAGATATACCAAACTGAAATTGTAATTCATTGGAGATATGGGAATTCCTCTTTCTGCTGTTCTGCGATCTTGCACACAGAAAAGCCGGTTTTGTCAAATTATTTCACTTTCGATGAACTGTACAGTATTTTTTTTGTACTTTGACGAAAACACTTTTTGACCAAAGGACAGACATATATAGTGAGTAAAATCTAAAATGAACAAAGAAGAATGTGAATACAAATATAAAATGTAAAAGAAAAAGAAAATGAGTCCATTGACCAAAGTATAGTAAAATAAAATCAGTTTCACAAAAAAAGGTCTGTGGACTGAAGTCAAAAGTGAAGGATATCAGAACTAGTACAATGCATTAAGAGATGCCCTAATTAATAGTCTGGTGGGACAGCAAGGAGCTACTTATTCCTAGTTCACTGAGATGCACTCCCTGGTAACCATAGAAACTGCTGTAGTCTAACACACCCTTACACTGTCTCTCTCTCACACACACACACACACACACACACACACAAAAATTGTCCACAAAGTCAGAACCAGGAATATCTTAGCATTATTTTATTAAGCTCCTCATAAGAAAAAGCTGGTTTGGGTAAATACATTGCCTTCATCAATTGCATTAAGAACAAAGCACCAAACACCATTCATAGCCCGTCCCCCCATCATGTGATATAATCAGTTATCATCAGCTGCATCATACAGAGATGCTTGAATGGACAAAAAAATTATTCATCCTTTCCATTGCCAGTAATATATATATATATATATATATATATATATACACACACATACAGCAGAGATTCGATTATCTGAAAGTCAATTATCCGAACCAGCCTTCCAAGATAGGAAAAATCGTAAAGTCTGAATATGTAAACATTATACATATTCGCTTGAGCATGTTTTTTTGAGCTTGTAGCCAGCTCATGTGTGAAAAATATTCTTAATTTTCCACCAGTCACTAAATGGTTGAAAAGTGTATTAGTGTGTCAGAAAAAAAACAGGATTTTAGAAGTTTATCTGGTTCAATTAAATGTTTTATTATCCTAACAGTTTGATTTTCTGAACTACCGTATGTCTCAATTAGTTAGGATCATTGAATCTCTAAATATAAATATATATATATATATATATATATATATATATATATATATATATATATATATATATACACACACACACACACACATATATGTATCTATTTACATTGCTAATACATCATACTTGGGCACTTTTGGTTTTTATGTAGAGCAGCAATGTTGCTGTGAGTTTTAGCTTCACATAAACAGGCTAAGTTACTGTATAATTTGATACCAAAATTGTATCTAGTATCTCCAATAAAAATTGCATTGAGATCAATTGCCAAAATTAGAAATATTGAATATATCAGCATGCCCATTATGCAAACTAGCTTTCAGAATGCCACAGCATAAATGTTCCATTAATGTTTCACACTGTAATTAAATTACATCTAAACATCTCACATTTTAACAGCTTTCAAAAGATGTCTGAAGCACCAAATAATGTGCATTACCCATTATTCAATAGACATGAGTAATTTCTTTTAACAACAGATGTTTTAAGAATTATATAATATCTCCATGTCAGATATCATTAAAATAGAATGTTTAACGGGGCTGTTATTTTAAAGGTAAAAATACTTATTTTTGTGATCCATCCAAACAGCAAATGGTAAAATGCTACACCACCTAGATCATGAAAACTTAAAAACTGTTCATTAAGCCCTATGGTAAACAACAAAATGTTAACTATCCATAAATGCTATCTATATTTCACATTTTTGGCTAATAGGTTTTATTCAGTCCTCTAAAAATTGTCAGTAACCATAAATATAAACTTGGCATTATTAAATGCCTGTGCATTTTTATAAAGAGCACTTGTTGGTTATTTACAGGAAATATTGCTTACATGTCCTGTAATTGTAAAGTGAAAGGGACTTATGTCTGAACAGTATAAAAATGCTGTACAGGTACATTGGGGTAGGTATACTACTCACTGTGTAGAGGAAGCCATCAAGTCTATAATGTCACAAAAAATGTAGTAAAAAATGTGTATATGTATATGGTATCTGTTGCTTTTGTCAAACAATGGTTTTGTTGACAAAATTTGGTCAGCTAAACAGATGGTCAACAGGTATTAACAAGTGTGTAAGTTTGAATGATTTTCGGGGTTGAGCAATATGCCCTTTACCCAAGAATTGTGCAATCTTAGAGTTAGTACAGTGGATATAAAAAGTGTACACAGCCCTGTTAAAATTCCAGGTTTTGTGACAGTGGCGGCTGGTGACTTCAAATCAAAGGGGGGCTGCAGGAGACAGCTGAATGGGTGGGGTCAAGGGGGATGGGGTGTGGCCAACCAGAAAGGGGAGGAGCTATGCTCAAAACTACAAAAACTAACTTTAATTAAATACGCTGCCCTGGGTGGCAAACCATCATTATGAGAGTCCAATCAAGACAAAAATAAGTGTAGAAGAATAAAAATATTTCAATGCATTGACTGCATGACAGCTTACTTAATATTTAGATGGAAACAAAAGGTTGTGAGGCATGAAAAAATAAATTACTTTTAAAATACATTACTGGAATGCCAGTCAAAATCAAGTACAAGCAAAACCAGAAGCACTCAACTCAAACCACTTCTCCTTGCACTGCAGTTCTAATTATAATTTATATTCAGCTTTATTAAAGTTCCAAGTAACATGCTGAAAGTAGAAATCTCTGTGATGCCCCCACTTGTAAAAATGTTTCTTACCCAAAAAAGACCTGCTGCCTGACAACTATCTACTTGTTTCATGGGGAAAACATGTAAGTAAAAAATGAAAAGCAAACAAGAAACAAGCTCAAGATACATTGCTTAAAGGATTACTGTACAGGTTATGGACCACACATGACTGGCATTCTGTTTAGTTTACGGGTAAAGTCTGTAGAGATGACTGGAAGTCTCAACAAGTGTAATGAGCTTTTTAAAATAATGGAATCCTGTCCTTTAATACCCAAGGCTTATACATTATCTAGTCAAGTATTCTCTGCATGGCAACAACAGAAAGGCTTTCAATGTTGGCAATTCTTTAACAGTATGCTTATTAAAGCTTATTTGCATCTTACAATCTCAGACAAGCTTACATTATGGTCATTAAAGCATTGCTACTTAAACACAGAGCAACAGGCACTTTGAGTAATAAGCATAAATCAACAGTACAAAAATATGACAGAAACCAGACCTTTCTGCAAAATCAAGGACAGATGAAAAGCCACTGTAGTACATGTGTCTACCTTGGATGAGGGGGGGGGCACACTGCACATTTACACTGCATAACTACTCCTTGCCTTGCTTGGACACATCCAGAGTCAGTACATGGTGGAGTGGGGTGCAACAAGTATGTCACAATTTGAAATGTTTCTGGCTGACTGTGATGGCCCTGACATGTGTCATACCTCTCAACCTCAGAGCAAGAAATCTGGACAAAGCCATACACAGAAGTGGGACAAATGCCCACAAATAAGGACAATTTTTAAATATTGCTCTAATAAACTTAGAAAGATAATAGAATAGGTCTTGCATTAGTATGACTTTTCTGAAGGGTATAAAATCTGAAACTCAAATGTCTGTCATTATTTTCTAACTTCAGTCTTTAGTGATTTGTCACTAATTTGCCAAAAACACAATTTTATGAAAAATGGACCAAATGTGATGCAAAAATATAAAATAGCCACACAATACAGCTGGGAACCTGTCAAAGAAGGGACACTTTAATATTAGTACTGCTAACTTGAGCAGCTGACAAAATAAAAGAATCTACATGCATTTCAAGTAATCTATAACTTTGATTATTACAGTTATTTCTTAATTGTAAACCCTCCATGTTTTCTTCCAAAATTGCTATTTTATGGAGGGATTATTAGGGGAAAAGCAACATTTTAAGCCAAAATCGGAGACAGTTGAGAGGTTGGCTATGCCTAATTCTATAAAGCAATTTATTTGCATGTACCTCTCAACCTGTTAATGCAGTAAATCTGAACAAGGCCAAATGTACTGGGAAACATATAAACAGTACTAAAAATTGCTTTTGTAGAAATTGAGACAGTTGATAGAATAACAGTTCTTACTTTTGCATGCATTTTTCTGAAGGTTATGAAGTCTGAAACTCAGTGTATCATTATTTAGTGACTTAATTTCTAAATGATTTGCCAGAAAACTACAAATTTTATGAAGAACAAACCAAAAATAAGAAGCAAAATCTATTCATTCTTTGAAAATCTGGACAGTTGGGAGGTATAGTTCAGCTGGGCCTGTCTGATTTTGCTGCCCTTCCCCCCTGACAAAATCACGGTTGAATGGAGCCTCTGCAGCCATTTCAATGAACCATTACTTGGCTATTTCACTCCATTTACCATAAACACTAATGTGCATACTGCTTTACTTGTATGAGGAGTTGGACTTCATTTGAAAGTTTTATTTTGTATTTTACAGCACAAACACTAAGTCATCTACTAAACAAAGCAATGCAGTCTCACAATGAAAACTTAGCATTAAAACTTCTCTGCCCTTGAAACTCATATTCATTGAAACAGCATTGAAACCCACATTCAAAGAAAATACATTTTGCCAGTGGCAGATAAAGATTAATTTTGGGCTGTTTTCAAATCATAGGCCCCTTGCATATGAAACATACATGTGCTCTTTGATACACCTTCCTCATTGTACTAAATTATATTCCTTGTACAATATATTACAGTTGTTAGAGGGCATTTTAAATTTGTTTTGAACATTTTTCCAGTAAGCAATGAAACAAAATGCATGCACCCATAATGACAAAACTGCCCAGTTCAGAACATTTATCATAAAAGTCTACTCAGACTTCCATGATCCACCATTATCAGTAAATATGCACAATTCTACAGTCTACCGTTATCAGTAAATATGCACAATTCTACAGTCCATTATCAGTAAATATGCACAATTCTACAGTCCATTATCAGTAAATATGCACTCTCTCTGAAGAAGTAAAAGTCATCTAAATAATTCCACATTAAAGAAATCTGTAACTAATGAAGAGGTTGCTGCTAGCAAACACCTTTATATTTCATGGTTTCATTGAAAAATAAAGTGCCTGTTGCCCCTCAGGAATAAATTGGCTATATTACATTAAAAAAATGATAAGCTAGTAATATTGCAAGAGATGGATGGCAAACTGATAACGGACTCATAGTTAGTATTTTCACCAAGGAGAACATTCTCAATACAGCAGCATCCACCCCTTGTGGGAGTAGAACACACAGCCTTCTGCATCAAAGGTAAGTACACAACTTGTTGTGCTATTAACAAGGTAAACCAACTTCACTTAAGCAGCACTAAACTTCTGTTCCCCTGCAGCTCTCAGCTCCTTGTAAAATCTACTCAATACTCAACTTCGCAGCACAAGAAAACTGGAAAAAGCCAAAATGTATTGGGGGGGGGGTCAAAAGCCCAACAACCAGGGACACAAACATTGCTTGTATAATCTTGGAAAGTTGCTAGAACCATACATTTTACTGCCAAGCTCCCTGTGCAAAACAGAGCAACATACCACTGCCAAATCAGCTGCTTTGTAAAAGAGGAAGACTGAAACTTAAATGGCTATCATTTAGTGAATTCAGTTCTCACCATAGCTGTCAACCTCTTAGTACAAAACACCTGGACAAACCCAGTAATGAGGGAATACAGCCCTCAAACATTCAGTGAATTCAGTTCTTGCCATAGCTGTCAACCTTAGCACCAAAAACCTGGACGAAGCCAATAATGAGGGAATACAGTCCCAAAAATAGGGACACATTTCAAATATTCATCTTATAAACTTAGAAAATTGCTAGAATAAAAGGTTGTGTTACTGTGTATTTTTTGAAGAACATGAAGTCTGAAATTCAAATGCCTGTCAATTTTACTGCTGACAGAATAAAAACTTTCAGCAGAGACCCAGGGAGAAATACTGCAGACACGTCTTTGTAAAATGACAGGGCACCAGAGCAAATCCACACAAACACAGGAAGGAGATGCAGACTCCACACAGAAGGCACCCCAGCCAAGAATCAAACCAGAAAACCTATAGCTGTGAGGCAACAATACTACCACTGCACCATCAAATATACAAGGACTTAAACATTCAGATTCCTGAAGTCTGAAATTCAAATGCCTGTCAATTTTATTTAACATTTGTTAATCAGGACAGTCTGACTTGGAACAAAAACACAATTTTCAGCAGAGGCCCAGGAAGAAATAATGCAGACATGTCTTTGTAACATGGGAGGACACAAAAGCAAACCCACACAAACACAGGGAGAAGATAAAGACCCCACAAAGAAGGCACCCCAGCCAAGAAGCAAACCTGAGAACCTGCAGCTGTGAGGCAACAATGCTACAACTGCCCCATCAAATATCAAGCATTGCCACATTTACAAACCACAGATATTATGAGGAACAGATCAGATCAAACATGAGGCAAAAATCTGCAGTTTTTTTTCCACAAATGGTGGTGGGTAGGGCATTAAGGTCTTTAACACCTGCATACAAGGTACAGGGTTCAAGCCTGAGGTATTCCCTCACACACAAACACCTGTAGTAGCAAACCTCAAAAACTAAATATACTGCACTGGGTGCCAAACAGTTGTCATGAGAGTCCAATCAAGACAAAATGAAGTGTAGAAGAATAAAAATATTTCAATGCATTGGCTGCATGACAGCTTAATGTCTAGATGGAAAAAATAAATTACTTCTTTTTAAATACATTAATGGAATGCCAGTCAAAATCAAGTATAAGAAAAACAAGCAGCACTCAACTCAAACCACTTCTTGCACTGCAGTTCTAATAATTTATATTCAGCTTTATTAAAGTAACAAGTAACATGCTGAAAGTAGAAATCTCTGATGCCCCACTTGTAAAAATGTTTCTTATCCAAAAAAAGACGTGCTGCCTGACATCTACTTGTTTCATGGGGAAAACATGATCAAAGTAAAAAATGAAAAGCAAACAAGAAATAAGCTCAAGATACATTGCTTAAAAGGATTACTGTACAAGTTATAGACCACGCGATTGGCATTCGGTTTATGGTTAAAGCCTGCAGAGATGACTGTCTGTAAGTCTCCAAGTGTAATGAGACTCTTAAAATAATGTAATTCTGTCCTTTATTACAAATACTGGCATATGCATTTCAATACCCAAGGCTTATACATTATCTAGTTAAGTATTCTCTACATGGCAACAGAAAGGCTTTCAATGTTGGCAATTCTTTAACAGTATGCTTATTAAAGCTTACTTGCATCTTGCAGTCTCAGCCAAGCTTACCTGATGGTCATTAAAGTATTGCTACTTAAACACAGAACAACAGGCACTTTGAGTAATAAGCATAAATCAACAGTACAAAAATATGACAGAAACCAGACCATTCTGCAAAAATCAAGGACAGATGAAAAGCCACTCTAGTACTTGTGTCTACCTTGGATGGGTGGGATTCTCTGCACATTTACACTGCATAACTACTCCTTGCCTTGCTTCGACACATCCAGAGTCACTACATGGGGAGTGGGGTGTAACAAGTATGTCACAGTTTGAAATGTCTCTGGCTGACTTGTGATGGCCCTGACACATTTGTCATACCTCTCAACCTCAGAGCAAGAAATCTGGACAAAGCCATACAAAGAAATGGGACAAAGGCCCAAAAATAAGGACAATTTTTAAAATATCGCTCTTATAACCTTAGAAAGCTAATAGAGGTCTTGCATTAGTATGAATTTTCTGAATGGTATGAAATCTGAAACTCAAATGTCTGTCATTATTTTCTAACTTCAGTCTTTAATTATTTGTCACTAATTTGCCAAAAAACACAATTTTATGAAAAATGGACCAACAAATGTGATGTAAAAATATAAAATAGCAACACAATACAGCTGGGAACCTGCCAAAGAAGGGACACTTTAATATTAGTACTGCTAACTTGAGCAGCTGACAAAATAAAATAATCTACATGCATTTCTGTAAAAGTAATCTGATTATTACAGTTATTTCTTAATTATAAACCCTCCATGTTTTCTTCCAAAATTGCTATTTTTGGAGGGATCATTAGGGGAAGAGCAACATTTTGAGTCAAAATCAGGGACAGTTCAGAGGTTTGGCTATGCCTAATTCTATAAAGCAATTTATTTGCATGTACCTCTCAACCTGTTAATGCAATAAATCTGGACAAGGCCAGATATATTGGGGGAACATATAAACAGTACTAAAAATTGCTCTTGTATAAACTGGGACATAAATCTGGACAAGGCCAAATATATTGGGGAACATATAAACAGTCCTAAAGAATGCTCTTCTATAAGCTGGGACAGTTGATAGAACAGGTCTTACTTTAGCATGGATTTTTCTGAAGGTTATGAAGTCTGAAACTAGGTGTGTCATTATTTAGTGACTTAATTCCTAAATGATTTGCCAGAAAACCACAATTTTTATGAGGAACAAATCAAAAATAAGAAGCAAAAATCTATTCATTCTTTGAAAATCTGGACAGTTGGGAGGTATGGTTCAGCTGGGGCTGTCTAAGTTTGCCACCCTTCCCCCTCACAAAACCCTGGTCGAATGGAGCCTCTCTGCAGCCATTCCAATGATCCATTACTTTGCTATTTCACTCCATTTACCATAAACACTAATGTGCATACTGATTTACTTCTATGATGATTTGAACTTCATTTGAAAGTTTTATTTTTGCATTTTACAGCACAAACACTAAGACATCTGCTAAACAAACTTGGCATTAAACCTTCTCTGCCCTTGAAACTCACATTCACTGAAACAACATTAAAATCCACATTCAAAGAAAATACATTTTACTCGTGGCAGATAAAAATTAATTCTGGGCTGTTTTCAAATCATAGGCCCCTTGCATATGAAACATGTGTTCTTTGATACACCTTCCTATTGCTTTGAACATTTTTCCAGTAAACAATGAAACAAAACTGTCCAATTCAGAACGTTTCCATCATAAAAGTCTACTTAAACTTCTACAGTCCACTATTATCAGTAAATATGCACAATTCTACAGTCCACCATTATCAGTAAATATGCACAATCTCTGAAGTAGTAAAAAAGTCATCTAAATAATTCCACGTTAAATAAATCTGTAATGAAGAGGTTGGTGCTAGCAATCACCTTTATATTTCATGGTTTCATTGAACAATAAAGTGTCTGATGCCCCTGTGGAATAAATTGCCTAAATTACATTAAAAATAAGCTAGTAATATTGCAATAGGAAATGGATGGCAAACTGATAGCAGGCTCATAATTAGTATCTTAACTTTCAGTACGGCAGCATTCACCCCTTATGGGAGTAGAACCAACAACCTTCTGCATCAAAAGCAAGCACACAGCCTGGTGTGCTATTAGCACTAAACTTCTCTTCCCTGCAGCTCTCAGCTCCTTGTAAAATCTACTCAATACTCAACTGCATCTCAACTTCGCAGCACAAGAAGTCTGGAAAAAGCCAAATTTATTGGGGTGGGTCAAAAGGGCAAAAACCAGGGACACATTAAACATTGCTTGTATAATCTTGGAAAGCTGCTAGAATAAAATGCTGTGTTACCACGGTACCACCATACATTTTACTGCCAAAGTCCCTGTGCAAAAAAAGAGTCAGAACATACCACTATGCCAAATCACCTGCTTTGTTTAAGAAAAATACTGTGTTACCACCGTACATTTTACAGACAAGGTCCCTGTGCAAAACAGTCAAGAGCAACATAACACTACACCAAATCAGCTGTTTTGTGAATGAGAGGAAGACTGAAACTTAAATGGGTATCATTTAATGAATTCAGTTCTCACCATAGCTGTCAACCTCTTAGCACAAAACACCTGGACAAACCCAGTAATGAGGGAATGCAGCCCTCAAACATTCAGTGAATTCAGTTCTTGCCATAGCTGTCAACCTTAGCACAAAAAACCTGGACAAAGCCACTAACAGGGTATTACAGTCCCAAAAATAAGGAAACATTTCAAATAGTCACCTTATAAACTTAAAAAATTGCTATAATAAAAGGTTGTGTTACTATATATTTATTGCTAGAATAAAAGTTGTTTTACTATGTATTTTCTGAAGACTATGAAGTCTGAAATTCAAATGCCTGTCAATTTTACTTGTGATGGAACAAAAACAATTTTCAGCAGAGGCCCAGGGAGAAATACTGTAGACACGTCTTTGTAAAATGGCAGGACACCAGAGCAAATCCACACAAACACAGAGATAAGATGCAGACTCCACAAAGAAGGCACCCCAGCCAAGAATCAAACCACAAATCCTATAGCTGTGACTCTGAGGCAACAATACTGCCACTGCACCATCAAATATGTAAGAAATTAGACATTCAGAAACCTGAAGTCTGAAATTCAAATGCCTGTCAATTTTATTTAACATTTGTTATCAGGACAGTCTGACTTGGAACAAAAAAAGAATTTTCAGCAGAGGCCCAGGAAAAAAATAATGCAGACATGTCTTTGTAACATGGGAGGACACAAACGCAAACCCACACAAACACAGAAAGAAGATACAGACCCCACAAAGAAGGAACCCCAGCCAAGAATCAAACATGAGAACCTGCAGCTGTGAGGCAACAATGCTACCAGTGCACCATCAAATAAAAGCAAACCCCACACAAACACAGGGAGAAGATACAGACCCCACAAAGAAGGAACCCCAGCCAAGAATCAAACCTGAGAACCTGCAGCTGTGAGGCAACAATGCTACTACTTCACCATCAAATATTAAGCATTGCAACATTTACAAACCACAGATATTATGAGGAACAGATCAGATAAAATATGAGGCAAAAATCCGCAATTTATTTACAAATGGTGGTGGGTAGGGAACTCAAGTCTTTAACACCTGCATACAGGGTACAGGGTTCAAGCCTGAGGTATTCCCTACCATGAGCACCTGGGGCATTTTCACACACACACCTGTTGTCCATACTAACCAGTTTCACAAGCACCATATATTCAACACTTACCTGTCCTCCATTCTAACCAACGTTAGATCCAAACCCCTTCCTGCGCAATACTCCAATGACTCGTGAGAGTAGATTGCATCCAAACCCTTTCCCGATGAGACTGCAGCTCCCATTCCTGCTGCTTGTGTTGCAGTCTGGCTGTGCTGTATAACCCCAGCGTGTCTGTGCACTTTAAAGTGCACAGATGTCTCCTTGTGTTTCCCTATCAGTCCTGCTGGACTGCCGTGAGCATGTGCATACAGTAGTCTGGTCTACTGTGCGTAGTCTGTGAAATTTAAAACTTTTTTTTTTATTTTTTTGAGTTCTTTTTGGTTTGAGGGGGCTGCAGTCCAGCAGTCCGATAGCACGGGCTGCCCCTGTTTTGTGACATAAAAAATGAGACCACAATAACTCATTCAAAACTTGTCCCACCTTTAATGTGACCTATAACCTGTACAATTCAATTGAAAAACAAACAAATCTGTTAGGGGAAAAATATAAACAATAAAAAAATGTGCAATAAGCTGGTTGCATAACTATGCACACCCTTAAACTAATACTTTGTTGAAGCACCTTTTGATTTAATTACAGCATTCAGTTTTCTTGGGCAGGAGTCTGTCAGCATGGCACATCTTGACATGGCAATATCTTCCCGCCCTTCCTTGCAGAAGTGCTCCAAATCTGTCAGATTGTGAGGACATCTCTTGTGCACAGCCCTCTTCAGGTCACCCCACAGGTTTTCTATTGGATTTAGGTCTTGGCTCTGGCTAGGCCATTTCAAAACTTTAATTTTCTTCTGATGAAGCCATTCATTTGTTGATTTTGAATGTATGCTTGGGGTCATTGTCATGTTGAAAGGTGAAATTCCTCTTCATCTTCAGCTTTCTAGCAGATGCCTGAAGGTTTTGAGCCAAAAGTGACTTGTATTTGGAACTGTTCATAATTTCCTCCACCTTGACTAAAGCCCCAGTTCCAGCTGAAGAAAAGCAACCCCAAAGCATGATACTGACAGCACCATGCTTCACCATGAGGATGGTGTTCTTTTGGTGATGTGAATTGTTTTTGTGTCAAACGTACGTTTTGGAATTGTGGCCAAAAAAGTTCATCTTTGGTCTTATCATACCATAACACATTTTCCCACATGCTTCTGAGAGACTTGATGTATTGTTTTGCAAATTATAGCTGGGTCTGGATGTTTTTGTGTGTAAGAAAAGGCTTTTGTCTTGCAACCCTACGCCATAGTCCAGACATATGGAGAATACGGGAGATTGTTGTCACATGTAGTACACAATCAGTACTTACCAGAAATTTCTGCAGCTCCTTTAGTGTTGCTATAGGTCACTTGGCAGCCTCCCTGACCTGTTTTCATCTTGTCTTTTCATCAATTTTGGAGTGATGTCCAGTCCTTTGCAACGTCACTGTTGTCCCATTTTCTCCAGTTTTTTATGACTGTCTTCACTGTGTTCCATGGTGTATCCGATGCTGTGGAAATTTTTTTTGTACCCTTCTCCTGATTGATACCTTTCAACAATTACATTCCTTTGATGTTTCGTAAGCTCTCTGCGAACCATGGCTATTGCTGTAGCAGGCAACTGAGTAAATTTCAGGAAAATCCTACTGGGACAGCTGAACTTTGTTTGGGGTTAATCAGAGTCTCTTTAATTAATGGCAGGCGTGTAACCAAGCAGACTGAATGCTGTTATTAAATTAAAAGGTGCTTCAACAAAGTATTTCTTTAAGGTCACACTTATGCCACCAGCTTATTGCATGTTTTTTTTATTTTTTATATTTACTCCCCTTAATAGATTTGTTTGTTTTTCAATTGAATTGAACAGGTTATAGGTAACATTAAAGGTGGGAAAAGTTTTGAAATGATTTACTGTGGTCTCATTTTTTTTATATCACAACAACCTGGCATTTTAACAGGGGTGTGTACACTTTTTACATTTGCTGTATATAAGATTAGCAGGGGAGTGGGTTCGGAAAGTGTTTTGTTGTTTTTGAGTGGGGCGGTGTTTTGCATGTGCACAGATTTTTGCTGGTGCATGTGTTGCACTAATATCACTGTATGCTGCATGTGATGCTGACTAATTACATCACATGATGGTGGGAGGGTTATGAATGGTGTTTAGTGCTTTGTTCTGAATGCAGTTGATGTCGGCAATATGTCTACCCAAACGAGTTTTATTGGTGGTTGATCTTATGAGGAGCTGAATAAAAAAGATTAAGCTATTCCTGGTTCTGATTTTGTGGATGATTTTTATTTATTTTTGCAAGGACTGGTATTTGCTAGATTTTGGGTCAGTTGATAAATTTGAATACACCAATGAGTGAGTGTGTGTGTGCGTTTACACACACACACATATGTATATATACAAAAGTGTACCAGCTTCTGGCTACAACTTTTACATCAGTCTGTATCCCTCTCAATGTCTCAGTTTCTTGTGACAATTAAACAATTGTGCCATGTTTCTATTCCTTCTGAAGGTAAATTTATACTTATCAGGTAAAGTCACACTTACAATTTGATCATCCTTCAAGGAGTAATATTTTTGAAGAGTCTGCTTAACCAAATGCAATAATTAAATTCTGGTAATGCTCACACAGACTAAATATATTACTGCTTTGGCTCCATTACTAATCAGACACTGAGCAGTTTTTCACAAAGTACACAGTTCAATATTGTTTTAATATATCAGCCACTTAATAAAATGTTAAGACAAATAAGTATTTCAGATGAGTAAACGTTGTGCCACTATATGTGGAGATGTGGAGTTTTGCTAGTTCTCCTGTGTTGCATTCTGGATGACATAACACATTTTAGAAGTATTACTTTGCCTCAGGGAATACTGCTCTTTCTACTATATTATATTCATGTATAGCCATTTTGCACTCTGTTTCATATGGAACACTTCATTAATGTACTGCTATTAACATACTGTAAAGTCCTTACCAGAAAAACAGTACTCTAAATTCTTTTGCAGTTCTAAAAATCTGCATTACAAATGATATCAATGCAATTTAATATTAATTACTACAGAGCTGACAACCACTTTGCTCTGGTCTTGTGTAACTTGGCCATGTCTTTCCCCTTCCCTTGAGTGTTGTTAACTTGGCAATATTTAAACAACCATATTTTCATCTCCTACCGATTTATACTGTTACTTCACATTTGCATTGTGGGAGATTTACGTTAAAAATAATCAGTGAAAGTATATGAGAACCTAGAAGGAAGCAGTAGCACACATAGGATCATTTAAGAATACTAGGCTAATGACCCTAAAGGGCCTTTTTAAGCCTAGCCATGCTTCCCAGAAATATGAGAAAGGTACTGGGGCTTTAGGTTTTGTGAAAGGTGTATAAACTTAGCCACGAATGCTCAAGCGTTTATAATCTTCCTCTCTCTGATAGAGACATAGGTGCCAGACCTTGGGTAAATTTATGATTCCCCATCTGCTGATCCAAGTTTCACTTCAGTGAGTGCAGGGGAGAACTCTACTTCACATAGATGGGAAGCCTGTTCCAGATAAAGGGCATCCCCTGAGACACATACCTGTCCCACCAATATGTCCTATTTATGTTGCAGGTGAGGTTTATATCCCTGAATCGATTGTTTCTGATTATATTTGTTTTTCAGATGTACAACAGGTCCTTTAAGGCTGAAGAAGACGATGCTTTGAAGGCCAGGTACAGTCCCCCTTCAAAAGCCTGTAGAAGACCAAGTATAAGGACAAGGCTTTGAGGCGGTCCACATAGGAATTGTTTCCTAAACCATATTTTCTTTTCATGAAGTACCTCTCTGGATGCTCCAGTTGTTGCATACATCTGGTCAGACAAGCATAAGGGGACATTGTACTCAAGGACTGGTCTCATGAAGGTAGAGTACAGTGGAATAATGACATCTCTGGATCTGGATGCCATGTCTTTGCTTATGAGTTGTATAACATTGATTTTTCTTACAACTGTAGACACATGACAGTCAAATTTTATAAAACAATATTTTTCTTATAACCTCAATAAAAATGAATGGAAAGCTTTAAAAGAGATGCAAGCCATTTGTGACACATATGCCTTTTGTCAAGCAGATAAGGGAGGGAATTGGGTAATCATGGATAGAACACATTATTTGAAAATGGTGTTTGATTTGTTATCAAATGAACAAGTTTATATGGAGTTGCCTAATAATCCTGTCTTGGAATTTAACAAAGCCCTGTTAGAAATTTTGGAGAGGGGAGAGAGACTAGGTTTCTTTAATAGTAAAGATGTTAAAAAACTTTACATTGTGAATCCGAGAGATCCCAGTTTCTATGCCCTACCTAAACTACACAAAAATCTTGCTGACCCCCCGGGTCGCCCTATAGTTTCAGGTTGCGGTTGCTTTCTTGAACATATTGGAATATTTTTGGACTTTATTCTTAAAAAAGAATTGGTCCATGTTTCTTCACATATTGGGAATACTAATGATTTTTGTAGAAAAATAAAGAATATGAAATGGGACAATAAATTTTATTGGGCCACGGTGGATGTAAAAGCTCTTGACACAAGTATAAAGAAAAAATGGGGTTTGGAAGCCATTCAGAATATATTGGGGGAGGGCCCACGTACCTCATATATTATTTCATTGCTAGAATTTGCATTATCTCACAATTACTTTTGTTGTGAAGAGAAGATATTCTTGCAAAAAGATGGTACTGCAATGGGTGCAAATTTTGCCCCCAGTTATGCGATACTATTTATGTCTTATTTTGAGACTACTTTTCTATATAGGCTAAAGTTTTTTCAGAACAGTGTTGTGCTCTATTATAGATATATTGATGACTTGATTTTTGTATGTACAGGTAGTACCACTGAATTTGAGGGTTTTATTACTAGTCTACATGACAATAAATTTGGTCTTGAATTCACTTATGTTCTTAATAGAACTTCAATTCAGTTCTTAGATATTTCTTTATATGTGGATTCTCATAATAGAGTACAATATAAACCTTATAGAAAAAGTACCGCAACTAATAATTTTCTTCATGCTACTAGTGCGCATCCAAGACATCTTATTGAAGCTTTATCCTATGGCGAATTCAAACGCACGTTTGAGCATACTTCTGAACCTAATTTGTTAGATTTTGAATTTAGGATAGTCACAAATAGACTTTTGGAGAGGGGCTATTCGGAAATTTCAATAAAGAATAGCAGTAATAGAGTGCGTAACCCTGATTCTTCTATTAGAAGGACTAATTTATTACATCAACAAGGGGTGAATAGATCTGTTACGAATGATGAGAATAGAATTTTTTATGTTAGTAAACATTCTCCTTTTTCTTCCTCTCTTAAAGAAATAGTAGACTTTTTGTGGCCTTTTGTTTATCATAATGATGAAATTGGCCATCTATTTCCTAGTAAGGTTTGTTTTTCATTTGGTAGATATGCAAACCTGAAAGAGAAATTAAAATTTAAATCTCAGATTAGGCTAAATAGGGAAAAAGTTATTTCATCAGAAAAGGGTATGTTTAAGTGTGGAAAATGTAAAATTTGCCAAAATGTCAGGAATTTAACAGGAAATTGTATCAATGGCATCAAATATCAAGCTATGGATATTTTCAATTGTAGATCTTGTGGGGTGGTTTATATTATAGGTTGTGGTGTAACCCACCAAAATATTACATAGGACAAACTAAACGCCAATTAAAGTTGAGAATTATGGAACATATGGGTGACATTAGAAATGGGAGGATAGAAAGTCCAGTTTCAGAACATTTTAATATGTTACATAATGGGAAGTTGGACTCATTCTTCTTTTGCGCCTTGGCTAGACCTGGCAGTTGTAATAATGGGAATTTCCTATATAAATTATTAAGATTGGAAAGTATGTTTATCCTTAACTTTGGCACTTTAAAACCTAAAGGTTTAAACTTAGAAAATAATCTAACTATTTAATTTGGTTATCTACAGGTAGAATTAATTCCTAAGCTGTTTTTTCTAATTAGCACTTTAGTAAGTGTGTGGTGTGGGTTATTCTTTTTTGTGCTTTTTCCTCTATGTATGGCCCTTTTAATTTATGTTGTCTCTAATGAATTAAGATGATTAATTAATCAACCAATTGTGTAACTTCATATAAAATGATGCATTTGTCTGTGAATGATTATTCCTTTGAAGGCTGTGGAAGCCGAGGTACCAGAATAAACTTCTGTGCATCGATTTGAGGTGTTGTTCCTGCTCTTTATGGTGGTTTCGTAGATTACTTGTTCTATTTGGTTGTGCTGTGGTTCGTACATGACAGTCAAAGGCCAAGTCAGTGTCTACATGAGTCCCCCAAATCCCTGATTACTGGGTCTACGCTTAGGGGTGTTTAATCAATGTAGTAATTTGCATGGGTGGCTGTCTTATTGAAAGGTACTGTTATGCACTTCTTGACATTGAAGTTTAAACTGTTACACCAACACTTATTAATCTGTGTCAGGCTTTCTTGGACATTATTTTTGTCTTTGGGGGATTCAGTGGCTGCACCTAATTTGCAATTGTCTGCCGACATGGTCATCTAGTGGCCTCTGACAGTGACTGGGCTTTTTGAGGTGGTAGCTGCCTCTGTCCTAACTTCTTGGGTCCTGTCTGTGAGCCATATGGCTATCCAATGAGTGACATGGGGGCTGACTCCTAATTCAGTAATCTTATTTAGAATACCTGAGTGGAATATTGTGTTGAATGCTTTGGCCAGGTTGAGATAGGCAGTGAGCATCATCTTGCCCTCGTCCATTACTTTGGTGATCTTCTTGAAGAAGTCTGCTTGGTTGAGTAAGTAAGACCTGCCCTTAATGAAATCAGACAGAGTTGAAGCTAGTGTCTGTAGGTTTCCTGTTTTGCCGTTTAAGATACCCATGATTATTCTTTCAATGGCTTTATATATTAGACTAGTAAAGCTTACGGATCGATAGTTCCCAAGGCCATTGATGGCCTGCTCCTATGTTTTAGGATAAATGTTGCAGTCCTCCATTTGTTCTGCACAGAGACTGTTTGGAGGCTGAGCTTAAATAGTGATTCTAGTGGGCCCAACAGTTCATGTTTCATGCTATTAGGGAAATATCCCAGGATATTATCTGGGCCAATTATGCAGTTTTCTTGTCCCTGGGGAGTGCCTTGAGGTCCTGTTCCCTAGTAATAACTGGGTGAATTCTGGTTGTGGGTATTTCCTGATGGGTGTCTTTGGGGGAGAGGGGAGTTAAAATTGAAGCTAAGTTTATCTGCCAGTAGATTTGCTATATCTTCCAGTTTATTACCGGTGCCTCGATCTGCAACTAATTCATTGCTTTGTTGTGTATTGAAGAAAGCTTTGCTACTGTCCATTTCCTGGAAGGCTATTTGTAACTAAAATTCAGCTTTATTACATTTGATAAGCACCCAAGTTGCATGTATAGATGGATGAGGGAGTTTTTTTTATCTTGCTGGGCATTGCGCCTCATAATTTTTACCATGATTTTTTTCCTTGTGTTGTACCACTTTTTGATGTTTGGATTCCACCAGGGTGGCTTGTTTTTTTTAGTTAGCCCTGCACTTGTTACAGGTGGGTATATATATCTTTATGCAGCTGTTAATATGTTTAAATAGAATTTCCATGAATAATTCTATATAGGCAGTAGTGTTCTCAACATTTGAGGGGATTGGAATTTTTCCAAGGTTACTCTAATAGTAGAAAATTTATCTTAGAATTTCTAAAAGTTCTGAGGTTAGCTGGGCTTCCAGGTTTTATTTTTATTTCAAATGAGACAGCTTTAAGGTTTGACCTGATCAGTGAGCATGACACACTAGGGATGGTGTAACATCCTCCCATTTTTGTGAGGATCAGGTCAAGAATGCTTGTACTCCTAATGGGGTATACAGACTTGCTGGTCCAGGGTATTTGTGTTTACAAACTCCAGGAATCTCTGTGCATTCATATTGGAGTCATGTATGATTCCCAGGCTGTAGTGGGGTAGGTAATGTCACCCATGAATATGGGTACATTTTAGTATGTGCTATTGGTTTCCAGGATCATGGAGGGGGAATTATAGTTTGCATGGATATGATAGGGGACTTTGCCTGTGGTAATTTGGACATGGAGAAGCTGAAGCATATGTTTCTGATTAACTAGTCTTGAAGTATGTGTGTTTTTGATGTAAAGTGAGACACCTCCACCTTTTGATCCTTCCAGTGCAGTAGGTAGTCTAAATGTGTTGAAGGCATTGTAGCCCTGCACTGCTGGGGTGCTCTTCATGACTTTAAAAAAGTCTCAGTAACTGCACAAATATCTACATTCTAAAGGGTGATTTTATTGCTTAGACCCTAGCCATTGAGCAGTAACAGCTTTAGATGTTCTTGTGCTGGTTTTGCTATGCTGGAAGGTTTATCAGATTTGCAATGCCTAAGAAGGCTGCTATGAGGAGAGCTGGTTTTAGCCAATATATGAAAGCCTGGTGCAGACTATCCCTGGAAAAGCAGAGTGGTCTGTCTGCTGTGTCCTCCCAGGCTAACAAATATTTTACCCCTTTTGAATGACACGAAAAACAAAGGCACGTGTTCAATTCAGTCATGCTTGAGAGGCTCTTGGCTGATTCCCAGAGAGCTGAGCAACTCTTGGTGCCCTTGTGTGAGTCTCTGAAGTGATTTCCTTACATCATGTCCTTCCAGGCACTAGCTAAGTGATCATATTTAAAAATCACACTCCCAGCATCTATTTTAGGGATTGAATACTGATTTCTTGTTTTATTTGTGCATTTATCTGGATTAAGACTTTGATACTATCTCCCACCCTATCTTCCTCACAAAATTATCCCAACTCAAACTTTCCTTAGCAATTTTATGCTGGTGTAACAGGTACCTTTCTGATAGGCAGCAATCCTTCAACTGGCTCTCTGTTCTTTCTCATTTTCTCCCCATCAAACTGGCGTGCCATAAGGCTCTATTCTTGGACCTCCCCTTTTTAACATCCACCAATGAACTACACATGTCCTGTCCCCAGTCTTCCCTCATACAGTGAGCTGATGATACTACTGTTATATCCATAGCTGTGAATCCAACAGAACTACTCACCCTCACACAAACATCATTCAAGCATACAAAAACTTGGCTGCTAATAACCAACTATTACTCAACCCCAAAAAGACAAAACTCCTGCTATTCCTCCCAGAACCCCTCTACCACATTAACTCATCTTTTACCATCTTTTCACTTAATAACATAACATCACCCCTGAAAAAAACAGACTAAGCTCCTTGGAGTAATCATAGATGACCAATTTGACCTTCACACACATCTTTGTATTAAGAAGACCCACCAAAAGCTTGGCCTCCTATATAGAAACAAAAGGTTCCTAACCCCTGACTCCAGAATCTCACTAGCTAATGCATACCTTCTTCTCTACAGCTCCCAACTCTTTACAAACCTTCAGCCTTCTCTTCTCCGTAAACTTGAAACAGCTTATAATAAAGTAGCTAGATTTGCTGCTAATCTGCCATCCAGATCTCATCACTGTCATGCCCTCTGGTCACTCAATCGGCTAGATTTTCGTAATCAACTCAAAGTTACTCAAATATTCATCATCCACTCCATCATCAATAAACCCTCTTTCTGCCCTAACATTTCCTCACTAGTCTCACTTTATAGCCCTCCCAGACCATTAAGGAGCTCTGATAATTTTTTGTTACAAATTCATAAACCTAAAAAAATATAGGACAGAACCTATACAACTACTCACCTGCCATTCAATGGAATAAGCTTCCCATGACCCTGAGAAGCATACCTTGGGTCTACAAATTCAAGAGATCTCTGAAAGAATACCTAAACCACACCTGGATTTGTCACTCTAACCACCCCACCTGAATCCAGTTATTTCTCAATCTCTCTTTTTTTTTCTTTATTCCTGTTTCCTTCCCTACTCTAATTACCATATTTTACCCTTTGTTTTCTTTCTCCACCTAACCTGCTTCTTCTACCTAATAAGCACCTGACTCTCTTCTTCTATGTCTCCTCTCTGTTCCTGACTTCCATTGTACTGTCTCTCAACCTACTACTAATATCCACTCCTCCTGTTGTCCACTATTTGCAACTGATCAATATACTTTGTCCCATTATCTACATTTCTACGTATGTGCAATCAATATGTTTATCTGCTTAACTAAATTGTATATGTCTAGCTATCTTTATTGTTGTCTCATATATTGCTACTCTTATTGTATTATACACTTATTGTAATATGCATCGCTCAGTTATATTTGTACTGTTGGAGCTTTTCTCCCCAGGCCTCTGCAGAAAAGGGACTTTGTCCCAGATGGACTATCCCAGTCAACAAATGTCAAATAAAATAAATGAAAGCTAAAATTACAGCATTTGCTCAGGTTGTCTTAATATTGGTCTTATTAACTTGATATTGCCTTGTCTCGTCAGTCTGTTAAGGTTGTTTTATAGTAGCATACACACTCAAGTATTTTTTTGTGCTTTTTCATTAAGGGTATTAGGA
The DNA here is from genome assembly GCF_019279795.1 of Protopterus annectens. Lineage (NCBI taxonomy): Eukaryota > Metazoa > Chordata > Ceratodontiformes > Protopteridae > Protopterus > Protopterus annectens. The sequence continues at coordinate 64,523,738 of NC_056744.1, read as the reverse complement.
TATTACATCCAGTGGCAGTAGGTGGTGGTCTGGTATATCTGAGTTGAAAAACACAGAAGTTTGCCTATAAAACTAGTACTAGGACTGTAAACTGCAGTTTAGTGATGCATTACACAAAGTCAAGCTCAGAGCAGCTAACTTGTGCATAAGACAGCACTAATACCATATCCTGGAAGTACCTAATACCATACTTTAGCACTTAATTCGAGTCTCCTAACCCTAGAGACCATTACAGAATACCTCTGTAAAGCACAGTCCTCACATGCTATTAATAGCCATCCTAACACAGGCCCGAACAATATGAATGTGTAATTTCTAAATGTTTCTGTAACCAGCTTGGTAGATATGGGTATTCTGAGACAATGTAGCAATTGTTTCATGTTCAGTGACTTCTTCTTCTTTTGGCTTTTCCTGGTTAGGGGTAGCCAAAGCAGATCACCTGTCTGCCTATGATTGGCAGTGGAGTTTTACAGTGTCGAGTTGCCAGCCTGGCACCCAACCTTCCACAGAAGGCACACACTCACACCTAGGGCCAATTTAGAGTGTCCATTCCACCTACAGCATGTCTTTGGGATGTGGGAGGAAACTGGAGCACCCAGAGGAAACTCACGCGACCACAGGGAGGACATGCAGACTCTGCAAAGATAGCACCCCAGCCGAGGATCGAACCAGAGAACCTCTTGCTGTGAGGTGGCAGCGTTAACAATTGCACCACCGCAGCTGCCCGTTTCATATTCGGTGGGAAACTTTTAATTCTTAAAGAAACCAGCACAGTATGCAAGAGATGTGCAAATACAATTTTCTCGTAGGCAAAAATCTCACATATAAACAAGGTCGTCAGTAACACACACACACTACATCCACCACACATAGTGTCTCCACACATAAACCATCTTATACTGAGGCAAAAGAAATCTCCCCAAACCTCAGACCCCCTACGCCTGCAAACAACAATGCCTAGCCTCAGCAATTTCTAACAATAATACCCATCCTGAGCAATCTATAAAATACACAGCAAAGCTGCATCAATCACCACACATAAGTCTATACCCAATAGACCCCCAGAAACAAAGTCCATAAGGCAAATAAACAGTTTAACCAGGATTCCTGAAATAGGAGGCTCCAGTGTATGACACACACATGCCCCACTTACCAGACTAAACAAGGAGAAGATTACAGTCAGTTCCTTAGGTGGAACCAGGATTCACCAAGTTACACACACACACACACACACACACAACTCTTTGCAGAACAGGTATGAGTATAATTCTATCATAGTCCATGTGGGTGTAAATAACCAGAGACATACCCTTCTGGATTTTATGAAGAGAGATGTTATAGACCTCTCTGAATATGTCTCTCAGACTGGTATGTGCCTTGCACTGAGCAGCATTCTACCTTTATCAAGGGTGATGTCTCAGACTGGTATGTGTCTTGCACTGAGCAGCATTCTACCTTTATCAAGGGTGATGCTACAGTATGAATAAAAGACGATTGACTTTAACAATTGACTTAGTTTCTGGTGTCAGGGCAAGGGGATTCAGTATCTGATAGCCTGGGAGGACATGGTCAACAGACCATGATGCTTTGCCAAAGATGACCTGCACCTGTCCCCTGGGCTTCTGTATTTTGACAAACATTTTATCCACACCCTTAGAGTCTTTTTAAGCAATGCCAAAGTGATAAACCTATCAACGTAGCAAATAAAATCTGAAGGAACCTAAAGATGTTACTGCTCAATGCTAGGAGCCTTGACAAGAAACTCCACACCCTACAAGCTCTTCTCACTCTATAGAATACAGACATCTGTGCAGTTACTAAGACATGGAAAATACTCTGGCAGTGAAAGGCTACAGTGCCTTATACTGAGGCCTGTCTGCACATTTAGACCATCAGCCACACAGACAGGGACTAAAGGTGGAGGTGTCTTGATCTACATTAGCAACAAGTATACCTTAAAGTTGTTAAAACAGGATGATACCCTTGAGTTCATCCATGTACAAATCACCTTTGATAGAGGTCCTTACCATATCTTAGCAAGCTATAGGTTACCATCTATGTCTCAAGAACCCCTCAACTGATATCTAGACTTACTGGAGGCACTCCCCATCCAACCAAATACTCTATTCATGGGACACGTTAACTACCCCTCTATACCCTGAGAAACATACACTGCAACCAACTTGAAGGCAGAATGTTTCCTGGACTTTATTAACAGAAATGCCCTTGATCAGTTAATGTGCACATCAACCAGAGGTCCAAACATACTGAACCTTGTTCTCACCAATATGGGAGAGCGGTGCCCCCATGTCTTCACTGGTGAGGTTGGATCACAAAGCTATCTAATTCAAAATAAAAATCAACTTGGAAAATTCAGCAAAACCTGTTACAATTAGAAACCATTCTAAAGCAAACTACATCCTATTGTGACAATTTGTCAGAATTCAATGCCCCCACCCAACCCAGAGTTCACAGCAGCCTAGGCAGTATTATTCACAGAAATACTGTACAAACATGTAAATGAATCCATAGAGGCTGCTGTACCTACAAGCCCAAAACAACACCCAAAAGCAAACCACACTGGTGGAATCCTAAACTTAATTGAATGTATAACAAAAGGAAATAAATTCATGGCCAAAGTCAGCTAGAACAACTCTCGCAATGACAACAACTCACTAATAAAACTAAACAGGAAACTAAGAGGACTAATTAAATCCATCATGGCCAATTATGAGGTCAAGATAGCTTCTCCGACTAAAGACAACCACCAGGCCTTCTACAGCTATGTCAGAGACCTCAAAGGTAACATGCAACAGTGTGCTGAACTGATAGTAAATGACACCGTCTTCATTAAGCAGAGTGACATAGTGAATCTGCTCACTGACTGACACCTCAGTCTTTACCACCCACTCCCTCCGTCACCCCTTGTGAAATCCCTACCAGCATAACCCCACCAACTATCAGCAGGGAGCAGGTCATAGCAGAGCTCACTAAGGCTAAAAACACAGACACAGTGAGCCCTGAAAGTATCCCAGGTTTTCTCCTAAATAGCCTGAAATATGTTTTTTCAGGACCACTTCAACTACAACGTCAGGTTAGGTCAGGCTACATACCAAGCCAATGGAGGATTACATCAGTTATCCCTCTTCACAGGTGTTGACCATCAGTCGGCCCCAGAAACTACAGACCCATTAGTCTAACTAGTCTAATAAGCAAAGCCATAGAAAGACATATCGTTGAAATTATCAAAAAGACATTGGCAACCTACAGACACTAGACACATCAAAGTCTGGTTTTGTCAAAGGAAGTTCTTACCTACTATACCTGGTAGACTTCTTTGACAAGTTAATCAAGACAATGAATTAAGGGAAAATACTGCATACAGCCTACCTAGACCTGTCTAAGGCATTTGACATAATACCCCACTCAGGTATTGTGGACAGACTCACTGAACTATGCATAAATCCTTACAACTCACATGATTGCCAGCTGGCTCAAGGTTGGGACCCACGAAATCAGGATTGGTGAAACCATCTCCACCAAGAGGCAGCTCACCAGTGGTGAACCACACAGGTTCACAGATTAGTACTAGGCTAACTGCCTTTGAGTGTTATTTTAAGCTTAGCCAGTTACCCCATGTAAAAATCAAACCCTGCACCTTGTGTCTGTAAGGCAAACACCTTAACAATTATACCAAACACACAGAGCTTTGGGCTGGGCCCATTCCTGTTTGGCAACTACTTTCCGAGGTCAAGGCTAATATCAAGGGCCTCTGGCTCTCCAAGCTCACAGACAACTGCAAATTGGGAGCTATCATAAATTCCCCACATGACATTAACATTCTGCAAAAGGGTCTAATGCAGACAAATGACTGGTGCCAAAGCCATGGATTAAAACTCAATGCAAAGAAGTACATTATACTGCCTTTTGGGAGTACTCCTAAGAACTGACGCAGTAGTTAGAGATCTGGGAACTTATGTAGACATTAATCTCACCTTTGACAAACATGTAGCCAAGGTAGTAAGAAAGTCATTCTATGTTATGGCATACAGGTCCAAGAAAGTTATATTACAGCTCTACTTGTCCCTTATCAGACCCATCATTGAGTACAGTGCCACCTTCGGCATGTACCTGACTAGGCATATGCAACAGGTGGAATGCTCACAGAGGTTCCTCACCAAGAGAATCCAGGATATTAACATACTGTCTTATACAGATCACCTTACAGCCCTGTCTCTATACTTGGTCTCCAACAGGTCATTGAGAGGTGATCTGTGCTTAGCATATAAAGAGTCCTTAGATCCAGCTCTGATTGAGCTTTTGCACATGTGTAAAATGAGCCTCACCAGAAACACTAGCTCTAGGGATCTGAACTTTGCCTGCGACATAAACAGAACATGGCTGGTGATACAGGTGTATGACTTTGAAGGATCCCATTGCTCTGGAATAGGCTTCTCAGCCATGAGGAACAGAGTCCATCCCTAACCCTATTCAAGCATATCCTTAACAATTGGATGGGAAATTGCAATGTCATCCCTGGGTTGACCCCAATGTCTCTTATAGACCGAGGCCAACAGTAAACATTCCCTAACTAATATATCCCCCATAACATTTTAGTAACCTCCTAACATAGCCATCCTAACAAACATACCCCCCAATTAACACATAAATGTTACCAGGGGATGCCTTTGGGTTGGGTTGTATGACTAGGTTTAAAAGGGCCTTGTGGTCATTAGCCTAGGATATAACTATGAATCTATATTATGGCATCATTCTTGCAGAAGGTAGAACGCTGCTCACTGCTAGGCTCATACCAACCTGAGACACATAGTCTAAGATCTCTATCATGTCTGTGTTCATGTAGGCTGGGGCGGTACATTTCAAGTTGTTTACACCTTCATGGACTATGACTGAGTCATTCTGGTACTTATGGTTCAACAACCTGAGTGCGTGCATGGTCTGTTGGATCCTGGCCACTGACAGGCAGTCTACTTTAAGTATATCCTTATTCAGCCTGGTGAGTGGTATATCTGTGTACCTCACAATGCATTTCCAAATGAGCAAAATGCTGGGTTGTATGTTCATTTGCCTCATGGGTTTAGAGGTCAACGTGCTGTGAGATGTGGCTGAATGTATCATCGTGGGTGTTGTTTTGGTAGATTACTTCTGAGGTTGTTGGGGATATTTATTGTGGGTGCAATATCTGGGAAGACGTTTGGGTTTCAGAAGATTACAGTTATGAGCCTCAGCATATGTGGGTGTATGCATGTGGTACAAAGTATGTGTGGTGGATGGAGTGTGTGTATTTCTGACAACCTGCATGGTATTATAAGTACTTGTATGTGACAGACTTGCCTCCAGTGACATGTTACTACATCACTCACATACCATATTAGTTTGTTTAAGAATTACATGGTTGTTAGTAAACATGAGGTAATTGCTACATTACCTCAGAATGCCCATATTCACCACTCTAGCTGCAGAAATAGTAGGAAAGCGCATATCCATAGCTTCAGATACCTGTTCCATGATCACTAAGAGATGGTACACAAGGGGTGTAGAGTTGAATATCTTGGGTCTTGTTTGAGTATAGACTTCTGTCAAGACTAAGATTAAACTTGTGTGGCATGTTCCCCAACACTCAAAGTAGTTGGTCTATGTACAAACAAGACCCAGGGAGTTTTGAGAAGCAGCATTATGGGGAAATTTTCAATTCTATATTAGTCAGTGCCAGACACTGGTATGGGATGAGTAGAGTCCTGGAAAGGTGACAACTTTATACAGACAGACTGACTAAATAAAAAAACAGCCCCCTTGTAAATAAGAAAATTATTCATATGGCCCTCTGAAGTGATTCTCAATTTCAGAATGAGATCAGGCTACACTCTACAGCCATCAGAGAGCAGCCCAAACCCTTCTTAATGTAAAATCACCAGGATAAGCAGAAAGTACAAAAAATAACAGTATAAGCCAACTAAACTGAGCACAGGGAGTGCTTACAAAGTATAGAAACCAGCAACAGATACTGCTGATTACAAAGGAACTTTAAGTTGATTCAGAGTGCAAGGACACAGTTAATTCTGAAAGAAATAGCAAACAAAAACTGCTATGCTCAAAGGCGCTTCAAAATTATTTAGAATTCAAGGACACAGTGGGCAGTTACTGTGATTATGTGTTACTGTCTTTTTAAACTGCTTAATTATTTTACAGGAAATGATGTTTTCTTTGTTAACCAATGGCTGTAAGGGTTAGGGTATTTAAATATGGCATTTTCAGTTTGTTCTTGTTCTGATGAAGTCTTGTGATTCTGATGAAAGAGCTTAACTTTTTTCAATAAATTTCCTGGATTTAGTGCTGCAGTGTTCCTTTGGTGATCCTCTTCATATATTTTTACACTAGCACAGTTAGAAATCATCAAAAAGTGCAATTTAAGCAGGTAAATGTACTTATTTGCCAAAGTGGCACAGGATTGCAGCAAAACTCTTTGAAATCTCAGGTGTGGAAGCCAAGTGTTTGGAATGGTAACCATTTCAAATGTCGGGACCCGCTGGAGCGAGTCCTGACACATGGAGAGTGAATGGCTGAAAGATTGGACTTACATACATTAAGTCCGAGATGCCATTTCTTGGAATATTCCCTTTTCTCCAAGGTATGGCAATCTTGGAATTAGTAGAAGTGTAAGTTCTGGGAGTGCCGGGTGGGGGGCTCCCCCCCTTGCAAAAAGAAGTTTTAAGGAGCACAGTGATTTTCAAGATTTGGCGTTCTCTGGTTTAACAATCTTTTTTTACCTAGCTTTTTCACATTCAGCATTTCAAGTGCTGACAGTTCAGTAGGTAGCTGTTTGGAAGCAGTCATGCTACAGTCTTCCCCCATTGCAAGCAAGGCCACCAATGTTAGATAATATTTCCCATCAGAAAAAAATAAAGAGACTAAGTCTGAACCACCTGAAAACATTTCAGCACAAAGCTCAGTGATCTGGCTACCTTTTTCTTGTGAAGTACTGTTGAAATGGTGAATCCTTCTGTTACAGCACTCTTTTTTTCATACCAGTTTTTGTTTTTCTGTCTATACTTCAGGAATTTTTTCATTCAGTCCCTTTTTCTTAGCTATAGATAAACCATTAACAATTTCTTTATCTGGTTTTCTTCCTGACAGCACCTGATAATCCTTGGTGACTTTCTGATGAATAAAATGAGGTTCTGATATCAGCAGACTTCTCCTCTTTGTGGAATTACCTGAGCTTTTACAGGAATGTTATCTTTTTCAACTGACCCCGTTCCCATTCCATCCTATTTTTATTTTTTTTTACAAATGATACTACATTTCAAACATAAAAGTGTATATTATTTCTCTATTGCCTGACCATAGTGTAGTTAAGTGATACACAAACACTGTATTAAAACAATTTGTATCAGCTGCTGTTTATATTGGTTTGTGAATTATCTCAGCTTGTGAAGGTCCTTGGAATTGTCAGCTGCACATTTGAATTTCTATCTGCTCTGTGGAGTATCTGCATGGTGCTTACTGTTGGGAATGAGTCAATCGCGTTTGCTGGTTGAGGCCATTGCATTAAAACATGCCTTGGATACTTTTATGATCTCTCTCTTTTACTTTGGCTCTCCTGTGACCATTGTTTGAGCTTACTCCCACTGCTACTCTACTTTCTAGTCTAGAATGTGCCAGTGTTTTCAGTGGGACAACACTGAGATTTCTCAGTCCCTCAGAGACTGCAATGAGCTGTTAAGGAAAATTCCAGAAATTGCACCCATTCCTCCAGTTTTATCTGCCTTGAAGGATGTGTGTGCTACTGCCTGCAATGCTCCTGACAGTCACCCAACTGCTCCTAAAAAGCAGATAAGTTGTATAAAGTTCCTCAATCTTTTAAGTTTCTATATACTCTTCCCAAACCTGACCCAGCAGCTATAGTTTTAGTTTACCGTGCTGCTACTAAACATTTAGGTAATTCCAATCCCACGCTTTCTAATAAGGATGGGAAGATTATTGATAAGTATGCAAAAAAAGTGTATGCTTCTGCAACTTTGATTTTTCAGAATTTTGAATTGTCAGGCTCATATCTTAAGATTTGTCCTGACTAATTGTGAAAAGTGTGAGAAATGTTTTGTCAGCATTTTCTTCTTGTGCACAGAAATCTACTTTAAATAATTTAATTTCTTCTATTATTCAAGTCACTACATTGAATGCAGTGTGCATGGCTCTGTCAATACTTCTGAGGAGGTTTTCATGTCTGCTTTCAGAGAACCTCCCAGATTATGAAAAAAATTAGATTTTAAATTCTCCTTTGAAGAGAAATTTAGTGTTTGGCTGGGCCCCTGTGCTTCAGAGGTGATAAAAAAGTGTGATGAAAGGAGTAAGCTAATGCAGGGGAATCTCTTAATATTTTTCATCCCTTCTTTTCCAAATTTTCTATGGTATTCTCTAACTCCTCATCTAGTTTTGGCAACTACAACAACATAAACAGTTTCAACAAAATGCAGGTAAACATATGTTTCAAAAGAAATGGCAAGGGGATTCCAAAAAGAATTCTGGAAGCACCCAAAACCAAGGACAGTCCAATAAGTCAGAATGACTCTTTAAGAGACTTTGTTCAACCCTTCCACTTGGCACTCCATTCTGTTATCCAGAAAGTCTGATCTTCACTTTTCTCTTTGGCAAAAGATAGTTTCAAACAAATGGGTTCTCAAGATCATTCATCAAAGTTACAGATGGCAATGGAGAGAGATTCCTCCTTTCCAGGGGTAATTCCTCATCCTCCAGACCAGATCAGTGTCTTTTATTTACACCTTCATCACATGCTGTCCTACAGAATGATAGAACCAGTTCCACATTCTCAGGTGGGAAAGGGGGATTATTCTAGGATGTTTTTAGTTAAGAAATGCTTGGAGACCAGTTCTGGATCTTTCTTTCCTAAACCTGTTTGTGATAGTGCCCATATTCAAAATGATGGCACTCCACAGCCTGTTGCCTCTTCTTCCTCATTCAAATTTCCTGTTAATACTTGTTCTAAAAGATGTTTATAATCACATCTCTAGTCAACCAGGTTTCAGGTGTTTCTTAAGGTTTTGTGTGCCTTGATCACATTATTAGATCTCTGCCTTACCCATTGGACTATCCACATAGATAAGAGTGTTCTCAAATTGTCTAGCTCCAGTTATAGCTTATTGCAGGCTACATGGTCTCCCATACCTCTCAACCATCCATATTTCTGCAGAATTTTCAGATTTTTACCTAATATTTTTGGTTTGTTCCTTATAAAATTTGTAGTTTTCTGGCAAATCATTGAGGACTGAAGTCACTAAATAATGACATACATTTGAGTTTCCAACTTCCTGTCCTTCACAAAATGCTTGTTAATGCAAATCCTGTTATTCTAGCAACTTTATAAGCTTATTAGAGCAATATTTAAAATCTCTTCCTATTTTTGGGACTTTATCTCCCCATTATTTTAAGCTTCATCCGGATTTCCTGTGCTAAGAAGTTGAGAAGTATGGTGTATCCACATTTTCCATATTTAGATGACTTTTGGTCAACTCAGCAGAGTTTTTGCAAAGTGTCAGGATTCTATGTGTGTCTCTCTCTTGTGGATGAGAGATCTCTTACACAAGCTGAGATAGAAGAGAACATTCAAAAATCTGTCTTGACACCTTCAAACACGATTGTGTTTTTGGGATATCAACTAGACACCGCAGTTCAAAAAACTTTTCTTCCACAGGGGAAAAAAAACAGTTCTATATCTAGAGCTATTTTTAAGGTTTCCACTCAGGCTTCAGACACTGAGAGGGAATACCCCAGGATTTTGGGTTTGTTGTCCTCTATGATTCTCATGATACCACTGTCAAAATTCTACATCAGAAACATACAGTGGTGTCTGAAGTCTCTTTGATTCCAACACCAACACCTTTTGTATTTTCAAATCCCAGTGCTGGAGTTTGTCAAAAAATAAATCACTTGATGAAGACAAGAGATATCCCTAAATCCAGGTCACCTCATTCCCCTCCATGTTCTATAGCAGTCATTCACTACAGATGTCTTGGACTTTGCTTGGGGGAAGAGTTTCAGGAGGGATAAACATGCATGTTTTGTGGGACATCAAGGACAGATGCAAGCACATAAATATAAATAAGATTACCCTAACCAAGACAACAACTCTCTGAATCATCTTTGGTCCCCAGAACCTCTTCAGGGTGTTACAGACAATACCACAGTCATGTAGTACATCAAGAGGGGGTGGAACCAGGTCATACCCACTTTGCAGGCTAGCCATGTTAACTGTGATTTAGCTTCACTGCACAATCGCACTCTACAGACATCCTACATTCCGTCAGAGCAGAATTGTGTGGCAAGCTGAGCAGGACAAAGGCAGAACCTCACAAATCTAAACTAGATCGGGGGAGTCTTCCAAGATTTTATCCATCTCTGGGGAATTTCTCAAGTAGATCTATTTGCCTCCTCCCTGAACACTCCGCCGGCAAGATTCTGCTTCAAGAAATGTTTATATATGCTTTTCTACCCTTTCCACTGCTATCCAGGGTACTTCTGAAAATTCAGAAGGAATCCCCTATAGGGATTCCCTTCCAGCCCAGGCAGTCATGGTTCTCATTTCTTTTTGAAATGGCCAGGGGCAATAACCACAAGCTTCCTCACAGACTAGATAAACTCACACAAGAGGAGAGGTGTTTGATACACCCTGACACCAATTAACTTCAGTTGACTGCTTGGTTCTAGGATCTTAATTTGTTTTAGGAACCTCTTTGCTGAGGACATGCAGCAGGTGTTAATGGAGGCAAGAAAACATGCTACTAATCATATAACAGCAAATGGAAAATGTTTTCTAGTTCATGCCAACAACATAATCAGTGTCCATTCAGTGCTAGATGTTCTCTGGTTTTAAATTATTTGTGTGAGTTTATGTCCTATGGCCTTTCTTTCTCCTCTGTCGAGGTTCACTTATTGATAAACGCAAGACGAACAAGGTAACCAAGTAACCACAGGAAAAGTACTGATTCCAAATGGAGATACTTCCACAAGTTTTATTACTTGTAAGCACGAAATGCAATATAACGAACTGTGAACTTGCGTACAAAAACAAAAACAGAAAACAAAGTAATAAGTGAAGCGCTTTTCATCCGGATGGTATCTGGACTTCTTCAGACATTTGGTTACCTCTCACAGTGAGTTTAAATAAACTCCTGTGTATAACTCAACCAATCAAATCACAGTCAGTTCTCATAGTAAGCGGTTCAAATCACAGTGACCTTTTCCAACCATTCAAACAACATAAAACTTTAAATTTCACATTTCACTTACATATATCTTAAAATTAAAAATAAAATAAAGTAAATAAACTACTAAATTAACATAACCAACTCTAAACCCTAAAACCATTTGTTACACATTTAAAAATAAAAATGCACGTGCACTTTTCATACGATGTCAAATATTAATCAGTATTATAAAAATATTCCCTAAAAATCCAAACTTATTACTTTGTTTTCTGTTTTTGTTTTTGTACGCAAGTTCACAGTTCGTTATATTGCATTTCGTGCTTACAAGTAATAAAACTTGTGGAAGTATCTCCGTTTGGAATCAGTACTTTTCCTGTGGTTACAAGGTTCACTTATTGGCCATTTCAGCATGTCTGCCCATGGATCATCTTTCAATGCAGTCTCATGTCAAAATATTTTTGAAAGAGGTTTACATAAGAGACCTCCAAGGAAACTGGTGGCCACTCCTTGGGATCTTAATTTTGTGTTGAGAAGCTAACACCTGCTCCATCTGAACCAGCCAATCTGACAGATTTGAGGTTTTTAACATGGAAAACAGTTTTACTGATTGGTATAACTTCTGCAAGAAGAGTACCTGAGTTGCAAGCTCTTATGGTGTGTCAACTCTATCTTTTTTTCCACAGGGACAGGGTTTCTTTGAAATGAAATCCTTCTTTTATACCTAAAGTGGTATCTGAGTTTACTTTAAGACAAACTTCCCATCTCGCCATTTTCTTTCCTGAACCTAAAAAGAGGGAGAGAGGATACTTCATATCTTGGATGTCTACAGACAATTCAGGTATTATCTTGACAGAACTAAATCTTTCAGAACTTTGTGTCAATTGTTAATTTCTTATTAAGGTAAGAAGAAGGGACAGTGTGTGTCAAAATTATTAAACTAATCTAAACTAAATTAAACTATTTTCAAATGGTTGTCTAAGGCTAATAAACCTTTCTTACACTCACCACAACAAACTGTTCCAGGCAGAATCAAGGCCCACTCTGCCAGGCCCTTGGCTTCATCTTTGGCTTTTTGGAAAGGAGTGAATTCTAGAAATATTCTAGAAGCAGCAGCAGCTTGTCTTTACATCTAGATTAGGCTTTGTAGGAACAATTTTTTATGGGCTTCTTGTCTTTTCTATTCCAACTCCCAAATGTAGTAAGCTAAGGCAATCCATATAGCTAAGGCTACTACAGCAGTGAGCAAAAAGATGAATATAGTACAGTTGTTCAAATAAATGTGGCTGTTTGAATGATTAATGCTGAAGTAACCACTCCCTCCCTCCATCCATTGTTTTCTGGTATGCTGTTTATGCCAGGTTATAGTTATTTATTTTTTGCTCTTCCTAGCATTGCCCTTTCAGGGTTTTGCCTCACTCTGTCTTGGCAGGAAATCTCTGAAGAGCTTAAAGCCAAAACTTGTCTTTTAGTTAGCTCCGTTTCAGCTGCCTGACAGTTTAGGCATGTGGAATGTGCCCTGAAGCTTTAGAAGCTGTCCGGCTGTTATATCATTGGCAGGATATAACCCATATAACTAAGGCTACTGCAGCAGTGATCATTTGAACATCTACTGTTATGATAAATTTACTTGCACAACTGTACTTTCTTACTTCTACAGTGTGAAAGATTCCTTCTCAGAAATGCAACGTATTTATAAAGTGCAAAAGCAGCCACAACTACATAAGCCCACAAACACCACCGAATCATTAGTTCCGCTTAATGAATATCATATTTTCTTGGCACGATGACATCACTCCTGGATTTTGTATCGTGATCATTCAAATTCTCCTTACCACTTAAGGAAGATATACTTAAGTCTTTGCATCCCAGACTTAGTTGGTTCTATTCAGATGGCTTTTTCTCCATTTCCTTAACCATCTCCTTCACATGCTCACCTTATGAAGCTCTTTCAGGACTTTGTCTAACATTTAGCTTATCAACTCCCTGCCTCAGTACTTCAGTCAGACAGACCCTCCTGACCGTGTAGCAACTGGAGTCTCCTCAATCTCTCCATCTACTAACATTTGTTCCTCCAAAGTAATGAGATCTCTATTACTTCCAAAACCAGAACAAGAACTCTATATCCTCCTTCATGCAAAATAGGGGAGTTTGCCTTGTGCCTGATTAAATTTCCTACAATCAGTATTACCACTATCCCTGGTTTTCTCTGAAAATAAGTCATGTCTAGTGTGACTAACACAGTGTATAAAACCTGTTAAAGTAAATATATAAGGATATCAGTGTCTACATATCTCCCAGCCAGTCACCGCCAGAGGAGGATCTGTTATCAATCAGCATGATTCTTTCCAATGTAAACTAAGTTAGTGAAACTGAAGCTGTGACAGTCTTCTCTGGTTTTAAATGTTTGAACCTGTTTGCACAGGATAATGCAAACAAATGGTCCACTGTCCCAGAGGAAAGAACTGTAAACTGCCACAGTCTGGCAACTCTTTAACAGCTGTAAGGTAATATGTCCACACAACTGTCATGATATGTAGAATAGTGGTAGAGGTCAGAGGTCCACAGCATCCAGTGTCTGCTTGCATGTGCGTGTGCTTTCTAACTAAAAACTAAGAATGCACATGAGAAAAGACATTGGCAGTCACTTGCTCCTATAGTTAAAGTTTGTTTAACAGTTGCTCAGAATAGCTGTCAAGCTGTAGCAGTTTCAAAGTTTTGCAGCAGTCAGGTTTTTAGATTATCAGTATTCATGAATTGTAATGAGTTTTTGTTGTCATTTGAATGTGTAGTGCCAGAAACTTTATGAACCTAGGCTTTATATACTTGTAACAACTAAATATTATCATTTAAACAATCTGATGACTGCATTTACAGAAAAGTTTGACAAGTCGATAGAATATTCAAAACCACAGTCATGTTCTCCTGAAGATCGCAATGGAAAAATGTGTGTGTGTGTGCTTCCAGCAGGCTTACTTTAGGCAGGGTTGACCCCTTTAACCAGTGACAGTAAAACAAACTGTGGAACAAGCACTGAGTTTTTAGACAAGGATCATTATGGAAGGATAAAAGGCCTCATCCCATAGCAAGGTTCTGCCTGAGTGGCAGATTAAGTGTATCATTACAGTAAAAAAAAGCAGTGTAGAAATCTGAAATATAACTTATAAATGTAACAATTTAGCAACAAAACCAGTTAATTCAATACAGTGAGAAAATAGAACATAATCACAAAGATGGTCTTATAAATGGCAGTCCTCTTTAGTGTGAGGTAAAGGAAATGTTTTGCAAAGGAAGCCATTTTTTTAATTTTCATTATTGTTTTCTGCCCAGCCGATAATGTTTTAAACACGGTCTCTAGGTGCACTTGCATAGATAGTGCTTCCCCTTTGAGGGCTGTAATGCTATGGATGCTATGGATTGGTGGCAGTGGACCTCACTGAAGCCCTGGGCAGTTCAGTATTTGTCATGATGATCAGATCAGCTGTTATGCTTTGGTTTAAATTCCAGAAGTAAACATTGACAATATATACAGAACTTGCAGTTCAGATATCATCAGTTCTGCTAGCAAACTATGCTACTCCTTTGTTATAGAACATAGTGCATTACCATGCCACAATTCCTCTTGCTTGTAACAGATTAAACAGTCTTTGTTTTCATTTGGGCCTTTAGCCATAAATGAGCCTTTCAGCCGTGAAGAGGATTATGCCACTGTCACAGTTAAAGCAATAAAAATAGGCCATAAGCCTGGAGTAAAACTAGTACAGCAGTTAGTTTGCTTAAGATTGCTCAGCACTGTTCAAACATTGAAATGATGTGATGCACATAAATTTGTCTCTGAAGTTTAACAAGCGGATCTCTATTCTTATAAGTTATCACTTTGGGTATGATCATAAAGCAGCATAAAGTAGCCCCGAATGGTACTCTGTATGTGTGGGATATAGAAAGATAATTATGAACTCATATAAAAACTGTTACTTTTTTCAGTTTAAGACATGTACAGCCAGTAAAATGATAGACATATTATGGTGTCACTCAAGGCTGGGCAGGAGTAGTTCTTTTACTCAGAAAAAATGGCTTGATTTTCTAATATAGTTACATTGCATGAACTGTGTTTAAAACTGCAGATTGTCTGTTTAGTGTTCTGTGTCTTCCAATGCATTACCTCACATACAGTTTACGCAATGTTTTTTTCAATGAAAGTACTTGCATTTGGAATGTAACTCTCTGAAATTAAACTATCTGTTAAGGAGTTGTAAGAATTGCAGCTGTGTTATAGACCATGATTTACTGGTGAAAGCGTTCAGCTTGCTGTGCACAATTGCTGGGGCAACATCTTTTCTGTGGGGTTGCTTTTGATTTTGACTCGGAAATTGACTATCATTCAGTCAGCTTGAGTCCAGTAGAAAGCATCTTTCCCACACGGGGGGTAGGGGGTACAGCCCCTGCAAAAAAAGTGAGTTGCACCCCTTTGGAACTGCTTTAACTCAGCAAAACCTGATCTCAATAAAAAAGGAGGTGAACCATTGCCTGAAGCATTACGTTTTATTCAAATAAAGCCTTCCCTTGATGTTTCCAAGGGCTGCCATCTGGACATATCTCTGGAAGACCAGTGCCTGTTATCTCCAGTTTCTTCTCCAGAAGTTCTGAAAGAGTTTGAGGTGGAAGATAAATCAGCGAAGAACATACAACTGTTTCATTCTTCCATCCCTTTATCCTTAAATGTTTCTACAAAACTACATGTAGATACCATCTTGCATGAATGCATACATACATATATATTTACACATATACATACATAAATCAAGTATGAAAATCCAAGTAACGTTAACAACTGCTGAAACGTCAAGGGCTTAGCATAATTGCGTTTTTTTCCATTCATCTTTTCATTCTGTTCTTCACCCCCAAGGACAAAGGTTTATCCATTTTATAGCTCAGTGGTTTCAAATAACTATATGCAAATCTGTCAGCAACTTATTGTGAATAAGGTACATCCCAGAATTCAGTGAAACACCTATTACAGGACCTAAGAACAGTACTCCAAGACATCAGATTCTCCTTGTTCTTGCCTTTATTACAGCAACTACTGAACAAGCAAGTGCAAGCTGATCTTTGAGCAGAACAGAGAAAGGAGTTTTATTCAAGCTTTTTTGTGTTGTAAAATGATAGCCAGAATAGGCTCACTGTGGTTTTCAAAAGCAAAGCACATCAACAAAAAAGTTTAGCATCCTGACACAATAAGCCCTTTCTTTTTTATTAACACAAGATGGCTTCACGGTGAACACAAATACTTAAGAAGTTTTCCTTTGCACAAAACTCGCACACTATTTCTCTGGTTTTATATCAGAGACATTTTTGTACCAGTTCATCTACTTGACCCATGACACTTTGGTTGTACCTAGGGTATTTACCAAATGCCTTGTTCAATTGTTTCTAAGGTCACACTAAATTGAGTCTAGATCAGATCTTCCACCTTGCAGTTCAACAGACTCTTCAGTGTTTCCAAAGTTTATGTATCTATCTTAAGAAAAATGAAGATACTTCTCATTCAGTGAAAGAATCCTGGATATACAGTCTTCTGTGTTAACTCTGCCACACAAGAATGCAACGGCTAATTAACTTTTCCTTTGCCTTTTAACATCTAAAACTTCAACAGCAAGGACATTTCACAAAACTCTGATCTAGTATGTGTTTTATTCTATCAGGTTCATCGTATATAAATGCATATGACAGACATTCAGTGGTACCACAGAAATCTATAGAATAAGAATGATCTTCCCTGGAGAATGCTATTCCAATAGTTATCAGCCTCAGGAAAGAAATTCCACTGATGGCATAAATAGATTGCTTTAACCAGTGAATGTTCCCCAGTCTTAAACCTGATGCTAACTATAAACTCCTCAAACTTTGCACTGGAGTACAATACCTGCATGTGCAGAAAGTCTAGGACATATGGTCTCATTTCGGAAGGAACAGCACATCAGCTACAAATAGTCATTTGCTAATTTAAGGCCCTCTAATTAGTAACAGACAACATAACAACAAAGTGATGCTCACAAGAAGGTACAAACTATAACCCTCTGTTCAGATGTACCATGATAATTGGGCAACATGGAGTAGTTGTCTTTGTAGGCCATACACATCATAAGTTAGCTAAATACCTTGGCAGACTCTAATGATGGTCAAAATCTTCGATAAATGGAAACTGGACAGACAGTACTTTCTTGCTGCAACAACAAAACAGAGTCATGCAAGAATGGATCTGCTTGGTTTCCATCTGAATCATCAGCTCCCTCTATTTTGCCTAGATACCCCACACAGCCAAGCTCATCCAACATATTACTTCCTAATAGTTGGGGCTGGCCTTATTCTGATTTTAAAGCTTTTGCAAAAGATAATAAGCAAACAAAAAAAATGCTTATTCTTCTAAAATTTTCATAGCCAACACAAGCATGGATCATTCTTTTAATGCATGTTTAGCCAGTAATCCTGACACTTAACAAGACGTTTTTAACCCAACAAAAGGGCACATCACAGTACTTAGACTTGACATGGATTCCTTAGGATGATAGCAAGCAGACTGTTTTGTTTTTAATCTTGAGGTTTTTATCTTTTCTGAAAGAAGTTAAAAGGCTGCCCATCACAAAATCACACCTATCTGAAGTGATCAGATTTTCTTTATGGAGTTTAAGATCAAGACAAAAACCCAGTATCAACTTAAATCTTGCAATGTTTGATTACTTTATTTAAATCGGGTTTGTGTACTCCTCTCTAAAAAGTTCACTTGTCTGACATCTCTCCATATATCTGTATATACTATCCTATGTCTACACATGTAACTAAAATATTTGAAAGGATTTTAATTTGTCCTATCAGGCCTCCAAGGCATAATGTATCACCATCTTGGGGTTTGTTCTTTGACAGAGAAATTATATTAGGTTGAGTAAATCTGAAGTATCTCATTTGATAAAACTTTCCTTGAAAACAGTTACTTCTGCCAAAGGGATTCTGACCTGTAAGTCTAGAAATGAAGAGAGCCCTAGGTTGAAATCCACAAGGAAGAGGTGATTCTGAGAACCACCCTTTCCTTTATTCTGACCCAGTCTATTTACATCTTCTTTCCCACACAGGAAAACAAAGGTGAAAAGAATCCTGCAGAAAGCCAATGTGCAGATACATTTTAGATACCCTATCAAAATAATTATTTCACTAGAACAGTATGATCAGCTGTTTTTATGTTTTAAGAAAATAAAAATACTCATTTGTTTCTAAATAGACACTTTCCAACTGGTTTGTTAAACATATTGTTTTTTGTAATGGGAAACACAGCAAGAATGGAGTCTAGGAATTTCTGTACCTTCTTCAGAAATGAGCAATGTATCTGTAAGGTTATTACTTATAAGCATTGCAACCTGGACCACCAGACTAGAGTTAAAGCAGGATTTGCTTCATTCTGTCCTGTAGGCTGCATTGTTGACTACGACCCTTTTTTGAAAGTTCAATGTTGTTATTTGGCAATCTGCATGTATATGATAATTATAGAAAAATGTCCACCCTCCATTCCCCCAGGTCCCACACATGTTATGGGAAAGGTAATTAGTTGTTGCAGTCTTTTTGAGTTACTAGAGTGCTTGATTATGATGCAGCATTTAAACCATAGTATGTTGGTATGTTTCTTTACTATCTGTCTTAGCTGCATAATTACGCATGTGCCATTTATGTTTCTAACAACCTAAGAGTGATTCAGTTGATTATGGCTTATTTTGCCTTCCACACAAGTATTTGTTTATAAACCATCTGTTCTTGTTCATGTAGCAGACTCTCATTTATATCCAGGCACCCAATGTTTTTTATAGCTGAATAATGCATACATACTTTACCATAAGGATGTTAGACTGCTGAAAAGATCAGGCTGAAAACAATTACATTTTTGACAAATACACAATGCATTTCTATAAATCCTTCAATAATTATTTTTATTATTAAAACAGCTAGAGTAAATGATGATTGTCATCACATAACAGTACTTTATTTCATATCTGAAGCAGTATCCTTGATTTACAGTTGTTTCTTTTCCCTTAACTATGAAAGTATGTAGAATTTTCCAGGTGTGCAGAATTTTATATGGCAAGCATACTTAAGTAGTATCACATATCTTATTTCTAAGGACAAGCCATGCTTTAAGGATCCATACAGTTCTATTTGTAGTTAGTTTCTACCATCATAGAAATTTGCTGTGGTATTTTTGACTGCATCCTGGGGTAACCATTATAACTGTTTTGGTGCCAGACTGCCCATTCATACATATTTGTGCCACAATGGCAACATTCCAGTAAGCACTAGCAACAGTTTTATAATATCTGCATGTTTTGTTTATCATTAACTCCTTTAGTAATGACTACAAAAATGTTTTCTTGCAAATAAATTAGCCATCCACTCTACTTCACTATTTTGCATTACGTTTTCCACCCACCATAACTCTAAACCTGTTAGGTTAAAAATCACAGACAAAACCACAAATAATGAGGGACAAATGCCTAAAATCAATGGAGTTTTTTAAATATCACACAATGCTGTAGAGCAGACCATTAACACACAGTTAACCTTTGCACAACTTGTCTGACTCATGTATTTCTTCCTGACAGTCCTAAACCTATTTTTAAACTTTACAGCCTTGGCTACTCATTCTATTAACAGCATCTAAACCCTTGTCTGTGAGCAAAGATTGCATAATCCTGTCTGTTGCTTTGGGTCGTTTTGGGACATAATGCTGAGAACATAATCTGCTGTTTACTTTCATAATTTAATATTACTGTGTCTGATCCTAAAGGCCATTAGGACATAGACTCCAGTACATTTAGAGAAGAGGCTGAGTGACCTATCCAAAGATCCAATAACCTTTTAAACTTATTAATTTAATCAGGACTATTTTATATAATGTGGTTGTCAGTTCCAAGTTGCAGCCAGCCACAAGGAAACAAACCTAGTTCTATTGACTGTTGTAAACATGTCAGTCCTGTATAAAAGGCTATTATGTTGGGGGATTATGCTATCAATGTACTCAAGGTTCGATATCATTCTCAGTATTTCATTTTGTAGTACTTGGAATGCTAGATAGGATCTGCACTGAAAGAGCAATAACCTATAAGGCCTAAGAATTTCAGTCACTGTGGGTAGAATAGTTCCTTGCAGGCAGAAATGCATTTGGTATATATCTGTGCATTTTCAAAAAATGACAAACTGCCATTGGCATATAGACAGAATAGAGAATTATATTGTACTATTAATAATTTAAGAAAGCTGAGACCTTTGTTAGATTATTGTTTAGAGTGTAAATATCTGCCTCATTTCTGACAAGACTGTCAATTTTGATGTCATTAGTGAATTCAGCTATCCAGTTTTTTATCTGAGGTAGGAAAGAAAGAAAAACATATGCATTTAACAGAAATGGTTTTAAAACTAATCCCTGCAAGACTCCAGATTATATTTCTTTTTTTTTTACTCAAATGATTTTTATTTTGATGAAATAACACAATAATTTAGTACATTCATAACATTCAATAACTATTTACAGTATTTACATTCAGCCTGACAAAAAGGATTCAGATTAAAACATTTGTAGTTAATTAATGTTAATATATAAACTATGATAGTTAGGAAGAGTGTGGTTCCATCTGTAGGGTATCAATTAAATTCAAAACTTCCCTTCGTGGACTATTAACCAATGGCTCAGGAAAAGTTCTTAACTCTTTAGTTCTTTTCTCCGTTAGTATGTATTTCTTCAGTGATGATAGGAAGTCTTCCATTGTGGGTGCTACATTAGAGTTCCATCTTCTAGTTATACATTTTCTGGCTATTGCTAACATTGTCCACAACAACTACAGGTCATCTTTCTTCATATTATTACTCTTAACAACATTCAATAAAATTAAAGACTTTGTCAAAAGAAATATATTAATATAGATAGCTTGAAGAAATGTGTTAATCTCATTCCAGTATGGTTTAATATTAGTACAGTCATAAAAAATATGAGACCAGTCAACATTAGTGGACAGATGACATCTCCAACATAACTTGTTGTTTGCAAGGTTAATTTTTGAGAGTTTCTCAGGTGTTAAAAAGGATCTGTGTAGAAATGTTGAATGAAAAATCCTCCAGAATTGTGAGTAAGAAGTTAGTTTAACTGAAAATAAAATGTTTGTTTTATCTTCCATTGATAATGATACTTGAAAGCCTTTAGTTAGGTATTGCCAGTAAGAATCTTTAGGAGCTGTCTAGACAAAGTGTTATATAAATATGATAATTAATTCTAAACATTGATATTATTATACAGAATTCCAAAAATCCAGTTTATAATTTTTGGTATGGTTTTGAAGGATGAGTTATGTATTATTCTACACAGATCCTTAATGTATGCTGTGACACTCTGAAGAACTAACCGGTCATTAGGGGATAGGCCATAGGTTGACAATATACTTTGTGTGTTCAAAGCTTGTTGGTTTTCAATACATTGCAACCAACAAAATAGGTTATTATTTTCCCATAAACCAAAAATCTATGTGTTTTATCAGGGAAGTCCCTTGTAATAATAAATGGTATTAAAAATCTATGCCACAGTTTTATATCTACATTTGTGTTAATGAATTTTCTAAACACAATAAAAATATTGTTTAATAGTGTTAGTTTAGTTAATTTTGTTGTACTATACTGTAAATTTAAACTTAAATAGTGCACTATCTTGTTATCTTTGTCAGTTACCAAAGCATTCTTTGATAAATAATTTTCATTCATTAGTATAATGGAGTGTAACTGTTTCCAATTGGAAGAGTATTTAGGATTTATCCAATTCATCACTATTTTAATTATAGATGCCTTTATATAAGTTTAATCTTTGGGAATTTTAACCCCCTTGTTCCCATTTTCTGATATGATGAAAATATGCCACTCTATTTCTTTTGGGGTAACAAAGGAATTTCATCAGAGTTGAAGTGATTTATTTAAGGATTTTCTTTCCTGGTGGAAGTATAAGGGCTTGTGCTATATATAATATTTTAGGTAACAAAACAATTTTTAGCAGTTGTAACCTATCATCAAATGTTATAAACAAATTATTCCATTTGCGTATTAATGTCTTGATTAAGTCTATGGCTTTAGCATAGATAAGCTGTAAGGTTTCCTCTATATTCTTGCCTAGGACTATTCCTAAATAGTCTAGAGTTGAAACTTGGTTTCCATTAATATGATTAACTGGAACCTGTATGTTCTTTTTTATTTAATAATAAATATTTTGATTTAGATTTGTTGAAGGAGAGTCTTGAGATTTTTTGGAAATTTGTTGTTACTATATCCACTTCACCTAACACTTCCTTAACCGTTGGGTAAGGTAAGTAAGACATCATCAGCAAGCATCATTATTTTAGGAATATATTGGTCATAAATATTTATACCTTTTATCTTTGGGTTATTACGTATTAAACTGCCAAGTATTTCTATGGCCAGAGCAAATAGGATAGGGGACATGGGACATCCTTGTCTAGTACCTCTAGTGATTTGGATTGCTTTTGAAGTGAAGGGACCTAATTTGACATATGCTAGATTATTTTCATAGATTTTTTTATCATTGTTATAAAAAAGAGGGAAATCAAATAACTGTAAAACTTTAAATAAATAACCCCAATTTAAGAAGTCAAAGGCCTTTTGAATATCTACAGCTATTATGAGTGCTTCATGGTTTCCTCTAGTGAGGTAATCTATCAGAGTTAATACTCTTTTAATATTATCCTGTGTATGCCTGTTATGTACGAAACCAGTTTGGTCTTCATTAATTATTTTAGATATGGGTATTTTCAATCTATTGACCATAATTGACATAAATAGTTTACAATAATTCAACAAAGAAATTGGTCTATATGAGTTGCAATGATTAGGGTCCTTATTCTCTTTTAATATCAGGGAAATTATAGAATATCTCCAAGAAGGAGGAATATTTGCTAATGTTTGAACTTCAAGAAAGGTTTTATGTAGGAGAGAGATTATAGAAGAAGGGAACAATCTATAAATTTTGATAATTAAGCTATCTATTCCAGGTGCTTTATTAGACTTACTTCCTTTAATCCCATCTATAATTTCCTTTTGAGAAATAGGTTTTTGTAGATCTAACTTAAGTACCTCAGTAATTTTTGTTATGTTGGGAACTATATTCTCTAACTTGTCACATTCATTTGTACTTATTTTATCTTTATGATGCTCTGCAAAATGATAATTAAAAGCCTCCAGAATGTCCCCTATGTCCGAAACTTTTTACATTTTCCCTTCATGAAAGATACTATCAATGTTATTAATTTGTTTATTGTATCTTAACTTTCATAGGTTATGAAGATACTTAGGAGAAGTAGCATAAGAATTTAATTTCAGTTTTTCCATAGCTAAATTAGTTTTATGGGATAATATTTCACTGTATTTCTTATTTGCTTCTTCTATTTTCCTCTTATTGTCTGTAGCAATGAAGTTCTTATTAGATTTAAGAGATAATATTTGATTTTGGAGATGCTGTAACTCTGAGTCCCATTCTTTAATTTTATTTTTGTACCAACTAATGGTTTTACTATATAGATAGGCCTTAAGAAAATCCCAAACCATAATTGTGTCTGCTTCAGGTTTATAATTAATCTCTAAGAAAAGCTGAAGTTCAGAAGTTATCCAAGATTTAAAGTCTTTCATTTTTGTGATATATGAAAGAATCCTTGAAGTAATAGCTAATTGACTGAATTCCAAGTGTATTGTTAACAACAAAAGGAAATTATGATCGGAAAAGGGACAAGGTTGTATTGAAAAATTCTAGATTTTAGAATAAGGATCATGTGAAATATAAATTTTATCTATTCTAGTTTGGATACCATGTCTATAGTTATGGTGTGAGAATAGTAAAGAATTTGGTCCTAAAGCATTAAAGGTGTATTTTAATTTAAACATTTCTGTCCATTTTTTAGTATAGGAGATTTCCTATTGGTAGTTTCTGTAATATCTGTGATACAATTGAAATCACCTCCTAGTATAATATTACCTTTAGAAGTAGTTGTAATAAAATCTAAGTGTTTCTTAACTAGTCCAACCCCCATACCCGGGAACCAGTATAAATTAACCATGGTCCAAATTCTATTATTAAACTTAAGTATAACTAAGGCCATGTCCATCAGTATCTACATGTTTGTAAATGATGTGGGGATTTAAGAAAATCTTTTTCCATAGAATTGTTATTCCTCTGGTCTTATTTTTATAAGAAGATTGAGCAAGTATTGTGTATTTCTTAGGGTCCCACATAAATGTGTAATTTATTTTAAAGTGTGTCTCTTGGAGGAAAAACTACTTGAACTTTTGTTTAGTTTAAGATACCTTAGTAGGTTGGCTCTCTTATATGGGTTGTTTAAGCCATTAGAATTTAAGGATATCAAAGTTAAATCCATATCAGAATTCTTTAAAGATAACAAATAATAAAGGAACTTGTATTAATAGAATCCTGTATACATAATACTCTTCCTGAATATTCAATAGAATATCAATTGTATTTCTATTTATCTCAACCAAAATAACTTTCCCATGAAAGATAAAAGTAAAACAATTGTGTAAGGCATTTCAAAACTAAAAAAAAAAACAGTTAAATAAAAAAATTAGCATATTTCACTCTGATATAAACTTTAATACACCCTATACATGGAATGAGATACATTCCTAGTCTAGCAAACAAAACTACATCTGCTAGACTACCTATCCCAACCATCAGTTTCTGTTGGTTCGAGCCCATGAAAACAAAGTAAAAAATGGAGAATATATTATAAATTAAGAGAAAAATAGTAGTGATAAATGGGTCTATATCAGAAAACTGAATGTCCAAAACTGTGAACACCTAATGAGCGACACATATACGCTGAACTACGAAAAGAGCGAAGGACCTAAATGTCGAAAACCGTAAAACCGAACACACTTTAAATTACAACAGCACCACACAGGTAAGTAAAACACACACAAACCAACTTCATTAATCACACTTTTGCCCCCCCCCCACACCCCTCCTACTTATATATACCAACTCCAAGATCGCTCTACAGTGGGGAAAAGGATATATTTCCTCTTCTCCACGATCACCCTGCTGGCCACGGGAATTAGTTTGGCATTCCGGTTTTCGACATTTACGGCCTTCGCACTTTTCGTCCTTCGGCATATATGTGTCTCTCATTAGGTGTTAGTTGTTTTGGATGGTCGAACATCTAATATAGACCCATGATAAACAACTAAACAGATATTAATTCCAGTTAGGTTTTAGAGATGAGTTACATACACTATTATTAGAAACATTAAACATTTATACAGTAAGTATTCACTAAGGAAGCAAGAGTCATATTAGGATATATATAATCTGAATTTAGTGCTTAATAGACTAAGGAAACATTAGCTTTATTAATCTAAATGATTACCCAAAATACCTAAGCATGTCATCTGTATTAGTTCTAATGAAAACTTCAAAATGGCAGAACAAATCAAAGAATCATTTAGCATTTGTATTTACTTGCCCTCTGAATAAATCTTATCATGACA
The DNA here is from genome assembly GCF_019279795.1 of Protopterus annectens. Classification (NCBI taxonomy): domain Eukaryota; kingdom Metazoa; phylum Chordata; order Ceratodontiformes; family Protopteridae; genus Protopterus; species Protopterus annectens. The sequence continues at coordinate 64,497,909 of NC_056744.1, read as the reverse complement.
ATCTCCCATTAAATAAATACTTCAAGAGAATTGGGTGTTAGCACATAGTGAGTGTGTGTCATTCCCAAAAGATGTTAACATAGATTTTTAGAAATATTCCATAAGACATGTTTGTCCTTAATTAACTTCTAAACTTTTGTAATAGCAGATGTTTAAATAACTGACTAAAATCAATAATAATTAACTGGCATCAGTTAATATAACAAAAATTAGTAAAAAACATTATTTATATAAAACTTACTATGGATAACAGGTCTTAAAAGTGAATGACTCAAAGACAAAATTAAGATAGAGATAGCTGTAAATATCTACCATAGTAATAGGGTAATACTGAAACTCACAACTTGTTTGTTGTGTTATCCCAAATCATAGATATTACTGAGCTCTTTCCCTGTCATAAAGTGCTAATATACTAAAAGACGTGACTTTATAATAACTGAAAACATGACATCTGAAATATAAATAATATCTAGGATACAATAAGGAAATCAACATATGAAATGCAAAGTAATTGTAGTTCAATCAAAATTATTCATACATATATTTGCTAGGATTTAGTACAGTGTTTGAGTATCCTTACAGTTATTACCATTAGTCATAAGCATGTAAATGTATAAGCCTATACTAAACACTTGCTAACTGCATAGGAAAGTTATTTATAAATATCTATTTATAAAAAACTCCAGTATATTCACTAGAAGTATTTGCTATAATTAACTGTTTACAAGAAAAAATAAAATGTCTTTATATATTTGATCACAAAATATAGTCACTATTATAAAAGGGAACCATGAATATGTTTACAGACAGTATAAATCATAATTCTTGTAAAATAAGCCTACTATGCTATATTAACCAATCAGATTCTTGACATTCACAATTAGGCTTGCATATACACATTAGCTGTAATATAATCTGATGTGCATGCATAGAATGCATGATGTCATGAGCTAAGCAAGAAAAATGAAGTTATGTCTTATCATAACGTCCCATCTGTGTTGTAGATCCTTGTTCATTCATTATAAATAGGACCTCGGTTCCTTCTTTGGAACTGATACGGCTATTTCCAAGCTTGCGCCAACAAAAAACTCTCAGCTAAGACCTACCCATAATGCCCCTCTCCTAGTTACTTTAGATCGAGTGAGTTTGCCCGCCCTTAGATAATAGATGTAGTAATAGAAAAAATAGTAGAAGGCTCTGTCTGAGCAAATACCCTAACCAGGAGTTCCTAAAGTCCACCAGGAGTCCAGGCAGGGTGAAGGAGGGCAGGAAGTAATGAATGAACAAAGATCTACAACACAGATGGAACATTATGGTAAAACATAACTTCTTTATCTGATGTTGTAAATCTTTGTTCATTCATTACAAATAGGAAAGAGTCCCCAGCTACTTGAGTCATTTGTGGCCCTAAGGAAGGATATTCCTCATCACCATAGAACCAAAAGACTCTCGTCCACTGGAGGCCAAATCCAATGAGGTCTTGCCCAAGTGGCTGCTGCGCAAATATCATCCATAGAAGCTCTGGAATGAAGTGCTACAGAAGTAGCCATAGATCTGGTAGAATGAGCCTTTATTCTGGAAAGTAAGGATAACTTATTCTGTTGGTAGATAAATGTAATGACGTTTCTAAGCCAGGAGGATAAAGTCACTTTGGAAGCAGGTTTACTCAATCTGGGTCCTGCAAAGGCCACACAAACAATTGATCTGTTTTCTTGAAAGATTTAGTCCTGTCCAAATAACAATGAAACTGCCAATGCAAATCAAGGGTCTGCAAAAGGTACTCCCCTCAATTAGAATGCTGAGGGAAGAAAAATGGCAGGTCAATAGATTGGTTAATGGAAAAGCCAGAAATTACCTTGGGCAAGAAAGGAGGGTCAGTACAAAGGGACAACCTGTCCATGTGGAAGATCAAGTAAGGATTCTTGACAGTCAAGGCCTGCAGCTCAGTTACTCTTCTCACTGAGGTAAGTGCTACTAGAAGTAAGGTTTTCCATGACAAAAATTTCAAATCACATGAATCAAAGGGCTCGAAAGGAGAACCTGTGAGAGACTGAAGTACCAAGGTCAAGTCCCAGGATTCTAAGGGAGGCTTGACCGGAGGTTTAACATGTAATACTCCATTCAAAAAGATCTTGCATAGGCGGTGAGATGTAATTGAAGAATTATCAAGACCATTATGAAAATTGGCGATAGCTGCTAAATGTACAGTGAACGTCGAAGCTGAGGCTCCTGCATGTAAAAGAGTAGTCAGGTATTGTAGGATATTTTGAATAGGCATAGAGAAAGGGTCTAAGTTCTGATCTTTGGCCCATATAGAGGACCTAGTCCATTTAGTAGAATAAGCTTTCCTAGTGGAAGGTTTGTGTAAAGCCAGTAGAATTTCACAGACAGGAGATGGGATGTCAGGCAGCCTGGCAATCATTCTAAGTTGAGGAACCAAGCTGAGAGCTTGAGACTGTGCAGGTTCGGATGAATCAGTCCCCGAGGATGAGATAACAGGTCTTGGGAATGATCCAGGATCCATGGGCTGTGAATCAGATGAGGCCATAGAAATGGGAACCAGACTTGATGGGGCCAGTAGGGAGCAATGAGGATCACTTTGCTTCTCAACCTCTGAGCTTTCTAGAGAAATTTTGGAATGAGGGAAAAGGGGGGAAAGGCATACAGAAGACCTGGTGGCCAATCGTGCATTAGAGCATCCCTCGGTGGTTCCCCCTGAGGGGGGATCAGGGCAAAGTAGCCTCTGCATTTGTAGTTTAGGGGGAGAAGCAAACAGGTCACAGCAAGGCTTGCCCCAGCATTGGAAGATCCAATCCACTGTTACAGAGTTCAGGGACCACTCGTGAGGCATCAGGATGTTCCTTCTCAGATTGTCCACAATAAGGTTGGAACTCCTGGAAATGTGGGTTGCTATAAGGAAGCTGTTGGAAGCTATCACCCAGTGCCAAATCCTCATGGCTTCCCGGCACAAAGGGTAAGACCTGGTTCTGCCTTGCTTGTTGTTATACCAGATGACTGACATATTGTCTGACTGAATTGCAATGGTCTCAGAGGGTAGGGATGCATGAACGCTTGCAACACTAAGAGAACTGCCCTCAGTTCCAGGACATTTATGTTCAAATTGGCCTCCATGGAGGACAAGGTGCCTTGGACAGTCTTTCCCTGAAAATGCCCCCCTCACCCTAACAGGGAAGCATCCATGGTCATCATGGCCATGGGCTGGGGAAGACAGAATGGTCGACACTAAAGATTCATTTGTGGCTTCATCCGCCCTAACATTTCTTCCTTGCAACGGTTTGTAAGTTGTATCATGTGGTCGAGTGGGTGAGTTAGCAATGATCATTGTGCAGAAAAGGAGCCACTGTAGGATTCTCATGTGCAGTCCTGCCAGTGGTACTAACCTAATGGCAGCCACCATGGAGCCAAGAGTTGCAATACAAGATGTGCTGGTACATAGGTCTGAGGAAGGAGGTCTTTGATTTGGTGTCTTATTCTTGAAAGCCTGTGAGGGGGAAGAGAAGCTTGGAATCCTTGTAGTCAAGTTGAGCTACCATAACAGCCATACATTTGGTGAACATTCAGGGGGCTGTCGAGAGACCGAATGCAGTGCCCTGAACTGGTAGTGATTGGCTCCCAGCCAGAAGTCTTTATGTGGTAGTATGCATCCTGGAGGTCTATAGAGCACATCCAGTTGTCCCTTCCTAGGAAGGGAAGAATGGGCTGTATCATGACCATCCAGAATTTTTGAGGTTTGCTAAATTTGTTCAATAGGTTGAGATCCAGGATTGGTCTCCAGTCCCCTGTCTTTTTTGGCAGTAAAAAGAATCTCGAGTAAAATCCGGATCCTGTCTGTTCTGGTGGGACTGGTTGGAAGACTCTTTTTCTTAGCAACCTTTCTATTTTTAAGGCTGCTAATTCCCTCTGATTGGGTGGCACATCTGGGATTCGTTTGATGGGTCTGGGAGTTAAATCGAATGGTATTTGGTAGCCTCTGGATATTATTCTCTGCACCCAAACATCGGTAGCAATAAGATGTCAGGCTGGTAGATGCAGAGAAAAATGACCCCGACAGCTTCCAGAGGGAAGCAATTGGGCTGCTGCTCAGGAGCGCTGGTAGGGTATGCCGGAGAAAGAATCTCTAGCTCCCTGGTTACACAAACCCTCTCTACCCTGACGTTTTCCATATAAGTTTCTCCCTCTGCCCTGGAGGGATTGTTCACCACGAGTGTCACCAAAAGGTCCTTGGGATTTCTTGAACCACATTTTTCCTCCCTTCTGGTTCTTGGAATAACACCTCTGAGAGTTGGAAAGGTGTATTCCCACAGCAGAAAAGGTTTTTCCATCTTTCTCACTATGTGTAAGTGTGTCTCATACTTTGGGTCCAAAAAGTGCAGATTCCTCGGCAGGTGCATTGACGAAGGAAGATTTAAAGCAGTCTGCGAAGTCACACAACTGCATCCAAGCATTACGTCTTATGACAATGCCTGATGTGGCAGCTCCTCTTGTGACTCATGTGGTTGGAGTCAAGAAATAGAGGGTTGGGAGAGGAGCATGCTAGGGGAGGGTTCTGATACTGATGTCATTGGTGATTGTGAGTCCACTACCTGTACAGCAGGCCTACCTGAGGAGGGATGGGAGTCCAGAACTGGGAAGGAGAACCTCGGAATTGGGGTCATACCTCACCGTGAAGAGCCTATTTCCAGGTGAGGAGCCTGAGAGAACTGGAAGCCATTGAAGCCATGGACATAGATGACACCAACGAGAAAATAGGTACCGGGCTAGGTAGAGATGGTCCAAGCACTGCTTTGGGAGAGCATCAGTTCCACCAGAGCCGATGCAGCAAGGGTGGACGGTGTTAACAGGAAAAACATTGCTCTCAGAACCGAGACAATATGCACCAGAGGTATGTTGTCCTTGGCAGGTATTCGAGTTTTGGAGCCGATGGAGCTGAAGAAACTGTCGGCACCAAGCAGGAACATTCATCGGAGCTGATGTTGGATCCAAGGATGGCACTAAAATCGGTGGTGCCAAGGTCAGAGACGAAATAGGGGTGAATATCATGGATGGCACTGAGGGAGAAGACACAAAGCTTGGTGCCGAAGAGGTCTGTCCCGAGGGTACCGGCGAAGCACAGAGCCGACTCAGTTCCATAACTGACGGAGATGCAGGAATCGAGTGACTCTGTTTGTCCTTATGTTTTTTGGTCTTTGGGGGGGTGAGACCTCCGACCCAGATAGAGCCTCCGAAACAGGTGCCTTGAGAAATTAGTTTTTCCTTATGTTTTTTTGGTCTTTGGAGGTGGTGAGATCTCCGACCCAGATAGAGGCTCTGAAAAAGGTGCTTTGAGTAATCTGTTTTTCCTTATGTTTTTTGGTCTTTGGAGGGGGTGAGACCTCGGACCCAGATAGAGCCTCCAAAAAAGGTGTCTTGAGTAAACCTTTTAAGATAAGTTTATTATTATGTTCTGCTAGTGTACAATTACTAAAACTAGCACAAGTGTCACAGTCAGCTCTAATATTATCCACGTCCAAACAGTAGACACAACGAGCATGTGTATCCGAGTTAGGCATCTTCCATCCACACTTGTCGCACTGTTTAAAATCGAACTTAGCTTTGTCTGACATAATAAAGCAAGAAGGCTATCCTATAGAAAATCAAAATAAGGGAGAGAATACCAGAGATCGTATTTAAAAAATACCGCAAGTGGTAAGGAAGGGCCTGTCAAAGGCAGAAGAGAGGGACAGTACCAAAAATGATAAAATTTAAATTACCAAGGAAAAGGGTAGCAAATAGGTTTAGGTTATAGGCGACGGTAAGAAAAGACTAACTTGACTAAAAATTAAATAATTTTGAAGAGAAACTGTCTTAAAATTAACAATTTTCTACTTAGCTTTGAGAGAGATGGCTAGCACGTCTGACTAGGAATATGGCAAACGAGATCTGAAGTAACTAGGAAAGGGGCATTATGGGTAGGTCTTAGCTGAGAGTTTTTGGCTGACGAGTTTGGAAACGGCCGTATTGGTTTCAAGGATGGAACCAAGGTCCTATTTGTAATGAATGAACAAAGATTTACAACATCAGATGCTTCACTTCTTAGATTTCAAACTGACATTTTCCCACCCAGCACACTACACAGTACAGTTTCCTGATCTCACTTTAACTGTGTAACAAAGTCTGCTTATTTACAGTAACAAATGCAAAGTTTAACTGTTAGATACTAACAAACAGTAAAATAACATTCAATGCCAGTGAGAGAGAAAACAGTACTTTAACATTAAACTCTACAGGAAACATAACTTGTAACCATTTAAAAACCTTGTGCCATAAAACATGCAAGCATATAACTGTCAGAGAGACCCAATTTATGTCAAAAGCCAGTAAACAGCTTTTTGCTCACACAGATACCAGTATATATTCTGAAACAATCAGAAGTTATAAATATTAAAAAAAAATAGTTAATATATACTAAATCATAGCTATGCTGTTATCCCATGTATTCAAAACAGTTTTGATAAATAATTTAAGCAGTGACTATGCCTGTGTAATAACTCAGAAGAACATTTAGCAGGGCAAAGGGCTATATATTTGAAATAAAGCATATTATCTTAAGGTCATAAAAGCAAATATAGCTCGCTGTTCAATTATATCACTCAATAAACCAGTAATATTATAGTAATATACTAAAAGCATAAACAGCTATTTAATTTCTATATGAACAAAAAAAAACATAGAAATGAAAAAGCAAAAAGAGAAAGAAAAGCAATAAGAAACATATTGTCATAACATACCTTACTTCAAGATTTAGCAAGTATAAAACAAATTAAAGTCCAGCTGCAGTAGATGCTTTGAGAGATTTAGGGGGAACAGCAAACTTTGACACAGTTTTTTGTTTTTTTCTTTTTAACATCAGTCCAAAAATATTTATCAGTAACTCTCTTCAGAGATGCAGATGCCCATTCCATATCTTGAGGTAAGGAAATAATGTTATTGTTTTTAATAAAGGCAGTGGCTTCCTCTAGGGCATTAACCAATCTCATTTCATTCTAATGTAGTATTTTTATTCTGGCAGGAAAGACAAGCTGAGTTTTGATGTTATTCTGCTTTAACAGTTTTATTAATGGCCAAGCTTTTTTTCTGCTGTTCCAAAACCCTGGTAGAATAGTCATTATCAAACCTAATTGGGTTTTGATTAAATTTTAATGGACTTTTCCTCCAGGCAGATTTTAGGACCAACTCCTTGTCCAAATAAGATAGAAACTTTATGACTATTGATCTGGGAGGAGTAGGGGAGGATGTTGACACTGGCTTTCCTAAAGCTCTATGAGCCCTTTCAATACCAAAGGACAGAAACTCCTTTAAATCTAAAATCTCTGGAATCCAGGTATTCAGGAAATAAATTATATCTTCTCCTTCAGCTCTCTCAGGGATGCCAAAAATCCTTATATTTTACCTTCTCTCCCTGTTTTCCAGGTCATGCACTTTATTGAGAAGCCAAATGTTTTGTTTGATGAGAAAATCTTTCTGGCTTTCTTCTTCCCTCAGTCTTCCATCAAGATCATTCAGGGATGCTTCTACGTGTGTTATTCTGAATTTATGCTGCTGTATAAGTTCCTTGAGACAATCTGTTTATTTCTGATAATTTTCCTTGAGGTTTTGTAAATTGCCCTTAAAAGCATCCATTTTTAGTGAGAGTTCTTATAGAGCAGATGTCACAAGCTGCATTTCTTTTTTTAAAGCCATGTCAGAATGAGAAGTCTTCAAAGTGCTCATCTCCACAAATGATATATTCTCCTTTATAATTTGACAGAAAAAACTTTCCTAAGTTCACCAAAGTTACTAATAATATAGTTTATACTTTCATCTATCAATTCTAAGTATTTTTGCTAAAATAAGTTATTTCCTGTTTTTTATATTAGTTTCATAGAGCTCTGAATAACTGCTGCTATCAGTTGGCCATCTTGGCTCCGCCCCTCCAAATTATATTTCTGACCATTCAAAAGCCTGGCCTTGAATGTAATCACATTATTTCCTGTCAGATAACCAACCATGTTATGATCTATTGCATTAAGAATGAGTTTAGACCTATGGTTACAAATTTGTCAGTTATAACATTGTGTGGAATGCTTTCAACTGCTTTCTCCGGGTCATGATATATGCCACCAGCACTCAGAATTTCATCAAATGTTCTGCTTATAGGATCATAAACATTAGTTATGAGAGTGTCTCCTCAGGAAATCAGGTTGGATGAAATCTAAATGGGGCTTCTGTTTATGGCTTCTTTCAACAATCAGTAGTAAATGTTTCTCAAACATTTGCTGAAAATTGATGTTATGCTTACTGGGTAATAGTTCTGTAGTTTATTATACCATCAACCTTTGTGAATTGGGGTGATTTTGATTTTGCTTATTTCCATAATGATGGAATAACTCCCTCTTGTATGATATTATTATAAAGGATAGTAAAAGCAGCTAAATATCCTGTCAGAGATAAATGAATTAACTAGGAATGCCATCATGTCCCATATAACTATTTGCTTTAACATTTTTTAAATATGCTTTGACCACGTCACATGTAATGATGGGACACTTATGGTTTACTTGTTATTTATTTCACTTCTCCTCTACCGACTCAGTTTACTCATTACAGATGTTTAAGAGTTTTTTTCTGAAGCCCTATTTGTAAATCTTCATTTTTATTACATGTCTCCACCTCTTCTACTTTTTAGCTACTATCTTTGCTGGCTTTTTATGGTTTGTTAATTTTTCCACTGTCATGTGAATATATGTTTGCTGTTGTACCCATATTCATTTTATGGCATAAATGCATGTAGTTATGTATATAATCTCACATTACTTGTAATGTAAACTTTGTTATTGTTATTTTTTGCTGTGGAGCTTTTTTCCTTGGGTCTTCACTGAAAAAGGGTCATCAGCCCAGTGGACTAACCCATTTAACAAAAGACAAATAAATAAATAAATTTACTTATTTATTTATACATTTATTTGCATTTGTTTAATGTGAAATTCTGACTGGATTAGAAGCCTCTTTTTAGAGGAGGCCTGAGGAGAAAAGCTCCAGAAAAGCAGCAATCAGTATACAATATACAGTGGATATAAAAGGTTTACACAACTCTGTTAAAATGCCAGGTTTTTGTGATATAAAAAATGAGACCACAATAAATAATTTCAAAACTTTTTCCCACCTTTAATGTGAGCTATAACCTGTAAAATTCAATTGAAAAACAAACAAATCTGTTAGGGGGAATAAATATAAAAAATAAAAAACGTACAATACGCTGGTTACATAAGTGTGCACACCCTTAAACCTAATACTTTGTTGTGTGTGCACACCCTTAAAACTAGTACTTTGTTGAAACATCTTTTGATTTAATTACAGCATTCAGTCTTCTTGGGTACACACTTGCCATCAATTAAAGAGACTCTGATTAACCTCAAATAAAGTTCAGCTGTCCTAGTAGGATTTTCCTGACCTTTACTCAGTTGCCTGCTACAGCAAGAGCCATGGTTCACAGAGAGCTTACAAAGCACCAAAGGGATCTCATTGTTGAAATGTATCAGTCAGGAGAAGGGTACAAATAAATTTCCACAGTATTGAATATACCATGGAACACAGTGAAGACAGTCATCAAAAAGTGGAGAAAATATGGGACAACAGTGACATTACAAAGAACTGTACGTCCCTCCAAAACTGATAAAAAGACAAGACAAAAACTGGTCAGGGAGGCTGTCAAGTGACCTACAGAAATACTGAAGGAGCTGCAGCAATTTCTGGCAAGTACTGGTTGTATACTACATGTGACAACAATTTCCTGTATTCTCCATATGTCTGGACTATGGGGGGATTGCAAGACAGAAGCCTTTTCTTACACAGAAAAACATCCAGGCCCAGATAAATTTGCAAAACAATACAATAAGTCTCCCAAAAGCATGTGGAAAAATGTGTTATGGTCTGATGAGACCAAGGTTGATCTTTTTGACCACAATTCCAAAAGGTACATTTGGTGCAAAAACAACACTTCACATCACCAAATGAACACCATCCCCATGGTGTAGCGTGGTGGTGGTGGCAGTATTGTTCTTTTCTTCAGCTAGAACTGGGGCTTTATTCAAGGTGGAGGGAATTATGAACAGTTCCAAATACCAGCCACTTTTGGCCCAAAACCTTCAGGCATCTGCTAGAAAGCTGAAGATGAAGAGGAATTTCACCTTTCAACATGACAATGACCCCAAGCATACATCCAAATCAACAAAAAAAATGGCTTCACCAGAAGAAAATTAAAGTTTTGGAATGGCCCAGCCAGAGCCTAGACCTAAATCCAATACAAGATCTGTGGGGTGACCTAAAGAGGGCTGTGCACAATAGATGTCCTCGCAATATGACAGATTTGGAGCACTTTTGCAAGGAAGAGTGGGCAAATATTGCCAAATCAAGATGTGCCATACTGATAGACTCCTACCCAAGAAGACTGAATGCTGTAATTAAATCAAAAGGTGCTTCAACAAAGTATTGGTTTAAGGCTGTGCACACATAACAAAATATTAGTTTAAGTGTGTGCACACTTATGCAACCAGAGTATTGTACTTTTTTTATTTTTTATATTTTTTCCCCTAAAACGTTTGTTTGCTTTTCAATTGAGTTGTACAGGATATAGATCATATTAAAGGTGGGAAAAGTTTTGAAATGATTTATTGTGGTCTCATTTTTATATCAGAAAAACCTGGCATTTTAACAGGGATGTGTAAACTTTTTATATCCACTGTACATTGCAACAAATATTCATACAAAATATATAGTACAGTTGCACATATTTACATGTAAGATACATATAAAAAAGAACATTGTGTAATACTTGTTCATAAGGCAAAGGAGATAATGTATAATAGTTGGAGATATTAAAGTTACAATTATAGGAGAAATAGCATGTAATGTGATATATACTTCGTGCAAATGGCAATAGAGAGTTTCACATTCTGGAAGCATTCAGAAGAACCACCTGTTGGAAACAAATGCATCGTTTTTCTTTTCTTTTCAAGAATGAGGTTTGTAGAATGGGATGTATTGAGTCACGGTTACAGGAAAAAGGTATATATAGTACAGTGAGTAGAAAACAGAGTTAAATAACAAAGTGTAGAATCAATATCTAAAAAGAAAGATCCTATGTGCTGAGATGAAATAATTGAGTTGAGAATTCAGTGTTAGTATCTGATCCTTTTCATTCAACAAAACACTTATTAAACAGTACAGGCATTTTATTAAGGTCACAGACAGCAGTCTTCTAGGGATAGTGGACCAACTTTAAAATTAGTAAATGTCTTGTTGATTCATGTATATAAATAACTTCTTTTTGTTAACCCTTTTGCTGGCAAGTTTTTCTTCGTATTTGTTTTTGTGTATTGACTGGTGAAATTTCACAGCTCCCTCATTATACTCCCATTTACTTCTTAATGTTTTATATTTTTGTATGTTCTATGTTTTTAGCCAAACTGGCATTCCACCAAGGAGGCAATTTGTGTCTCGGCCCTGTGACTGAATTATTTATTTATTTATTTATTCATTGACTATGCAACACATGCCAGACACATTGCACAATTACCAGTGTGCAACTAGTGTACACCGAGGAGTTCCCTTTTGTATTGGCCTGCCTCCTCTTATGCTACATCATCCATGTTATAGTCTGACTGAAATCTTCTAGCTTCCTTTTCAGTCACCAACAATTCATACCAACGTGTACATTCATGCACGTTCCACCATTTCCAACAACTTCATCTTAGTTATCACTCTTTTCAGGCCAAGCTGCAATCTTACCTATCTGATAATTTTGTCTGATTTGATTCAGTCTCTACAGCTCTGCCTGGCTGTAAATAAAGTGCCCTAAGATACCTCAAAATTGATTAGCTCTTCTGACAGCATTTCCTTACTCCTGCCCATGATAAGAATCTTTATCATCCTGCACTCTATTATCAGCTGTGTCATGGACAGTCTTTGACATTTTGTGGATGTTGTGCTGCTCAGAACTTTGATTTTATCAATAGAAATATGGTAATAACAGTAACAGCACTCAAAAAATGTGTGCCTTTATCTGCACAATCCATGTACTCTTTTAAAAAAAGTTTACCCTACCATCCCCATCCAGTCTTATTAATGAGGCACAGTAGATATTGTTGTAGTAAGTCATAGATGGCATTTTTAAAATGTCATTATCACTGCCTCCAAAAATATGTGCAAATTGTGGTTCCAATTGTATAATTAGTTCTCATACTGCAGTAACAAATAGGTAGTAGGTGCTTGTCCTTCTCAAATGTTTTATTGAGTCGCACTTAGCTCAAGCTTCACTGGGATGAAATGAGCCAGTAAAAGTTTCAGTTCTGTGTAACAACCATAGAAGGCTTTTTTGTGGGGGGGGGGGGTGAGCTCTAGACTGTAATTCCTATGTAGGAGCCATTACCCCCCCATCCTTTTTCTTATAGATACTAACACCATGGTAACAAAACTGTGAAGAAAAAAAAATCAAGCAGTTTAAATAACTGATGGTTCACAAATAGGAACCACATTGGCAGTGACTTCCTACTGAAAGTGTGATTTGGGATCCAAACTGGGAAATTACAAATGAATAGATGAAACTTGTCCAGTTTAATTCAAAACATTTGTACGTAAACCCATGCCAACATATGCTTTAAAAATAGGTGAGTGAACCTCAAAACAGGCAAACAATTCTGGCTTGTAATGCCTTATATCGTGTGCTATCCACCTCGATGAAGCATAATGTGGCAAGACTGTTGCAGTGGGGATTGTGCAAGCATTATGGTATTGAAGTGGTTGAAAAACACTGGAAAAATAAGCCACAAAGCATCATAGAAAATGATGAAGTTTACATCACATGGGATCACCCATTACTAACAGTTCAAAAGATGGATGCTCGAAAACTGGATATAGTGGTCCACGAAAAGAAAACAAAAGTAGCTTTGATCATTGAAATCGCCACATCCAGTGACTACAGTGTCTGGCGTACAAAGAGACACAAAGTCATAAAATATCAGGATTTGCAGGCAGAAATGAGATCAGTGTGGAAGAAAGATACTCAGACAGTTCCAATAGTAGTAGAAGCAATGGGTCTTATAAAAAAGAATCTACAATCATATTTAGATATGTTGTCAGTCCATGTAACACCATACAAATTGCAGAAGGAGTCACTACTGGGCACATTGTGGGTGCTGCAAACAGCACTTCTGGCTGACATCAAAGACTGAAACAATACTAATTTTATGAACTTTGATTATCATACTTTGAGTCCATTCCCATCATGGTATTAGAAACCCAAAAGATTTGGAGAAATTAAAAAAGCAAGAATAACTATGACCCAATGTAAAACTTATATAGACACAAATAAATAGTTGGACCACTGAGCACTGCTTTAGGCTCCAAATGTAGATTTCTACTAGTTTCTTATTACAGCAGAACTCTCAATATTCATCTATTAACAGGTTGCTCTGGTGGCATTGTGGATTAAAGCAGTAACTATGTCCCACCTAATCTGGATTTGGTTTTCAGCTCAGGTGACTGATGGACTAGCGGGGAGGGATGGGTGTGCCCATTCTGGGGGGAATGTGCTCACTGGTAATGCATAGTCAAAAGAAGGGAGTTGCTCTTGGATGCAACTAAAGAGTGTGAGGGTACCAGGGAAAGGGAAAAGTGGGTAGGGCATATAAAATAAGCCCTGTCCCCATTGGAGACAAGCACAGACAGCTGAGTCCCCAGGATCCCCCTTAAGATCCATTATTGACCCTGGTAATACCAAACCAAAACTGAGGTGGAGGGTAAGAGGGTGCTGGTAAACCTAAAGTGGACATGTACACTGTGGGCCAGGCTGGTATAAATGATGTCTAAGTGGACCAAAACAATTAAAAAAAGATTATTAACATGTCCACAGCTGTCCTTAAAGTCTGCCATATTATTCAAAACCTCATAACTTGTTGATGTTATCTTTTCTGGATAAATAGTATTTTGAGGAATCATTTAGATATTTCAGTACAGAGCTTACTGTAGTGGGTACCATTGTCAGATGATTTATTTAATTTATTTCATTTTACATTTGATTACTCGGGGTGGGACACTGATCACAAATGATCATTTGCAAGAACTGCCCTGGTCTATTTATATCCAGTCACTATCTGAAACAATAAGTCTAGTTTTAAAATTGTAAGCAGATGTCATTATATATTGCAGAGTATTACACTGTCACTGCCACCATATAGGATTTATAAAATCATGCTGCCAGTCACAAATGCTTGAATAATAAAAACGGTCTTGATTTAAACAAATGATCTACAAGCAGTTTCAAAAGCTGAAGAGGATTGAATGAGAAAATCAAACAAAAAGTGAGGTAAACACATCAAAATAGTCTCATCTTCATCCAGTTAAAACTCAGTAATTTGCAAACTCATGCTAGACGTTTTAAGTTTATTCCAGTCCTCCTTTGGGTAGTAAACAAGTGATGTCTCCATACAGGAGAATTAGGTTCCCTAAGGTCCACTGTTTGTGCAATGTTCCCCAAAGACTTCTCTCCTTAGAGACTGCCGTATACTTCACAAAGGAAAAATAAGGCTTTATTTCTATCAGGTGTACTGGTTTTACTTTTCTGCTAACATTATTAATAGTAGTCAGTCTTCTTTTCTGTAACTGTTCTTTATTCATTCATTGATGATGGGGTCATATTTCAAACGATTCCCAGAAGTCAGCAGGGTGCGGCGAGTTCAGCGCAAGCTTTGTGGGAACCAGGTAACAGGCTGTGTCATAGTACAAGAATATTACCATAGCGTAATGTGACCAGAACAAATGGTTAGTAATGTTGGATCAATGACATAGTTGACCTGAAACTGCATGCCTAACAAGTAATATCCAGAGGTAAATATGGTCCCATTCACAGGGCATGTGCAGCAGATGTACACAAAACCTACTGCATCTGTCCTCCGCTGTGTGGCAAAGGAATAACAGAACATAATGGAACATCAATAATATACCCAGTATACTAGGGACATCCACAATATATTGCAGATTCCTTTGTAAAATACAGTGGAAACATTACGTCTTTCTGCACATATAGTTGCAGAATCCATTGCAATCCACCCACCCCCCAAAAAAATCATAAAAAAATGTAATTTTTGGCTGAGTGGCATAAACCTTCATATCACCAGCACTTCCTTTAGCTAAAAAAGAATGCTGGGGACATGTATGGGGAACACAAGTAATACACACACACACACACACACACACACACACACACACACACACACACACACACACACACACACACACACACACACACACACAGGTCAGAGGGAGAAACTGACGGGTTTTTCTATTTTTTTTTTTGAGAATAAGCTCTTTTAATATTTTTAGAGAAAAGAAGGGTTCAAAAGGTCTTGGAAAAATGGAGGAGAGGAAAAGGGTGGATAAAAAAATATAAGAAATAGCACACCTAGGGACATACAATGGTAGGTAACATACAAAAATGGTAGGTTTTGTACACAACCAACATGCAGGCATATGGAATGCACAACATGGGTTAAGGGTAGTGAATGAACAGGTAGGGATGCAAACAAGCCATTGTTTACCACAATCATATGTTATGTACCAGTGCACAAGCAGTGTTGTTATGCCATACCAAAAGGAGCAGAACTGATGCTAGTCACATAAGTGGGCATTGCAGTACATGACAAACATGTCACATCACCACCCAGTAAGCAGTTTACAGTGCAAGTGTAGATGGAGCCACAAATGCACATGTAAGATCACACAAGAAGAGGACAGATTAGAACCACCCAACACTGCATTCAAGAGGTAAACACCTACACACAAAGCCAAGCAGCAGTACTACTCCAAATATGACAAGTGCCTGCATAATGGCCGAATAAGCATAATAAATCCACAGTTTGTCTGGAGACCTGTGAAGTCATTGTCTAGGAAGGAGTTACATGCCAGAGGCAACACAGATGTTGGTCAGTTATGCAATAGGGATATGTGCCATGCATTCATATTATACATCTGGAAAATCCGAAATGCTATGAAAACGCAGGTCAAACAATAGCATGCGATACTGTGTTGCCATGCATTATGATTATGGTGATGCAGATACATTGAACAACAATGAAGCATGACTAATGAACAGCATCAAAGCTGTAACAGATAAGTAGGAATAATGACAAATCATGAGAATATATCACACCAGTGATATACACACATAGAAGCCTCACAATTTCCAACACAATTTGGCAGTGAGGTGTAAATGAGTGACAGCCCATCAGGATGGCTAAAGTTTCCTACCAGTAAATTACACTTAAAGCACAATGATGCTACTGTACACAAAGATGCATATAAAAGGGTACACATTATTGTTCACATATGACATGCAGATGTGTACCACATAGCTAACAGCTATAAGAGGAATGGATTGTGGTCATGTTACAACTAAGTAGTAGTAAACAACCTTTTTGAAAAAGCTGTCTCATACATCAAACATGCATGTGTCTGTAATGCTGTGCAAGTGCTGCATAAAAGCAGCTGCAAGGTGCATATAGCATGGTGAAGAGGTCTGAGATGTATGCAAAATGCACATGTGGCAGGATTTAAGGTTTGTGTGTGCACAAACAACCCAGTCATGTACAACACAAAAACCTTCATGTAGCATAAGTGCATGCAAAGCTCAGTGATTACTATGACATGCCCATATGTACTGCCATACAACCATATAACAACAGGTGGCATACTCACAAAAAAGGCATAATTGTAAAATGTAACTATGTATGACTTGAGAAAAAGCCAGTCTGGTAGACACACCTGTAGCACACCACAAGGTGGAGTAATACACATATATATCTCAAATTAAGAGTGGTCTATGAAGGGGATGGTGGAAAATAATTTAGCCATATGAAACACCATAGGCTTACTATGCAGAATATGTAGTGCTGATGAATGCAAACAGGTGCTACTGGTTCCAAAGGTATACAGACAGTGTAAAGTATGAACAAAATGTACAACACAGAGGTCTTGCACCATAAAAATTAGGTTGTGCAGGACAGCAACATGGTGCAACTACTCTAACGTATGACAGTGTAACAACATTACACACAAAGCACTCTGCAGAACATAGGCACCCATGTAATGCAACACTGTACTGTGGCTGAGCTATCCACAGGTGCACATGCCTAGGGTTATGTGCTGACAAACATATGGACTAACTAGTACATAGGACACAGAGGTATAATTTACAGTATTCACAAAGACAGATAACACATGAGCATGGATTACACATTGTTTTCTAAGATTGTGATGCCCATCTGCTGTGGGAAATACTGCACAATCATCCACAATGCTAGCATGGCACAAAAAACATATGTAATGTAGGCAACTATGTTACCCATTTCCAGATACTGTCATAGAAGAATGGCATCACAATGAGACATGGATAATCTCTGTAATGTAAGCAGGTGTAACTGGCCATGCATGCCATATGCCATCACCAGTAAATGCTGCCATATGAACGCTTTGTCAATATGACAGTTGTGCAGTCAGTAGCAGACTGCAATCTACAGTGCTCCTAACTGTGACATGCAAGGTCCAACAAGCAAATACATGCACAAATACTGAGCCACATTATGCAGATAAAGCAGGCCACATGCAGAGTTCAGGGCTAACTGAGGCATTTGTCTGTAACAATCCCATCATTAATGATAGCAGTGTATGTTCCTTTGACAGGATAGTTGCAATTTAATGGCAATGACTAGAGTGGTGGCTGGTGGCTTCAAATCAAAGGAGGGCTTCAGGAGACAGCTGAATGGGTGGAGCCAATGGGAAGGGGTGTGGCCAACTGCAAAGATGTGGGGCTATGCTAAAAACTGCAAAAACTGGGGCTTTAATTAAATATGCTGCTCTGGGTGCCAAACCGTCATTATGAGAGTCCAATCAAGACAAAATGAAGTGTAGAAGAAGAAAAATATTTCAATGCATTGGCTACATGACAGCGTACTTAATATCTAGATAGAAACAAAAAGGTTGTGAGGCATGAAAAAAGAAATTCGTTTTTTAAATACATTACTGGAATGCCAGTCAAAATCAAGCATAAAAAACTATCAGCACTCAACTCAAATCACTTCTCCCTGCACTGCAGTTCGAATTATATTCAACTTTATAAAAGTATCAAGTAACATGCTGAAAGTAGCAATCTCTGTGATACCCCCACTTGTAAAAATGTTTATTAGCCAAAAAAAGACCTGCTGCCTGACAACTATCTACTTGTTTCATGGAGAAAACATGATCAAAGTAAAAAATGAACAGCAAACAAGAAACAAGCTCAAGATAAATTGCTTAAAGGATTACTGCACAGGTTATGGACCACACATGATAGATTGGCATTCTGTTTAGTTTATGGGTAAAGCCTGCAAAGATTACTGCAAGTCTCCAACAAATGTAATGAGCTTCTGAAAATACTGTAATCCTGTCCTTTATTACAAATATGTCATATGCATTTCAATAACTAAGGCTTATACACATTCTAGTTATGTAAATATTCTCTGCATGGCAACAACAAAAAGGCTTTCAATATTGGTAATTCTTTAACAGTATGCTTATTAAAGCTTGCTTGCATCTTACAATCTCAGACAAGCTTACCTGGTGGTCATTAAAGCATTGCTACTTAAACACAGAGCAACAGGCTCTGCAACAACATGCATTTTCTGAATAAGACGCAGCCTAAATCAACAGTATAAAACTATGACAGAAAACCAGAACATTCTGCAAAATCAAGGACAGATGAAAAGCCACTGTAGTACTTGTGTCTATCTTGGACGGGAAGATATTCTGCACACTTACACTGAATGACTGCTCCTTGCTTTGCTTGGACACATTCAGAGTCACTACATGGGGGAGTGGGGTGCAAGAATTATGTCACAATTTGAAATGTCTCTGGCTGATGGTGATGGCCCTAACACATTTGTCATACCTCTCAACCTCAGAGCAAGAAATCTGGACAAAGCCATAAATAGAAGTGGGACAAAGGCCTAAAAATAAGGACAAATTTTAAATATTGCTCTTATAAATTTAGAAAGATAATACAATAGTAGGTATTGCATTAGTATGAATTTTCAAGGGAATGAAATCTGAAACTCAAATGTTTGTCATTATTTTCTAACTTCAATCTTTAATGATTTGCCACTAATTTGCCAGAAAACCACAATTTTATGAAAAACAGACCAAAAATGTGATGCAAAAATATAAAATAGCCACACAATACAGCTGGGAACCTGTCAAAGAAGGGGCACTTTTTTAATATTAGTGCGGTTAACTTGAGCAGCTCACAAAATTAGAAAATCTTGTTTACTAAAAACATCCAAAAACTAATAGGCACAAGACAAGACGAGCATACACTGCAAAGTCTAACAAGGTTTAATAGCTGAGTAAAACAAGCTTACAGCAATCAGTAGTCCGGTGTACACTCCGGTAACTGCCAAGCAATAAAAAGTTATAAAAAGTTAGAAACGATCTGGCTGCACAGAATCCAAGTCACAAAGTGTAAAGCGCTTTTCGTTAGGAAACACTTCTCTTAACTTCTTCAGACAATCCTATAAGTGCCATGCTATAAGAAAATTCAGAATGAGGACCTGTCGTTCTGTCAAGTGTCAGCCGTGAATAAACAATTAAAATACACTATAATGCCACATAAATTTTCTTTAATTCAAAAAATTATCAATATTATAATGTATGGCAACTAAAATGCACTGATTTATGATGGGAAAGATGACCCACCCATCATCATTAGCAGCAGTGAATTGTATCAAGAAACAATTCTATTGGTGCATGTGTACAGCTACATGTAAGTATGTAAATGGACACCAGTATCTTCTACCTGATAAACATCTATGTGGACTTCAATGACTGCAATGTGGGATTCTGTCAAATGCTTTTTTGTAGTCTCTCCATGCCATACTTAGATTCTTCCCCTTTTTACAGTTCTCCACTATAACTTTATTTAACAACAAATGATCCTTTGTTCCATAAGACTTTCTTTTATTACCCTTTTGTTCTATTGCCATAATTGAGTTTTCTTCTAAGTGACTATAAACTCTGTTGGCATCAATTCTATTGTATAGTTTATACGTCATTGGAAGGCAAGGTACTGGTCTTTACTTTTTAGGGTAGCTTGCAGGTTCACTCTTAAGTAGTAGCATTGTTTTTCCTGTTGTTAGCCAGGTTGGTGTCTGTTCAGAGTGTGCATATAAATAGTTCTTACTCATGGCTAAATCTTCATGCAAATATGTTAATACTTTTAGCCAGAAGTCAGGCACTGCATCTGGGTCTGGGGTTTTCCATTTAGAGGCTTTTCTTAACTTTGTTTAAATCTCTCTGGCTGTTACTTCATCCCATTTCATATTCTGTACCTTTAAACTTCTTATGATTTCTTTTACTTCTTCTATCCATTTAGCATGTTTGTTATGTTCCACGGGATCTTCATAAATATTCTCCAAAATGTGTCTATTTCTTCTTTTTTTGATGGTCTTTCAATTCCTTTTACCTTGTTTCCCAATTCTCTATAAAACTTTTCTGGGGGCATCAATAAATTGCTTATTTTGTACTATTCCTTTATGTTTATTTGTATATCTTCTAAGTTTTTCTGCCTGTGCTGATACTTTCAATTTATTATTTGTGATAGTGCATGATAAATCCTGATCTGTTATAATACTGGGCATTGCTTTTATCACGTCTATCCTTCTGAGAATTTTTGTTGATCTATTCTCTCTTCTATACTCTTCCAACAGTGACACTTCTTGCCTTAATTGCTTTATAGTTTTCTCTATTCGATACTTCCATGATGGCATTCAATTTCTCCCCATCATTTCTCTTACTACCCTGTGTTCTTGTGGTAGGACTTTATCTGTTATTAATTTAGCTACACAGTAATGTATCCTATTTACATCTGTTATGTCACATGAATCTCTGTGGACAGTCCTAATTATTGTGCTCATTTGTTTTATTAGACTTTTAACTTTCTGGGTTTTATTGACCTTCTGCAATCTATTTCTTTCATTGATCTTAATATATCTGTCCATCTCTATTAAAGCAAGTAACTCTTCTCTTAGATCATTTTCTTCTAAACTGAAGGTACATTCTTTGTTCGCCATTTCCTGTGGGCATTCTATAGAACATTCCAGAGCTTCTTCCTGTGCCACTTTCTCTTCAGTTTCACCCTGTGTCATCTGTTGCTCTTTCATATGGGAACTCACTGGCCTATTACTCCACAACATTGACTGTGTCAGAGTTGCCACAGTTTCCCGTTCTTTCCCTTGCTGTATAGCTCCAACTGATCCTTTGTACTGGTTTTCCATGGGAGGCTCCAAAGTATCTTCATATGTCAACTGATTAGATGCTTCCTGCTCAACTTGTTTCGCCTTAATTTGGGTGTCTATTGCTCTATCCTGTTATGTTGTTATCTGAGTTAAATTTTCTACAGTAAATCCTTCACTTTGCAGGTAATCCATAAACTCGGTTTGTACTTTTTTAACTTCTCCATTACTAATAATGTTTTCTACTTTTCCTCTTTGGTTTCTTATTTTTTTGTACTGTAAAATGTTCCATATCCAGATGTCTTTGCCTGTATTTCTCTTCAAATATCTTTGGTGCTGCTCTTTTTGCATTGATTAGTTTTGCTTTCTCCTTTGCATAAATATTCCATCATATTAAATCTCTTTTTCTTTCCCATGTCCATATTTCTTCTTCACATGTCTCCTGATCTGTCTGTTTCTCCTTACTTTGGGGACTAGTTGATCCATCATGCTGTGATATGAACTGTGTTAGACTTTCTACACTGATTCCTTCACTTCGCAAATATTCCATAACTTCAGCTTCTACTTTTTTTAACTTCTACTTGACTAATCTTCTGTTCTATATTCCCTCTTTATGATCTTATTTTTTTATTGTGAAATTTTCCATATATTTCTCTTTGAATACCTTTTTATGTTGATTAATTTGACTTTCTCCTTTGCATAAATATTGCACCATATTGAATCTCTCTTTCTTTCCTATGTGCATATTTCTTTTTTATACCCTTCAGACATCTCTAAATTTTGTTCTTTAAACTTTTCGCACTTGCTCAGTTGCTTCTTTTTCCAAACTGCACAAAGTTTCTTGGTCTACATAGTAATTTTCATGGATCTGTTGTATTAATGAACACAAATTTTTATTTGAAACTTCTGACAGTTTTTCTTGTGGAAATATTTTTCTTTCATCTAATTTTCTTTTAATCTATTTGTATATCTTTTGTCTGGAAATGCTGGACTTCTTGCATAATAGTAGAAATATATATTTTTTTTCTTCGCCTCAGTAGTCCACCCTATCATCTGTATGTCTCTTTTTGGCCTATCAGTTTTTGTGATTTTCGTGGATTGCTACTTCCTTCTACAACAGGGGGACCATCCTCCCCCTGGGCTTGGCCTAGCCCCATTGTAGGAATATTTCCATGTCTTGAGGATTCTACACTGTCATTTTTTCCAGGTCTGGTACCAGTGCGCCTACCAGGATTGGACACTTTTTTATCCTGGGGCTTGTGTATCCAGCTCTCTTCTTTATTTTTAACCTACTGCTGTCCATGATATATGCTATATAAAATGCAGTCTATATATCAGTGTTGTCTTGGTGAAGGTACTCACCAAGACTTGAGAATAAATTCAGTTCAAGCAAAACTTCTCTTCTTTTGCTGATTTTATCATCTCTCCATTCGGACCTCATTTCTCCAATATGGAGGGACAGATAATTCTTCAGGCCCTGTGACAACATGTAAGAATCTACTTGAATGGAGGTGCGATACCTCTCAACTGTACAGATTTTCACAGAATGTAAAGATTTTTGCGCCATATTTTTGGTCCATTTTTCATAAAATTGTAGCTTTCTGGTAAATTACTGGGTGATACTTCAGCGTATTATTGGATAGTTGCATGGCTTTCTATGGGGACTTCAATGACATCATCAGTCTCATCCTGTAACCACCTTAGTAGCAAATGTAGAAAACTCTTCGAGCAACCTCATGTTGATCAGGATCGAATGCAGGAATGGTTAAGGAGAGGTAAATTTAAACCAAAAGAAGAAAGGTTATTATTGGTAGCCCAAGATAGTAGACTACGTACACATTGGTTTACAAAGTCCATTGAACATGTGGGAGAAACAGACAAATATAGGTTTTGTAAAACATAATTGGAAACAGCTACACACCTTGTTGCTAGCTGTGACACACTAATGGCAGAAGGACTGTATACTGAAAGGCATAATAATGTGGCACGATTGTTGCACTGGGGATTGTGCAAACATTATGGTATTGAAGTAGCTGAAAAACACTGGAAATATGAGCCACCAAGAATTATAGAAAGTGAGGAAGTTTATACCACATGGGATCACCCATTATCAACAGTTCAAAAATAGATGTGAGAAAAACAGATATAGTAGTCCAGGAAAATAAGATAAAAGTAACATTGATTATTGAAATTACTACACCCAGTGACTATACTGTCTTACATACAGAGAGACTCAGTCATAAAATATCAAGATGTACAAGCAGAAAGAAAGACAACGTGGAAGTAAAACACCCAGACAGTTCCAATAGTAGAAGGAGCAACGGGTCTTATAAAAAAGAATTTACAATCGGGCTTAGATATGTTACCAATATGTGTAACTCCTTATGAATTGTAGAAGGAGTCATTGCTGGGCACGTTCTGGGTGCTGCGAAGAGCACTTCTGGCTAACATCAAAGATTGAAACAATACTAATTTCATTAACTTTAATCGGACTTTGACTTAGGAATGGAGTCCATTCCCATCATGGGATTAGAAACTCAAAAGATTTAGAGAAATTAAAAAAGTGAATAACCACCTTAATGTGATTACATGTACACATCACTTTTTTAAGACATAGTTACACATTTGTTCCTAATGTGCTGATGATGTGTTCCACACATAACTAACTTTCCAATTTACATGTTAATCATATCAAGTTTATCATCATCAGCCCTACTTTTTCCCATTTCCTACATGGGGTGTAGGTGTCATGTCAGCTGTCGCCATCTCTCTCTATTCAATGCCACTCTCCTGCCTTCATCGGCACACATGCGTGACTGTCACAGGTCTTCTGTCACACAATCCATCCACCTCTTTGCTGGATGCCTTTCTTTCCTTTTGCCTTCTTCTCTGTGTCCCAAACTGTCTTCACCAGATTGTCTTTCTTTTTTTCTGCACATGTGCCTGAACCACCGTAATCTGTTCTCTTCGATCTTTTCTGCAATTGTAGCTACTTTGGCTTTTGGTCTTAAGTCCCAATTTCTTTGTCTGTCCCACAGTGTGCATCCTATCACCCTTCTCAGGCACTTTTCATCTCCATCAGCTGTAGCCTTCTCAAATGCTCTGCCTTTACTGTCCAGGTTTTCATATAACACAGTAGTACTGGTCCCACCACTATTTTTTATACATTACTTGTCAGCTTCTTTGTTATTCTTCTGTTGTATACTGGATCTGACAATCTGTGCCAATTGGCTGCAGCCCCTCTGATTCTAAATCAGTATATATATGGCACCTGTTAGGCGTCACATGTTGCTCATATATGTGCTCAATATACTGAACAGGTCTGTAGCTCAGTGTGACTTACTGTACTAATGTCTGTTGCATATGTCCATTATGCATAGGTCACATCATAAGGATCAGGAGGTCTGCAGGTAAATGTAGGTGTAGATATACTCCCAGACAGTATAGCTGATGTGGTAGTGTAGTGGACATGATTACCGTAAAATATTATGAGTAGTCTCACAGACTAGGGTTCAAAATATGACTGTGGGCATCTTATATGTCCTAAGCCCTACATTGGTGAGTGTTTGTGTCACATTCTACTTATATTTTGGTTACATATATATGTGGTGCCTGTTAGTTGTCATGTGTGTTTATTATGCATATATGTCAGCTGTGGCAGTACATTTCTTACTTTGGCATGTGTTCTCTTGCATTGCAGTAGAATATATATGTGGAGCAGCAATACATCTCACACAGCTGGTGAGACATGCTACAATTATACATAATAATATGTACATGTTTTAATTGTGATGTCTGGAAAAAGAAGACATCATAACCTCTTCAATGGGGAGGGCAAGATCATTCTTGAAGCCCTGCAGCAGCATAGCAGAAATGTACTTGGATAGATTGGTGATACACTGTGGAGAACACAGCTGTAGCATGATATTACCAATATAGTAAATACTGTGGGTGGTTACAACTGATCACAGGAAGCCTGCCATTACTGCTGTTCTGACATGACCATACGTGCAGCCAACAGACTCCACCGTTATGAGACAGAGAGAAATATCAATGCTGGGGGAGGTCATCTACAGCTCCCCTTGATGAAACAACACTATTCCTGGCCTCCCACCATATTACCTGCGATGACTGTCATTTTCCTGGTGTCCCAAGATACCTTATTATGTACATTGTTCATGTGCATGACAACAAAGTTCATGTGACCTGCATGGTCACATATTCAAACACGTGTTCTCAATTTCATATGTATTTCTCAGAAACAACTCAATGGCCAGTACAGCATTACACCTTGGCTGAGGGAAGAACCAGTAAAACTGCCTGTATATGCTGTTTGTTCACCATCACAGGGTCTTCATGTACCAGCATACAACATCAGTCTTTAGGTATGTGTCTCTCTTCAGACAGTGTTTCTTTGTATTAATTGACCTGGACATGGATAATGTCATAGTGCTTCCTAGATACTTGTTGTACATCTTCCTCTGTAGTCCACAGCTCCATCAGAATGCCATGCAATGGTTGCCTTCTCGGATAATGACAGACCGAGTAAGACTGTCTCTATATAGGTTGCAGCTCTCACCACATGGGGCTAGAGACAGAAGAGGAAATGTCTGGTATATATGCATGTATGAGCACTTTTACAATGCCAATATCATGCGCTTTTCTGATGCCTAATAAGGACTTTGACTGTCATTAGGGGCATTGCTCCACCCACACTCACTCCTCCCAGATAAGGGCATTGCTCCACCCACACTCACTCCTCCCAGATAAGGGCATTCCTCCGCCCACACTCACTCCTCCCAGATAAGTTGATATCGCCGTTCCTGTTGTGTATGGTTAATGAAGTGTCAGACTTTTTCATATATGTTCTGTCCGAGGGAGAGTTGGATCATAGTCAAATGGGGCACTGGGCAGGATAATGAACCCCCCCCCCATGCAGCCATTCCAGTGTCCCATTACTTAGCTGTGTCTCCACAGTTACCATAAACACTGTTCAAACCTGTCAGTGTGATACTATTTTCTTCTTTAC
Source organism: Protopterus annectens (assembly GCF_019279795.1). Lineage (NCBI taxonomy): Eukaryota > Metazoa > Chordata > Ceratodontiformes > Protopteridae > Protopterus > Protopterus annectens. The sequence goes on along the minus strand of NC_056744.1, from coordinate 64,471,527 downwards.
TTTTACAATGGTTACAGATATTTGCATTTAATTTAAAACTTTTATTTCAAATTGTATAACACACACACTGATGGATAATTGCTAAACAAAACAAAACAAGTCTCACATTTCAAACAGACTTAGCATGAACAGCAATGAACTTCTCTTTTCTTGAAACTCACATTCATTAAAAATGCATCTGGCCAATAGCAAATTAAGTGTACCTTGGACCTCAGACTGTTTTAAAACCATGGACTCCCTGCACACATTTTAGGACCATGCATAAATGCATGTGTTTCTTGATTTACCTTCCTGATTGTATTAAATTATATTCCTTGTTTTATACATCAACAATTATCAAACTGTGTTTTAAATTTGTAGTTTTGAACATTTTTTTTCAGTAAGTAGTGATACAAAATGTATGAACCAATAATTACAAAACTACCAGTTTCAGAACATTTCAACTATAAATACATTTCAAACTGCTGCCATTATAACCCACCAATAACAGTCAGTATATGTGCAATCTTTGCAGAGGTAAAGGTTATCTGAATAGTTCCACATTAAAGTGAACTATTACTAATGCAGAGGTTGCTACTGGCATAGAACTTTGCATTTCACTGCTTCATCTACAGATGCAGTGCCTGCTGCCCTTGCCTGTGTTACATTAAAGAAATTAGTGTGCTACTGATGTTGCCATAACATGTCACAGACTAGATTAGATAGGCAGTAGGGAATGGCTGGCAAATGACAACAGGTTCACAGCTACTAGGCATGTACTAATGGAGGCCATTAAAGAGTCTAGAGAAAAATGAGTTGAATGGTAGGAGAAAGCTGAAATAAGCAAATACGAATAACGTAATGCTAAAGCAACTAAAAACTTTAATATGGTAAGCGCTTTCAGTGGTAAAAATATTCCACCTTCTTCAGACCCAAAACAACATAAAACTGATGCTTATATAGCTTGTAGTTAATTATCAATTAGTCATTCAATCAACCAATAAAAATAAAACCAGATAAAAGTACAATATTTAAACAGTATGAAACCTGCTCTAAAATGTTACAATGTTAAGTACATAATACTCGATTTATAAATAACATTAAATATATATGTATAACATGTGAAAATGTTATACTAAAAAATCACATTTTAAAAAGCTACTAGGGCAAAACTGAAAATGTATAATATGTGATAGACATAAATTTACTGTAAGAACTAAGATATTTATCTAAATATAGACACATAAAAAATATATAGTAATATGTAAAAAAATAATTAATTAATTAATTGCATGCTGGTTAAAGACTAAAATCTGATCATAATAATACTGAATATATGACCAAAAACAAAGTCCATATTTTTATATATATAAAACTGTGTAAATGTTACTATGTTTCAAACTTAATCAACAAAAAGGTACAGTATCAAATTCGAAATCTTTTATGCAAAATTAATATGTTATCTATTTAAAGCTTTTAATTTTAACATGCTTTTAATAGACACAAATTCATTTAAACCAGGGAAAATGTATGCAGCCGTTTTGATTTGCCAATACAACTCATTTTGCTCTAATAAAAGTTGCCAAGGCCCCCCTCTCGGGTCTTAAAGTGTTTGGTGTACAACCAAAAATAAAAACTCATGTGTTGGAAATTGTAGAATATGCCGAGCAAGAGCATTGTTAACATCACCTTTACTAACAGCATAACAATGCTCGTATATTCTTTGTTTTAGTTTCCGCTCGGTCTTACCTATATAAAATGAGGGTCAAACCTGACAGCAAGCTGCATATACTACAGCTTTGGACTCACAATTAAAGGAGCCATTTATTGTGTAGTCTTTGTTATTAATATTGATGTCAGTAGTCACTTGAATGTGTTTACACTGTGTGCAATGCCCACATTTACGCATACCTTTATGCACCTGTTTGTTCGTACCTAGATGCTCATTCTTATGCCTTTCCAACAGATTTTTAAGGTTAAAACCCCTTCTAAAAGTGAAGCGGGGTCTGATACCTAGCTTATTACAAGTGGACGGTTCTTCCAAAATTAAATGCCCAAGTTTTTATAAAAATCTCTTTGACTCTTGCCGTGTCAGCTGAAAAAGTAGATAGGAAACTGAGATGTAATAACGTGACACTGTCATCATTTTTGTCATGCTGTCATGTAATTAGATTAGTATTGGTAGTAATACCATCCTTATATGCTCTACTAGTTAAAATAGGTTTAAACCAACCTGTGGATCTCTTATCTTTAACTTCTGTAAGTGTTTCTAAAAATAATTTGATAGGATATCCCCTACTTGTGAACATGGACTTCATCTTGTTACATTCTAAGTCAAAGTCAACATCTTTAGTAACCATCCGTGCAGCTCTCACCAACTGGCCTTTAACAACTGCCCTTTTCTGGTGATATGGATGTTCACTAGTATAGTGCAGGAAGGCATTGGAGTAGGTAGGTTCCCTATAAATGGTAGCTTTATACTGCTTGTTATACCTGTCATTAATCAGTTGTACATCAAGATATGTTATGCTATCTACCCCTACTTGATAAGTGAATTCAAGAAAATTGGTTTTGTTGGAAATATGTTGTATGAATCCTTCGATCAGTTTGATGTCACTTCCAGATGAGCATTATGGTGAAAGGAGTTATTCGGACCATTGTTGTTAGGTACAAAATCAGGTCTAGAACCCATATAATCTTGAATACCATTCATGTGGGTGACTGGTGGGGGGGGGGGATGCCTTGTTATGGACATAAGCCTGTACATCTCTGTCAATTTTTTTCTTTTTGGTGGCTAACAATTTGTTAATGGTAGCATCAATACTTGAATAAATTCTGCAATAGTCATATTTATGATTTATGAAAAACAGATTCAGCAATTATAAGGAACTTTTAGCATTATTTGACAGGCAAGCAGCTGAATTCATTAAAACTTTGGTTAATTTTTATAATACTGAAATTGCTACTTTTAAAACTGAACTTGAAATAATGGAACATTCTATTTGTGGGGATCACAACTTTGAACAGTATAATGCTCATTTGGTAGAACCTTTACGTAGAAGTGAAAGAATAAGAAATAACCAAACACAACTTAGCCAGCAGAAGTTGAATGATGTTAATGGCTCTAGTTCAACTGCTAACAACCAGGTTTTTCAAGTGGACAGGGATTCAAACCACAACAACCAGAACAATCAATCAAACCTGAGACGGCAAGGGAATTGGAAGAGCAATCGTCGGAACAAGAGGAGGAGATAACACCAATTGCACCTAATGAACCAGAAATTTTATTGAGCACACACAGTGACTTTAAAATTTTCAACTATACTGCTTTAACTGTAGATCAAAATATGGTTGATTTCTTTGCTAAAGGTCTTTCCTTTGTCCCCCATCAGAAAACTAATTTTGTAAAAATGATAGTTGATCTTAAAATGTATGTGCGCAAACTGAATTTAGCGGTTCTGATGGGGACCAATTCTACACTTGTGAACTCTCTACGAGTTTCTAGTTTGTTTAACCCCCCACTTGTACCCACATTAATGTCCTTTGAAAAAATGTGTGAGATGGATTTAAGGAGACTATCAGATAATGATACGCATCTTAGATTAATGCACACTAACATTATTTCTGAGGACAAACAATACATCGACTTGATACACAATTGTGGTATTAGAGTTATGAAGCCGGACAAGGGAGGGGGCATGGTGTTTATGAATCAGTCTAACTACATTAGTAAGATGCGTGAACACATGGATTCTGAGGTATATACCCCTGCTAGTTTACATCAGGTTAATACTGCATACAGGCACATTAGAACTGCTCTTGACGATTTATTTCTGGAAGGGTCTATTGATATAGACACCTTTCAGTATCTTTCTATGGCAGCACCTAAAATTCCTAGTATTTATGGGACTCCAAAACTACACAAGGATATCAGGAACCCCCCTTTTAGACCCATTGTTGATGGTAGGGGTTAAATTACTTTTGCTTGTGCTAAATTGGTAGATAGTATTCTTAAACCACTTATTAACCAGGAGTTACAAATATGTCGTGATTCATGGAGTTTCCTGGATAATATTAACAACTTGGAGTATAAGGACAACAACATTTTTGTTACGATCAATGTAAAAGATCTATACACAGTCATCCCCCACCAATTGGGTATAGAATGGGTGAGAGAATTTATGTTGTCCAAGAATGTAGAGCATGATAAAATATGTCTGGTTGAAACACTTTTGGATCTGATTCTTTCTAATAACTATATTATGTTTGACAAGAATATATTTTTACAAAACAAAGGGGTAGCCATGGGGTCCCCATGTGGTGCCAGTTTCGCCAACAGTGTCATGGCATATTGGGAACATAATTTTTTGTTCCCTGATAGTGTTTTTCAGGAAAAAGTACTATGGTACACCAGATACCAAGCTGACATGTGTCTGGTAAGGCAAAGTGACATCACACTGATCGAAGGATTCATACAACATATTTCCAACAAAACCAATTTTCTTGAATTCACTTATCAAGTAGGGGTAGATAGCATAACATATCTTGATGTACAACTGATTAATGACAGGTATAACAAGCAGTATAAAGCTACCATTTATAGGGAACCTACCTACTCCAATGCCTTCCTGCACTATACTAGTGAACATCCATATCACCAGAAAAGGGCAGTTGTTAAAGGCCAGTTGGTGAGAGCTGCACGGATGGTTACTAAAGATGTTGACTTTGACTTAGAATGTAACAAGATGAAGTCCATGTTCACAAGTAGGGGATATCCTATCAAATTATTTTTAGAAACACTTACAGAAGTTAAAGATAAGAGATCCACAGGTTGGTTTAAACCTATTTTAACTAGTAGAGCATATAAGGATGGTATTACTACCAATACTAATCTAATTACATGACAGCATGACAAAAACGATGACAGTGTCACGATATTACATCTCAGTTTCCTATCTACTTTTTCAGCTGACACGGCAAGAGTCAAAGAGATTTTTATAAAAAATTGGGTATTAATTTTGGAAGAACCGTCCACTTGTACTAAGCTAGGTATCAGACCCCGCTTCACTTTTAGAAGGGGTTTTAACCTTAAAAATCTGTTGGAAAGGCATAAGAATGAGCATCTAGGTACAATCAAGCAGGTACATAAAGGTATGTGTAAATGTGGACATTGCACACAGTGTAAACACATTCAAGTGACTACTGACATCAATATTAATAACAAAGACTACACAATAAATGGCTCCTTTAATTGTGAGTCCAAAGCTGTAGTATATGCAGCTTGCTGTCAGGTTTGTCCCTCATTTTATATAGGTAAGACCGAGCGGAAACTAAAACAAAGAATATACGAGCATTGTTATGCTGTTAGTAAAGGTGATGTTAACAATGCTCTTGCTCGACATATTCTACAATTTCCAACACATGAGTTTTTATTTTTGGTTGTACACCAAACACTTTTAGACCTGAGAGGGGGGCCTTGGCAACTTTTATTAGAACAAAATGAGTTGTATTGGCAAATCAAAACATCTGAATACATTTTCCCTGGTTTAAATGAATTTTTGTCTATTAAAAGCATGTTAAAATTAAAAGCTTTAAATAAATAACATATTAATTCTGCATAACAGATTTCAAATTTGATACTGTACCTTTTTGTTGATTAAGTTTGAAACATAGTAACATTTACACAGTTTTATATATAAAAATATGGACTTTGTTTTTGGTCATATATTCAGTATTATTATGATCAGATTTTAGTCTTTAACCAACATGCAATTAATTAATTATTTATTTTTTACATATTACTATATATTTTTTATGTGTCTATATTTAGCTAAATATCTTAGTTCTTACAGTAAATTTATGTCATTATCACATATTATACATTTTTAGTTTTGCCCTAGTAGCTTTTTAAAATGTGATTTTTTAGTATAACATTTTCACATGTTATACATATATATTTAATGTTATTTATAAATCGAGTATTATGTACTTAACATTGTAACATTTTAGAGCAGGTTTCATACTGTTTAAATATTGTACTTTTATCTGGTTTCATTTTTATTGGTTGATTGAATGACTAATTGATAATTAACTACAAGCTATATAAGCATCAGTTTTATGTTCTGGGTCTGAAGAAGGTGGAATATTTTTACCACTGAAAGCGCTTACCATATTAAAGTTTTTAGTTGCTTTAGCATTACGTTATTCGTATTTGCTTGTTTCAGCTTTCTCCTACCATTCAACTCGTTTTTCTTTTGATTTTTAGTAGTTTTTCGGTTTCCTTGTTTTTTCATTAAAGAGTCTAGCCCAAAGTCCCAATTGCTACATAGTACAGTCTGGTTAAGTGACTTGCTTAGTTTCACATAGTAGGTAAATGAATTTGGAAAGATTCCAACCCAACACCCTTGTCACAATATGACAAGCTAGAGCTTTAGTTCTGTGTTCTAATACTGAAATCCTTTACAATCCAATATTGTAGAGAAGATTGTATCACATTAATATGCAACAATAACTCCATAAGGGACAGTTCTGTTCATCACTCCAAATAATGCAGTCTGTATGACCTGACAAATGTCAGCCCAATTGCAGTTGCTGGAGGCTTGAAAGAAGATGCTGTGAAAACATATTTATTTTATTTATTTATTTATTTATTTAAATTTGTTGACTGGGAGTGTCCGACTGGACATAGGTCCATTTTCAGTGGAGGCCCTGGGAGAAAAGCTCCACAGTTAAAATAAACAGACAGTATTTACATTGGATTACATAGTGATTAACAATTTACATAGCAATTACTTACAACATATTTACAGATGAAGAACATAGTACATTAGTAGACAACTAGAATATTTATCTGTGAAGTGCATACCAGACATTAACAAATGTTACAAGAAGAAGAAGTTCATGCTGTATAATAAGTACTGGCTTATGAGCATCTGAGCTTGCTATAATCAAGGTAGTTAGTGGAGTGGAAAGAAAGGTAGTGGTTGGATGGGGTGGATGATATTAGAGTGGGAGTTGCAAGGGCATAGCCAGCATGTTTTTAGTTGTGCTTTTAGTAAAGTTTTGAAATGGGTGCATGATGGTATGGAGGTAATTGTGGGTGGGAGTGAGTTCCATAATTTGGCTATGGCGCAAGAGAATAGTGCTTCACCAGCAGAGTTATTGGCTTTAGTGATCTGCAAGTGATTTTTGCTGCTGGATCTTAGTGGTCTCGTGGTGCGATAGGGTTGGAGTAGATTCTGGAGGGATGGGACATTTAGTGGATGGTTTACTAGTTTGTGGGCGAGTGAGAGTTGATACCATTGAAGGAGGTGAGGGAGTTCAAGCCAGCTCAGTTCAGCAAGTGAGAGACAGTGGTGACTACTGTAGGATGCCCCTGTGGCGAATTTGGCGATTTTGTTGTAGCAGGTCTCTAGCTTGTTTAGATCACATTGCCTTAGGTTGGTATATATTGGAGAGGCATAAAGTAGGGTAGAGATAAGGTGGGAATTTGCTATTGAAATCTTTGCTGCTTTGGTGAGAAATTGCTTATTTCTGTATAATGCTCCTAGTTTTTTGTGGACTTTTTTTATAGTCATGGATATGTGAATGTCAAATTTTAGTTTATTGTCTATTTCCACTCCTAGCAATTTGGTATGTTCATTTGGGTATATAGTGGTGTTGAATTTTGCCGTGATGTTAAAGTGAGAGTTGTTTTGAGTATGTTTGTTGGGTTGGAAGATGAGTAGTTTAGTTTTGTTTGGTTTGAGTATTAATCGGGCATCGGATAACCATGTTTCAACAGAGGAAAAGGCTTCCTGTGTGACTTTTTGCAGTTTTGGTAGGGACTGGGCTGAGCAGATGATGGTCGAGTCATCTGCATATTGTACGAGTGTGCCATGTTTGGTGGCAGAGGCTAGATTATTGGTGTAAACTGAGAAGAGTAGGGGTCCAAGGATGGATCCTTGGGGAACCCCTATGGAGACAGGTAGTTGGGGAGATATGTAATTCTGCCATACAACGGATTGTTGGCAGTCAGACAGGTAACTCTGAAACCAGTTGGTGACTGATTGTGAGAAGGATAGGTTATTGGGGACAGAGATAAGTTGTTTGTGTGGGACCATGTCAAATGCTTTAGATAGGTCTAGGAAAGTAGCAGAGGAGAGATAGCCATTGTTTTATGCTGAAGGATAGTGTTAGTAAAGGAGAGTAAGGCAGTGGTGGTGCTATGGTTTGGTCGGAAACCATGCTGAGTATTGGAAAGGAGGTTGTTAGTAAGGAGGGTAGTCTGAGACCTGAGAGTGTATGCATCTCTCTAGTATTTTGGAGAGTGGAGAGAGAATAGCTATGGGGTGGTAATTGGTTAGTTCTGTGGAGGGTCCGCCTTTGTGGAGGGGAATTATATGTGATACTTTCCACAGTGTGGGAATGCAACTTTCTGATAGAGATTGGTTAATCAAGATGGATACTGGGAAGGCCAGAGCATCAGCTGCGATTTGTAGGTATTCACTTGGGAGGCTGTCTGCTGCTAATTTGGTGGGTTTAAGTTTAGTTAAGAGTTTTTCTATGTTGGAGGTAGGTACAGGAGAAAAAGAGAAGGCAGTGAGGAGATTACTAGTTGAAGGTGTGGGTTGGAGGGGAGGGAGGTTGTGTTGTTTAGCTAGTGATAGTATGGTTTGGGTGAAGTGTGTGTTGAATGAGGAAGCAATATTTTCTGAGGAGTGAGGGATGTTAGGCGGGGGGTACTGACTTTACCTGGGTGGAGGATGGAGTTTATGGAGGACCAGAATTGTTTGGGGCTGTGTTGTGAGGAGTCTAGGGCAGACTGGTAGTATTGGGATTTGTCCTGTTTTATCAGCTTTTTGACTCTATTGTGTAGTTCTAGGAATTTCTGTCTAGCTGAGGGGGTTTTGGTTTTGTGCCAGTGCTCCCAGGCTTTATCCCTGTTTTTCATTTCTGACTTAGTGGTTTTCTGTAGCCATGGGGAGGGTTGTGCTTTGGTTCTGGAGAATCTTATGGGGGCATGGTAATTAAGGATGTTCAGGAAGGTAGTATTAAAAAAATTAACTGCATCATCTAGACTGAGGTACTTTAGAGGATGCCAGTTACATTCTTTGAGGGATGAGATGAATGTGAGTGGGTTAAAGCTTAGTTTTTTACATATTTGACGGTAGATGATAGGTTTAGCTTGGTATAAGTATTTTTTGAGTAGGAATGTTGGGGAGTGATCACTGAGGCTATCTGATAAGCAACCTGTTATATATGACTGGGGGCTCTTACTGTCTAGTATCCAATCCAGGGTAGTGTGCTTGGTGGAGTTTTTATTTATCCTGGTTTGTGACTGGACTAGTTGAGTGAAGCCATGAAGGTGTACATGATGGGTTGGATTGTTGCCAGAACAGGATTGCCAGTCAATATTGAAATCACCTAAGATGATAGTTTCTTGGGGGAGATGGTGGGTAGACCAGCTGAGGAGGTTTTCTAGGGGAGGGATGTTTTGGCCAGGTGGGAAGTAGCATCCAATTATGTTGATGGTTTTGTTTTGGTTAATTTTGAGGTTGGTGTATATTATTTCTTCATTGCCTATTTGTGGAGCTGATGATTTTAAGATCTTGATGTTTAGATGCTGTTTAAATATTATAGCTACACCACCTCCTTTTTTGTTTAGCCGGTCTACTCTTAGTATGCCATAACCTGTAGGGAGTATTTTCTCACTGGTAATGTGAGGTTTTAGCCAGGTTTCTGTCAGGATGACTATATCTGGGGAGTACAAGTCTATGGTGGCATGGAGTTCATGGACTTTGTTGGATATAATATCTAGGCATAGTAGAAGGAAGTCACTTGGCTTTCTATTGGCTGTAATATGGGAGAAGTTGTGGTTTCTGGTCTGATTATGAAGATTGGGGTTGGAGATGGTAGGGCCAGGGTTGGGGTGGATGTCTCCACTTAGGGCTAGTTTTGATAAGCATGAGGTTATTAGTTTTCTCCGTTTTTGAATGTGTTTGATTATAAGGGAAACTTTATGATTGTGCTCTGTGGGTAATAGGTATGGTGGGCGGGTTACTATGTTAAGTTGTAGGGATGCTTTATGTTTGAGTAATATAGTTGGTAGAATATGTGGGGGTGCATAGGGATGGTTCTTGAGCTGGTGGGAGGGGAGCTGAGTGTGGGTGAGACATGACTGGTGGTGTGAGTAGTAGTACAGTGGTAGTTATTGAGTGGGGGAATGATGGAGCTTTGGTAGGATGTAAGATATGCAAGGAGAGTGCATGCAGTGAGCATAGGAAAGGTATGCTTGTACATGTTAGTTGAGGAGGTGTGATAGTAGTGGGAAGATGGAGGAGGTAGTGTTGGGTTAGTGCTGTGGTTGGCTATTAGAAAGATGGGAGGGGTTTGAGTGCAATAAAGGTGGAACCACCGGGGGCGGGAGGTAATAGGGGGCAGGGTGGGGAGTGAAGCGGGTACAGACATATTACCAAAATGTGGGATGTTTAGAGTTGGTTACACAATTCAGGCCCATTATGAATTAATTCATTCATTAGTGCAACGAATAAAGAACATTTTTATTTATTTTTTTATTTTACATTTGTTGACCAGGAAAGTCTGACTGGATGCATGTCCATTTTCAGCAGAGGCTGGGGGAGAAAAGCTCCACAGTTAAATTGTAAGCAAAATATAAGGTGTATACAGAATCATTCAGATTTGCATAATACCAAACTTAACATTGACTAGTAACAGCATTGAAGCTTAAGATTTAACATATTTACATAGACCAAACACATCTTTTACAGTTTTAGGTTGAGGCATTACATAATGATGAACATTGTTAGTAGGGGTTACATTTTTTGCTTTGTACAGATGAGTTGTGAGCAAGTTAGCCACAATAGGGAGTATAGCAACAAAGAAAGCAAAGATTAGGCATAGTAGGGAGTAGAGTAGCAGGAGAAGAGAGAGAGATAGGAAATTAGATAACAGGTTAAGCAAGAAAAGCAGGAGGCATAAGTACCTTAAGTATAAAGTAAGAGTAGAGGTGTAAAGAGAAAAGTAAAGTTTAGCGGATAGATAACCAATTGTCCTAGCAGTGACATATGGGTATTGACTAAGGGGTTAGAATTAGAGGTGGAACTGGAAGGAAGCTAGAGAAGTTGCATTCTTTTGGTGATGAAGATGAAGTCAGAGGGCAAGAGTAAGGGGAGAGGGTGGGAGGGGGGGGTTGGTCAGCCAGGTGGGGAACATGTGCATATCCACGTGTGCTTTTGGTGTTCTTTCAGGAGTATTTTAAATGTAACCTTTGAGCCTGCTGAGGTAATAGTAGTAGGTAGAGTGTTCCAAATTTTGCCTATATAATTAGGGAGGAGGGAGTCCCCTGCTGTGTTGTTGGTCTTGCTGACCTTGATTATTTTTTTGTTGCTAGAGCAAAGTTGTCTAGTTTTACTTTGTAGTGCTAGTAGATTGGCCAGAGTGAGAGTTTTGTCTGGGACTAGTAGGAGATTAAGGGCAAAGGAAAGTTGATGATAGTTTAGGAGATTAGGGAATTTAAGCCAGCCTAGTTGTTTTAGGGAATGGCAGTGGTGAGCTTGGTAGGGGGCACCAGTAGCAAATTTTGCAATTTGATTGGAAAGGGGTTGACTTTGGCAATTTCGGTTTTGGGTAAGATGGTAAGAATGGGTGAGGCATAAAACAGTTTGGAAAGGAAGTGAGTTTGAGCAATTGTTATCCTAGCAGGTTGTGTTAGAAATGGTTTATTTTTATATAGACTGCCCAGTTTTTTGTGGATATTTTTAAAGGTTTGATTTATAAAAACAATTAAATATTATGTAAATGTTGAAGCTGCAACAAGTAAAGACAATACAAATGTTGCAGCTATATTTTTTAACAACCCACATGTCAGACAAAAATCAGAAATGTTATTGCATACAGCACTATTTTTTAGTGGGGGGGGGTGCTTACATGCTTGTATTACCACTATTTCTCATTTTTTACATCCCTATGTAGTCTCTGTCATTAAGAATGGCTATTCCATCTGACATCACTCAGTACAGGTCTGACATACTTGAATGGCTAGTAATGCTATATTTGTTACAGTATATAGCTCCAGAGTCAACAGGCCCTGATCATGGACAAGTGAAGCCCTATGCAGAGTAATGAATCAGGTCCCCAGCCATACCAACTTCCCATTCTTTGCCTGGCTCTACCCAATCACCATAAATGCTGTTGAAACCTGTCAGTATACATACTACTTTTTTCCTTATGTTTACATTTACCACAGAGATTTGGAGTTCATTTAAAATATTTAAAACTTTTATTTCAATTTTTACAGATAAAAAACACTGACAACTATTTTCTAAACAAAGCAAAACACTCTTACATTAAAAATAAACTTTGCACGAGAAACAGTAAACATCTTAACCTTGAAATTCATATTTAGTAAAAAATTAATCTGGCAACCCATTAAACTAAAAGAGACATGCTGATATTCATACACAAATAGCATATTATGAAGTACTAATTAGTATCTATGGAAAGGGTGTAGGAATTCAAAAGACAAATGTGTAATGCGTTTGCTAACAGTTTGGGATACCCCTCTGGACACAAGTGTCCCTTTTCAGGAGCAGCCCAGGAATACAGTTTGGATAAGAAATTTGGCAGGGTCACTTCAAAGACAAATGAAGGCTAAGCGAATCACACCATGTAGTACAGGAAGCAGCTCATAGCCTCATTCATCAAGCGCTAGACAGGCTGTTGTAACCCAAACACAATGCATTTCATACCTGTGGATGCAAAAACACAAGCTAAATTAAAAATGTATTCATAGTTGAAATGTTATCATTAAACATAGACTTCATGCTATCAAGTTTACTCACATCTAAATAATAAACATACTGTCACTATGCAACAAAACAAGGAAGCCAAGGATCACATCCAAATCACATTCTTCCTTTTTGCCATAAGTATTCTGGCTCATGGGTAGTTACTAAGCTTGCATTCCAGGGAGCCATTGAGGAGCCTGATTTCCAGTTGCCCCAAAGCACTGTCTGGTTAAGTGGCTTGTTCATGAACAGGTCATAAATAAGAGGCAAAATCAGAGATGTTTTGCAAAACTGAAGACAGGGAAGAACAGTCTGCTCTAAATTATTAAAAAGTTAACAGAGTGACAGGTTTTGCATCAACATGTATTTTATTGATCTATCCCTTGTTAACCAGGCTAGTCCCCAAGGTAGTATTTATACTACTAGGGTCAGTTTGACCAGGGCAGGCCATCAGAGAACTTCCCCTACTCATAGCATAGGAGGAAGACATTGTGTGTTATGCTTCAGTTTTCCAGTTTCTATTCCAGGTGTGAAGGCAGTCTGGAGAGACTGGAGGAGCTATGGCAAGTGAAAATAAGCATAAGGAGTTGTATAGTTTGGAATTGGTAGAATTGCTACCAGTAATGGAAGAAAGTGAGGGGAGAGTGGAGAAATCATTTATACCAGGAGGAAAAGAGGTATTAGAGCAGAGCATCTCAATAGAGGAGACACGGGTTGACCCAGAGGAGTTATTTCAGCAGAAGCTGATTGAAGAAGAAACAGAGAGTCACATGGAATGCATTATAACAACCCTCCAGTCTGAAGGGTTGAGGGATGATTATTTGGAGCAGATGATTAATCAAAGTGAGCAAGTAAATGATGCAGTATTGTGGAGTGAAATAATGGGGAAGATAGAAGAAGATGGGAGAGAAAGTGAATCAGATGTGAAGACATATATGCAAACCATGAAAGATGGGAAGGAAGAAAGAAAGAAATGAAGGAAACAAAGAGAAGGTATACTGTTCAAATAACCAGCAAAAAAGAGAAAGGCTTATACAGGTATGAAGTCTGTGATTTCTTGATTGTAAAACTGTAAAAAGTGCAAAAAGTACCAAGTCCCACCACAAATCCACCAGTGGACTTTGATAAATGGTATCAATGCCAAAAAATAGAAACTCATTATCAGGGTTCATCTCTAAGTCAAAATATAAAGCTTTAGTAATTTTTTTATGCTTAATATAGTATATATACTCATATATTCTTTCCTTAAAACCACAAACAGTCTTTCCAACATAAAAACTAGGACAATTTTTGCACAGAGCTAGGTATACTATAGCCACTGACTTACATGCACAGTGAAAATTAGTTTTAACTCTAATTTTGTTCACAACCACTTCCTTCCTTTCCAAAATGTGACAACACTGAGTACAGGTACCATACTTAAATGTACCCCATCTCTTGTCACTCACTGGTGGGTTTGTGGCATGATTTGGTAGAATGGAGGGAATTGCATTGGCAATTAAAACTGAATGCCACCTCACCCCCAGGTTTAAATTACTTTATGAGTATAGCTAGTGTGCTTAGGCTTATGTCATATTACGTGCAAGAGTAGGTTAATTTAGCTTGGTATTTTCACAATAATACATATTGTAATAAATATATATTTTAGTTTAGTTCATAATATTGTATTGCTATTGTATTTTTACAGTGGTGGTAGTAGGGGGCAATGTTTCAGAGAATTTAAATTGGAGTAATGTGATTTTTAAGGGAGGGTGATTTAAACCGAATGTGCTGAGTAATTTATCATTCTGATGAAGTGTTTGTTATACTCTCACGAAAGCGCTCAATTTTATTGGATTTCTACTGTGAATTAAAAGAGTTTTTGCTTCGCTGCTAGCTTGGTACTTTTTGTAATTTTTACTGTTTTGTTATCATTGATTCTTGATTTCTTGATTGTACATTTAGGAAAAGATGATCATTTAATTGGTGAATGTAATAAAAGGAAATGCTTTATGTGTGGAAGAACAGGGACATTAGGCAAAAAATGTGATTTAAAATGTTAAAAATGTGGCAATACCAGGCATACATGATTAGAATGTGATAATGATGAACAACAAGTTGAAGCCAAAGAAAATATGCAAGATTTTGAACAAGTTAAAATATAATTCAGGAAGGTACAGATCAGAATGAGATAGATGAGGCTATAGAAAATAATGTTAAAGAAAAAATAAAGAAAAGAGAGAAAGAAAATAATGAGACAAGTGAAGAAGAATATGTAAATTGTCAAGTAGTTAAGGGAAAGAAAAATGTGATAGGGAAAATGGTTAAAGAAAGAAAAAGAAAATGTAAATGCATATCATTTAAAGAGATCAAGAAAGACAAATGATGAGATCTATTTTCTCCCCCCTTCTTTTTTGTTAAAAAGGGAAAATATTAACTATAAATGTCAATAGTATGAAAAATATTAAGAGGAGAATAGGTATACTAGAATGGTGTGCTTTGTTAATTGTTGAGGTTATCACATTAGAAGAGATTAGATTATTAACAGAGGAAGAAAGAATGCAAACAGAAAATTGTGGAATGGAGCATTCATATTGAATATGGGAAAAGAAATGTGTTCTGGTATATGTATATTATATATCAAGGGAGCATCAAAGTATTAGTTGTAGCAATAGTGGAATTAGGATGCATTACTGTATTAGATTTCAGATGGAATAAAAATGTTTTTGAATTATAACCATGTATGCATATGTTACAATAAAAGAAAGGGAAGACATGTTTAGAAAGCTTCAAAATTGTATATGTGTTGATATGGATATAATATTGGTAAGAGACTTTTGATTGTAATTTGAGAATAAAGAAGAAAGAATATGATGTTAAAATACTCAATGAGATTATGAAATGTGGCAAACTTTATGTATGGGAAAGAAACACTGGACTTATAGAAGAAATGAGATTATGACTGAAATTGATTATTTTTTGGTATGAGATAGTTTAAAGATTGTGCAACAAGGAATAAAAAACACTGGATTTTTTGATCATTTACAGATATGGATAATAGTGCAAGAAAAGGAAGACTATATAAAAATAGGGAAAGGAATTAAAAGATTAAATGAGGAGGAATTAAAACAAGATGACAGAAAAGTAATATTTATATTATGGGAAAATCACATATGTATGAAAGAATTTTATGAAAGTTGGGCAACCTGGTGGATTAATTTTATAGAAGAATATAAAATGTGTTTTCTAGAATGTATTGAAAATAAGAGAAAGAAAATAATATATATAGGAAATTAAGGCAAGATGTATTTTGAGATATATTAAAAAAGAGTTTTTTATGAAAAAGAAAGAGAAATATATGAAAAGAATCAAGTAAAGATTAATAAGCTGTTATACAAAAACAATATTGTGTACAAGGAAAGAAGAAAAAAGTAGCACTTTATTTAAATAGATTAGTAAAAGAAGAAAAAAGAATAATAAGGGAGCTAAAGAATAAAGAAGGAAGACAAGTGAAAACACAAGACTGTATAAGTGAAATCATTAAGAAGTATGTTACAAAATTGTTTGCTAAAAAATAAATAAAAAATAAAAGGAACTATAAAATAAGTAAATTAACCAAAGATGATAATGAATATTTGGAAAAGGATATAAGTATTAATGAATTAAATGAAGTGTTGAAAAATATAAATATGATTACAGCAACTGGCTTGGACGGTACTGAATACCATATGTATAATGGAATGGAGTATTGGTAAAAAGTCAAATTCTTAGAAATATCGAATGAATGGTTCAAAAGGAAACAAATTATAAAGAGATATGTATAGGGGTAATAAACTTTATATGGAAAAAAGGGGATAAGAATTAATTAAAAAACTGGAGACCAGTAACTTTAAATAACACAGATTATAACATTTTCAAGAGAATTGTAACTAAAAGACTAACAAAATAGAAATGTTATATGAGCAAACTCTTTTTAGATGAAAAGGAAAAGGAACTCAAGATTTGTTATGGATTATTAAAGAGGTAGTGGATAATATTGTAAATGAAAAAAACTGATGCAAAGATTATGATAGGAGAGTTAAGTAAGGCATATGATAGAATTCAACATGAATCATTATGAAATAATTTGAATCCATATAATATAGGTAAGAAAATATTGTATGTATTTATATCAGTTTATGATAGAAATTATGTTAGAATTGATGTTAATGGATGGATAAGCAAGGAATTAAAAATAAAATTTTGAATAGACAAGGTTTTCCAGCTAGTAGCATTAATTTTTCATTGGTTATGAACATAATAGTGAAAGAAATTAATAAAATGATAGATATTGTGGATATAAATGTTAAATTAATTACAATTGCCTTTACTATTTACTTATGATGATATTATAATAATTACAAGTAATAAGGAACAGATGAAGAAAGCTATTAAAAAAATTCAACTGTTTTTATTCAAAATTGGCTTATGTATAAATAAAGAAAAAAGTAAAGGATGTAGTTTAGTAGGAAGGATAAGAGATATCAAATTTAATATTGAGGCCATAGATGTTTTAGGTATTGTGTTTGGATAAAATGTATATAAAGAAGAGCAGTGGAAAACATTATTTAATGAAATAAAAAATGTGACCTCTTTTTGGAAATCATTTCATTTTTCATATAGAAAGAAAGCTTATTTGATAAATACTATGATAATAGGAAAGATTGTGTATATGATAAATGTTTGTATGGTCCCAACAAGATATGAAAAGGAATTGATGAATGTATTATTTTCTTTTATGTGGGGTTCCAGGTTTTATCCAGTTAAGAGAGGAATTCTATACATGAAAAAAGAACAAAGAGGATTGGGGCTAATTAATCCAGTTCTGTATGTAGCATCAATGAATTTATACAGAGCATTGAAATATTATATAAAAGAAGAAGAAAGTTTGATAGATGTTATTATTAAATATAAGTATCAGTCTTTCTGGAAAAAATTTGAGACAGATAAAGAGTTTAAAAATATAAATGAGATTAAAGAATATCAAAATAAAATTATAATACGGAAACTAAAAATGAATAAGGCTGAGAAAGCTAGAAAAGAATGATATCAGAGTATTACAAAAGCTTTTTGTTTTATTCATCCATGGAAAGAGTTAGAAACTGGGAAATAATGCAATAAAGATGAGATTTAAATGGTATAAAAACATTCATGAATGTAATGATTTTTATGGAGATTGTCTATAAGAAAGTTACCAGTTAAGGGATATATGCCTTACAAAACTAAACAAACTAGAGTATGTCATGAATGCGGAGAGTATGAAGCAACAGAACATATTTTTCTGAAATGTATGAGAGTTAAAAAATTATTGAATGAAGTATGTAAATATAATATATTTGAAGAAATTATAAATTTGGAACAGGTGAATATAAATATGATTGAATTTTGTTTTTTGTTTTGGTCTAAAAACATGAATAATAAGGAAAATGGACAGAATAATGTTCTATATTTCATGGAAAATATGGAGTGAAATAATAAATGAAATTAAGTTCAATGGAAAGTGTGTTTTGACAAAGATTTTGGGAAAAAATATGATTTTGGTTGTGGAAAAAAGGGTGGGGGAAGTGATTAAAATATAAAGTATAAACTGTGAAAAGTTTGTACATATTTGTAAATAATGTTAATATGTAAATAATGACTATTGTATATAAGATATGTATTTCAATAAAAAACCCTACTCTTTTCAAAAGGTGCCATGTGATCTTGTACCTCTACCTGAGCTGCCACTAGCTTGAACAGATGGGAACTCTATTTAGCATCTCAACTAAAGAAAGATGCATACAGGAGTACAGCACTCCCTTGTCCTGCACTGCTAGCAATCAATCATCCTACCTGTTGTGGAAATAGAACCCATAGCCTTCTGCACCCAAGACAAGTATGCTACTTATTTAACCACTGACACAAAGTATGAACCAAAACACTATGAAACTCTGTGACTGACACTGACAAACCATAATCCTCAGTAATTTAAAAAAAAAAAGATAAATGATGCCTGGCAGTTGGTGTAGAAGAATAAAGCCCTTGCCTTCCAGTCGTTCAGAGTTTAACTCTGAGCAAAGTCACTCAACTAGACAGTTCCTCTAATTAATGCATTTCTTCCCAACACAGACATATACATGCTTGTACACACTCTGAAGTCTATGCACTTTGACCATTCTCTTCCACTGCTGCCATTTTTCACTCAAATCACACATGCATATAGTGCGACCAGTTCCTAAGAGCACATACATTCCAGATGCATCATTGTCTTCCTTATGATAGGGCTTTTAAAGATGCAGGGCTTGTTTAGAACAGGTTCTTTTTATTTTATTTTTTGAGTGAATCCAGCACCCCCCCCCCAAGCTAATGGGCCATTGGCTCTCCATTAATTAGGAGGAATACATGATTTTGTAAATTCAAATGCCCTGGCGCAACTAATCTCCACTCCCACTAGGGGAAAAATATTGTAGATCTGATACAAATATGGGAGAGTGCTGCACCCTCCCTAGTGTTATGTCCTCACTGGTAAGATCAGATCACAAAGCAGTCTCCCTTGAAGTAAAGGTAAAAACTACCCCCCCCACCTAACCCCAAACACTTTTAAGAATTTCTCTAAGGTAAATTACGCCCTATTAAGGGGTAGCATAGATAGTTTTCAAGCACCCTTTAAGCTGGAAAACACAGAAACCCATGCAGAGGCATACACAAAAGCCCTGTATGACCATATAGATTCAAAGGTTAGTACTAGATTAACTGCCCTTGTGGGCCATTTTAGGCTTAGTCAGTTACCCCATGTGAGAATCAAACCATGCACCTTCTGTCTGTAAGGTGAACATCTTAACCATTATGCCAACCTCCCACCCCTGCTGCATAGAAACAGCAGTACCAAACCAAAATAAACCCAAGTCAAACCACAAAAACAAGCCACTCTGGTGGACCCCTGGCATTAATAGGTTGCACAACAAAAGAAAAGAAAGAAAGAAAGAAAGAAAGAAAGAAAGAAAGAAAGAAAGAAAGAAAGAAAGAAAGAAAGAAAATCATGTTGAGAAGTAAGAGAGAATGTGCACAACATAGCAAAAGTCCATCATTAATATAAACAAATGAATCAGGGAACTAGTCAAGTCTCTGAAAGCAGACATTGAGGTAGAAATAGCCTCTAAAGCTAAGGATAACTATAACACAATGTCAGTCATTTTAAGGGCAACACTCAACAATGTGCAGAATTAGTTGTAGATGACATCACCTATACTTAGCCAGAAGACATAGCAAATCTGCTGGCTGACAAATTCAGCTAAAATTTCACCTCCCCATCACCCCAATTCTGCTGGCCAACAAATTCAGATAATTTCACCTTGCCATCACTGCCATTTGTCCCCCAAGAAATACCCTTCACCATTCTACTGCCAATTATCACGAAGGAACAGGTTGCCACTATGCTTTCTAAAGCTAAAAACATGGCTTTGGTGAGGTGATATACCAGGTTGCCTCTTAAACACCTTAAAATAGGCCTTATCAGGCCCATTAGGATCACTATTTATCCCAATAATGCCTATTGGAATATGCATGGGCAGATGTACCATAACCAATGGAATTTCACATTTGTCCCGCTAGAGAGGAGGACAGCAACAGTTATCCCTCTGCATAAAGGGGGACCATCTACTGACCCAGGAAATTGCACACCCATAAGTTTGACTAGTCTTATATATAGGGCTATGAAAAGAATAATCATGGACCTTATAAGTAATGACACTGGAAACCTCCTAACACTAAATCCAATCCAATTTGGCTTTGTCAAGGGCAAGTCATCCTTACTGAATCTGGTGGATTTCTTTGAGAAAGTCAATAAGGCCATGAATGATGGTAAAACAGTACATAACTTACCTTGACCTGGCCAAGGCATTTGGCACAATTCCCCACTCAGGTGTTATAAATAAACTCACAAAACTGGGCATAAATCACTATATCACCAGATGGATAGCCTGTTGGCTCATGGACGCGTGGTTAAAATCAGTGAATCCAGATCCCATAATAAGCTAGTTACTAGTCGTGTACCACAATGCTCAGTGCTGGGACCACTCCTGTTTGGAATATATTTCTCTGAAGTCAAGCCTAATGTGGAAGGTCTCTGGATGACAAAGTTTGATGATGCTACAAGTTGGGGGCAATCATTGAATACCCCAATACCAGAACCATGGTCTAAAACTAAATGTGAAAAAATGTATTGTCATACACTTTGAGAAGTCAAATACCCCCACAAATTACAACATCAATAGCACAACCCCTAAGAGTAGACTCAGAGATGAGAGATCTAGATTCACAGAGAGATAGTATCCTGAATTTTGACTGCCATGCGTCCACAGTGGTGAAGTCCTGCTATGTGTCACAACTTGTAAGTAAAGGTATGGCATCCAGATCCAAGGAAATACAGTCTGATTGTACTCAGCCCTCATTATACCAATAATTGAGTGCAATGCAACATCTTGCATGTACTTGACTAGGCACTTACAGCAGCTGGAGTGACCTCAGAGGCTCCTTGCAAAGAAAATACAGGGTGTAGACAACATGAACTATGTGAGTAGACTAAAAGCCCTATCTTGTTACTCTGTCTCCCACCAATTATTAAGGGGAGACCTATGCCTGACCTACAAGGTGTAAATTCACCTATGATGGGGCTGCTACACATCCACAAGCCAAGCAGCTTGAGGTTCACCTGATCTAGAGAGCTAAACTTAGTCAGTGACTCAAATAAAACATGCTGGAGAGACAGATATGTGTCTCAGAGATTGCCGCTTCTTTGGAACAGGCTTCTGATTCACAATAAGTAGAGTCCTTCCCTGGTTCTGTTCAAATGCATTTTGGCTCAATGGGTGGGGAGTCACAAATTCGCATCTAGGGTAGCACCTATGTCTCTTGTCAGGAAGGGCAATCTGTAAGATACTCAAGGCATAGGCACAAATGTATACCATCCTCTTGCTCCTAGGGGCCATATATTGAGTAAAACTGGGTTATATTGGCTAGGCTTGTAAGGGCTCTTAAGCCATTAGCCTAGTAATCTCTTATGAATCTATGAATTGCCAAGGCTGCCTAGCCCCATGCACCATTTTTCTGTGAACATGACACCTGTCATGTCTGTTTTTGCAAAATGTCCACTTTCTACCTCCTCCACAAACCCGTCCACTGATCATGAGGCAGGATGTGATGTGCCTTAATTAATACAGCCACTGACACATAGGGCACTGCACTAGGATCAATGTTGTCATATCTTGGGGGGGGATTCAGTCCTGAGGCTCAGGGTATAACCTTTAATGGGAGATAGTTTGCCTGGCTAGTCTGATGATGTTGGGATATCAAGACAGTAATCATGATCATAATCTTGAGCTGCTATCCCCATTGATTCAAAGAGTGGTGATGACTCAGCCCCAAAATGTAGCAATAATGTCCCTAGAATTGCACATGGATATGTGGCTGATATATGTGGATGTGTGTATTATGGTGTACGCCTACTCTTATAGGTAAAGCATCCTCCAAAAGGGTCTCACAGAGATGGATGCTTGGTGCCAGAGCCACGGCCTCAAGCTAAATGCTAAAAAGTGCCTAGTCATCCCCTTTGGGAAAAACCAAATTACCACATAGGTGGTAATTCATTAGAAGTAATTAGAGATTTGGGGACCAACGTAGATAGTAATCTCTCCTTTGATAATCACGTTGCCAAAGTGGTTAGAAAGACCTTCAATATAGCCCACCTTATCACGAAAGGGTTCGCATCTAGATCAAGAGAGGTCATTGTGCCCCCCTACTCATCACTCAGGCCCATAATTGAATACAATGCCCCTTTTGGGATGTACCTTACCCGACACCTGCAGCAACTGGAGAGACCCCAAAAGTACCTCAACAAGAGGATCATGGGCTACAAACAGATGTCCTATGCAGCTTGACTAAAGAAACTCCAGCTCTACTCAGCTGCTTACTGCCTACTCAGAGGCGATCTATGCCTGACGTACAAAGCCATGTCAAACCCAGAATTAATGGACATGCTCCACCTCAAAAAATCCAAATCCCTTAGAGCTACACGCTCCAGGGACCTAAACCTCAGCACAAAAATAACTAGGACATGCTGGAGGGACAGATTCATTTCCCAGGCTCCTCACTCTGGAATAGAATCCCAGTTCGTGTTAGACATAGCCCTCGCTGACCCTCTTCAAGTGAAATCTGATGGGAAATTGCAATTCACCCCTGGGATCTCTTCTGTGTCCCTGCTAGACAGAGGCACAGTTTTGCAACCTACTTTAGAGGCACAGTAGGCTAATCTAATAGGGAGGCGGAAGCCAAATACACTCTGGCTAGGCTTATAAATGCCCTAGGGCAGATAGCCTAGTATCTACCTATGAACCTATGAACCTATGAACCTATAAATGAACATTCCTAGCAACATCATATCGATGACCTGCGTCCACTTGCTCAAACTGATTATGTAGCCCACCAGCTATGGGTGTTACACAAGGGTCAGGATCATAGGTATGGGGAGATTGTGGCTGCACTGGCTGCACAGCATGACAGTGTGGTATCTGTTGTATGATCTGTTAAAAGCCTTGTTACAGCAGTGCTGGAGCAGTGTCATAGTACAAACCGGGTGTTATGCGCTCTGACTGTCATGAGCAGATTACCTGCAATGGGAAGAGGCAGACCACCTCTCACATGACACACACATGGTCCACGTCCATCATTCTTTGTACTGCAATGTGCATGTACATCTTCTGTTGGTCTCCATGTTCACAATGTGGCATTCATGTTCCATCATATTGCTCACAATTCTGCTCAGATCCACGCTGTGTCCCAACACAGAAACATCACCACATTAGCTCAGTGGTATAGCACCATGGGCATAGTGTTTCTGATCATGGCAGAGGCAGACAGAACCACAGTGTGACCCATCAGCATGGATGTCCTCAACTGCATTGCACAAAGTTATCTCAGTGTGTGTCCTCTTATTTCACCCTGACCCTGTGGCAATGATGACCATTTGCTGGTATACATGCTAGTGGTGTATGACATGTTTGATGCCACAAGCTGTCTAGTGGTGTATGGTGAACATGATGGACTGCCTATATGTTGTGTCATGGTGTACATATATGCCTTGGTTATCTCTTTTTTACTATATTGACATTTCTAAGCTGCACCTTGCAGTTGCAGATGCCTGCATTTGATCTGCAATTCCTGGTTGATATACACCAACCATATGTTGAACTCATCATTATACAACTTCTTGGCTACATCATTTGGTTTCTTCATACAACATTTATATTTTGGTACTGAACTGCCTCCACCTCAATACACAATGTACCTATGTTTTCCCTTTTTACCTTTGTTTTATTTTTTATTTACTGTAATGATCAAGTGTGCCTTTCCATGCATACCTTCTTACACAAATGCTTCCAAGTCAATACACTGCTGAGTGTCCCATGGCTGATGCTCCATACCTGTTTTGAATCCATTGTTGTATTGCATTTACTTACCCAACTACATATGTCATGTATATGTCAGCTATACTCTGTGGCATATCGTCTACTCAGAGGCGACCTCTGCTTAACATACAAGGCCATGTCAAACCCTAAGCTGTTGGACATGCTTCACTTAAAGAAATCCCAATGCCTCAGAGCCACATGCTCCAGGGATCTAAACCTTGTCATCACAATGAACAAAACATGTTGGAGGGAGAGGCTCCTGACCCAGCTCCCCAGACTCTGGAATAGACTGCCCATACATGTCAAGCAGAGTGCCTCCTTGACCCTCTTCAAAATGAACCTTGATGATTGGATGGGAGATAGGAAATTCACCCCGGGGATCACATCAATCACCTTGCTAGACAGGGTTCCAGGGAAGTAAATATTGTGGGAAGAAATATCCAGGGAATTGTTATGGCTAGGCTTGTATAGGCTCTAGGGTCAATAGACTAATACCAACCTATGAACCTATGTTGTTGCAACAACATGTGTATTATACTGTTACCTTATATGTTACAGGTCAAGACAGTCCTTTCCAGTACTACTTGTATGAATCTTTTCAGATATGTGGCTTTGCTGGCACACCTTACCCTAGTGTAAATATCGCAAATGCTGTATAGTGTATAGAGTCATGTCTTACATAGTAACACATTTCCATGACATGTGACTACTGCATCTTAATGTTATCATACAAACCTCCTGGGTGAAGTTCCATTGATTATGCTACATCCCCCTATATATATTCCAACCAGCATTACCATACACATATTTATGCTGCTATGTAGACACACTCTCATTACAAGCATGTTAACAGCATCCCTGGCCATTGGCATGTGCTGTTGGGTACACTTCATTAATGCCATATATAGATATATAGATATATATATATATATATATATATATATATATATATATATATATATATATACAGGTATGGTTGCCATTGGCAATGTACCTTGCCTACAGTTGTCCAGTAGTAATTGTTAGTGTATAGCCATCCAGATATATTATTTCTTTTCTAAACATATGTGTATAATAATTTGCCTATCAAATTATTTTTATGGTATGTATGATGTTCCATCTAGACAACTACTGCCCTTCTTTCTGTAGCTGTTGGCTGTGATGCTGTAATGAGGCAATACTGTGTGAACATCACTGGTTTATCTGTGTACTTGTGTATGTGTGACTTGCCATGACTCAAAGTTCTGAGCAAGACTCTGATGAGTCACCTGAACTACCATATATGGCCACAGCCTCCATCTACCACTCCTAGTTGCTCTCACCCCTCTGTCCTCCTGATCATCTTGTGAATGGTCTAATAGTTCCATGTCAGACATCTGGAGTCCTTGGTGTAGGTCACCCATACCTAGGACTGGCAAGCCACTGTGTGTAGTTAACATTTTGTAAAACATGGCACACACAGTGACTGTCTGTGCTGCCTTTTCTAGTGTTTATTGCAGTGCACCCCTGGATGAGTCCAGATATCTGAATCATGATTTCAAAACACCAAACACCCACTCAGTTGTGTTACTTTATGTACTATTTCAGATTGTCTGATGTTGGGGCTTTTATTGGTACATGGGTGCAAGTCAAAAGCACTAAGGATATAGAGAAAATTGATACCATAGAACTGTTCCATGGCAGTCTGGCACTCCATAGTTGTTGCTTGGAGGTGGATGAATTTCACATACCTGTCAGGAACTGTCCTAGTATGTGACTTGCAGCTTTCCGGGACACCCTTACAGCATCATCCATGTGCCACTAAAATATATTGGAGGCCAGTGTACGCAGACTCAGGCATAATTTTGTTTCTACTTGGTCTGAGTTACCTTGCAGACTGCGTATGGGCATGTAGAGCCAGATTTCAAAACAAAGTTGCAGACAGCACAGCGAGCTAAAGGAATACACTGGCATGTTAAAAGCGGATACAGTTCTATGGTGGCAGTGAAATAAAGCACAAACAATAGTTTATTCATGTAGGATGACTATGGACTGGATTCCAAAACACAATATCTGCAACTAACAAAGTTAAACTGCAGCACAGTACTTCACCAATACTTTTAGGAAAGCACTCAACACAGGCCATTTGTGCTACAACATAACGTTTAGTATTGTTTCCAGTTTATATAGCAATCCTGAAGATGCCACAAATATAAACTGAAAAAAAATGCAAGCTGCATTTATTGTAAAAGAGCAGGCTGAGTTCTACAAGCCATAATAGAGGATAATTTGACAATGCATTCCAAAAGGCAGCCAGCACAGCACAGAGCCAGACTACAGTTAAACTGGCTTTTGGACCAGGAAATCATCAATAGATACAGGTTAAACAGAGAGCTTGTACAGCCTGTGTACACCTCACATGTCTGCATGCAGTCTGCAGGGTAACCAGTATTGGTAGACAGTAAATTGTGTCTGAGTCTGGGTATATTGGCCTCTGGAACATTTCAAAGGTATATGGGTGATGTCTTAGGAGTGCCCCAGACAGCTTCCAGTCACATTATATGTCAGTTTCTGGCAGTAATGTGCAGCAAGGTGTATGAATGTATCCACTTCCCAACAACAACCAGGGAGCACAGAATTACCATGGAACAGTTCTATGTTTTGCCAATTTCCCCGCATCAGTGGTGCAATTGACTGCACCCACATTCTAATAAATAACTCACTGGTAAATGAAGCTGAACAGTACATTAATGGAAAGGAGTGCCCATAGCTCAACAGTCAGGTTGTGTGCTCTGCAGATGGCCTCATTACTAATATAATGGCAACATACCCTGGAAGTGTGCATGATACAGTAATTTGGAGGGAAAGTGGTTTGAAGGCAACCTTCCAACATGGGGAAATACCTGAGGGGCTACTAATTGGTAAGTACAGGACAAAAGTTATGATATAGACAAAATACATACTTTTCCACATTAAGCAGATAATACTAAATATGTCTGTTTGCCTCCTAATAGCAGGTGACTGTAGTTATCTACTAGAGTCCTAGATAATGACACCATAGAGACCACCATCAGTGCCTGCTGAGAATGTATACTACAGACCACACATTGCAACATGGAGCACCACTGGGCATGTGATTGGTGTGCTCAAAGCAAGATTCAGATGTCTGGACACATCCAGGGGTGCACTCTAATATACACCTGAAAAGGCATCAGAGATGCTCACCATAGATGCCATGCTGCACAACATGATAACAGCAAAACACAGTGGTCTGCCATCAGCAAGTCTGGGTGACCAACCCAAGAATCTCAGATGTCTGATGTGGAACTATCAGAGGTAACAAAAGGTGATGAGGAGGGCACAAGAGTGAGAAGAAATAGATGTGAGTCATGGAGCCTGCAGCTGTATGCACAAGCTCAGGCAACATGGCAGTGTCTGAATCATCACTTTGCATCATAACAAGGTACACGTACAGAAGTACACAGACAAAGCAATGATATTCACACAGAGTTGTCCCAGTACAGCAGAAATAAACACAACTACTGAAACAGGTCCAGTAGTTGTCCTCAATAAACATTATACATACTGTAAACATAATATACTTTCATCTTTCTGAGATCAGACTTAAATGCCAGATGAATGCCTTATCCAAACACTTATTAGAACACCACAGACATTCTGGTTTTAAATTTATCATCCTGGACTGTGTGGAGATGGATGAGCTTGAAGGGGACGTCAGTGGTGTGTTGGAGAAAAAAGAATTATGCTTGCAGTTGAAATTAAATGCATTCAGAAAACCAGGACTTAACTACTATTGATATATTAAGAGTGTGTTGAATTTATGTAAGCTGCCACACAATCTGTAAAGGTTTTTTAGGGTATTTTGTGAGGAAATATTTTTAGTACTAAAAATATACTAAATAATAATAATAATAGATATGTGAAAAATGTGTATCAATGTATGTGTTTAGTTACTTTAACCTCAATTCTGCTTTGATTAGATTTATTGCATCACACTAGAGATTTAAACAGTAAATTCAAAACACATATTTTTTCATGACGCTATTACCATGTAGTATTGGTATAATTCCCCCATTTACCATATTGGTGGACATCCATGAACACCCATGCACACACCTGCACACTTTTATACATTACTAGTTTACTTCATCCACAGTTTTTTGTATTTTTGTACAGTTTTTCTACGAATTTTCATTGTATAAATGTTTTGGGGCTGTAATGGATGAATATTTATTAGATGATATTTAGACAGATGTATTTTTATATTTATAGTCTTCTAGTTAGATTATGTTCATGGTTAGATAGCTATGTGTTTTTTCTTGATTTTAGTTCTTGTCACAGACCTGATGAAGGCTTTATTGCATTAGGTAGGTGAAAGCGATTTTAATTAAAAGTCTTTATGTGTATTTTATGCTTTTCTTAATATCTGATTTTGGAACGTGGACTGCAAATAGATTAATGTTTTCCTTAATATTTGTGCTGTGCTGGATATCTTAGTGGAAATTCTAGCTTGGCTAGAATTTTCTCTTAGTTTTTACTGATTGTTTTTTCTGTGTGACCTTCTCACTCATTGTTTTAGTTTGTTAGTTGGGATATTTTGCAGTCACCCTAATGGTAATGGACATCAGCTTGGTATAACAGCCCTGTGTTTGTAATGCTTAGTCAAACAGCCACTTGTGCAGTGCGGATGAGGCCATAACAAGGCACAGCTAGTGGGGTTTGGTTTTATTGGCCTGAATTTGTCCATTAAACAACTTAAAAAGAAAAAAAGTCATGGGCATTCAGAATCGCTATATAGCTGAAACATATGATGTTCATAAGGGTAATTTGCATATATCCCATGTGCCTCTAATACAAGAGGTTTGAGGGGTCACTCAGTGGAATTTCTAGCTTGGCTTGAATTTTCTCTTAGTTTTTAACTAGGATTTAGTTTGACCTCATCAGTAGTAATGTGTGGGGGTGGGTACTTGTTCTAAAATACACTTTTACGACCCTGTTTAACCTGTTTGCCTTGAATAGGCTGCTTTAAAATTAAACAATACATACATTTTCAAAACCTACTTTTAAGTATATAAAAGCTGATATGTTTGACATTGTTAAAATATTTCTGATTTTTTGTTACCGAGGATCACTTGTCTGTGATGAATAAAGGCTTGTTGCTTTGAAGCACTACATGGGTTTCATGATTTTTAGAAATTATTGTGACTGAGCTCATCAACAAAGTTTTAATACCACTAATTTCTTTGTTTTTTATTTTTTTTTTGTTTCATAATATACACTTGCAAAACATTTGTATGATTTGTATGAGCAGACATACTGTAGGAACGAACACAGCTGGACAGCTGTAGTGGAACATGGAACGTAGGACAAATAATGCAAGGTACATCACCAAATGCAACCACACTATAACAAATTTGTCACATCAGAGGTGCACACAACAGAAGGAAGTGTTAACCTGTGAGTATGTCAATAGACAAACAGTTAAGGGTGGAATCCACCTGTATAACTTACATTGAATTAAACAAAGTACTACTATGTCCTTGATAGAAATTGACTGCAATCCATGCAGCCTATCTGTAGGTTTATTGCCACAACACTGACATGCATCACACATGTCATACACGTGTAAAATTGTATTGCAACACAGTATGCAAAAACATCATGCTGAGTAATGACAACAAGTCCGTATAAATAACATAACACCTACAAAATGTATGAAACATGCCAGCCTTGTAATGGCATACCTAGGCAGCACTCTACTGTATATGTATGTGCAACAAGATGAATCAACATAATAACTAGATATGTGCAAGTCAGAACAAATATCATGACCAAGCAGTAAACATTGGCCATGGAACATGCATATTATTTGTTAAGGCCACAAAGGTATACAATTGTGTGTGTAAATAAGTACATATGGAAATTTGTACATGAGAGGAAATGTTCTGCAGGGAATAGCAAATTATTGTATGGAAATAGAAGTGCATGTGTAGTTGTGTGGGACAAGTGTACGAGTACAGTAGTTATAAAGCCACAGTTGTCACTAGTATGCAAAATGAAATACACCTGTGCATACCATAATGGCAGACAAATATGAAATGTGTATCTCATATGTCAGTGTTGAAGAAATGACACAATAAGCCAATAATATGGACCAGTGTTTGCTGTATGTCAAGCAGTACTATGGTAAAATGTATGCATGCTTAGTTTCAAATGCAGCAAATACTTAAATCATGAGAGTAACAGGTATATAAAATGTAACACAATATTATTACAGTTGTTAATGTAAGATAAATGAACATAGAAGCCCTGTGGAATCATACATTTGAAAAACCACCTACATATATATTACTCAGTGTTTAGCACAGAGGTCATCATTTCAACAGAGTTAGCGTGACACATGAGAGTGTGCATTGAATAATCTTCCAGTGTGACTCTAGTGTAGTCTAAGGCACCCACGCTCACAACGTGGTCTTGCCCGCCCATACGACACACAGAAATAACTTCCCATGATGCATTACCAATGAGCTGGATGTGGTGGCATCTACAATATGGGACACAGTGTGAGTAGGAACACAACACTGCTGGTGGTAATCTGGCCATCAAGGTCAGGGCACATAATACCTGGTTTATACTATGGCACTGCTCTAACATTGCCATTACCGGGCTTTCCACAGAATGTGAAGAAATACCATGCTTTCATGTTATGTAGCCAATTCTGCCATGACCTCACTATGACTGCGCTCCTGACCTTTGTGTAACACACACAGCTGGTGCACTGCAGAATTGATAGTGACAAGTGCACATAGTTCACTTCCATGACATTGCTGGGAACATTCATGCACCTCTAACAGTAAATGTATATTCTGTGACACATACCCATGCACATCAGCTGCACTCCCACATGTAGTCCAAGGAACAGTATGATTCCATTTTAGGGAAGAGTCACCAATGTTACAGACTCTACATGGGGCAGCAGGTCATGGTCATCATCAAGTGTATTATCTGATATCCCCACATTATCCCTACATTTGGAGACGGGAACATAAAACACCTGACTATCCCTCACTGGGCTGGACAATGAACTGAATGCAGTGCCCTTTGTGCCACTAGCTGTACTATCCTGCTGAAGCACAACACATCCCTCCTCAGGATCAGTGGACAGGCTACTGGTGATACCAGCCAGTGGACATGCTGAAAATAAATACAGGTAATACACATGGCATACTAGTACATAAATGAAAGAAAAAGTAATAAGACCATCATACGTGGGGAAATGGGGTCTATATTGCAACATCGAGCACTTAAAACAGCGAACTATGTTACATCGACACATTTTCGGAGAAAGCTGAAAATGTCGAATCCAAAGAACAGCAATTTCTTTCCTAGGGAAAGAAATCGCTGTTCCAACCCCCGCAAAAAAAAAAAAAAAAAAACACATTACTCACTTTCAAACACATACACACATACTCAATCCTAATTATATCCCCCCAAAAAAAACAGTAAACAACTAAATACATATATGCACATAACCCAAACATACATTTAACGAAAAAAAAACAGTAAACATTTTAAACCATATGCAATTACCTTAACCCGCACCCTAACCCTAAGGTCAGTAACTCTCGCACATTTACATAAACAGCTCCAAACACATACACACTTACCTTAACCCTAATTCTACCCCCCCAAAACAAAAGTAAACAACTGAAAACACATGCACATGTAACTCAACCATACATTTAACACAAAATATAAAACAGTAAACACTTTCATACATATGCACTAACCTTAACCCACACCCTAACCTTAAGGTCAGTAACTGTTGCACAATCACACTCAGGAGCTATACCGGACAAGGGACCACACTACACTTCAGAACATGGCAAAACAATGAAGTGGTCAAGCGCTTTTTTCCCAGGGAAAGAATTTGCTGAACAGCCGCTTCACTGTTTTGTCTGTTCGCTCTGCATGTGTCGACGAAAACGCATTCGACATAATGCATTTTCATTGTACTCATAGGAACCCGGGGAAATGTATACACACAGTTTATAATATTCTAGATCTAGACTTACAGGGTCAATGTAATTATGGGTATAGCACAGGCCCTGTAATGCAGACAACAAACAGTTCAGTCACATAACAGACAAGTAGAAGTTGAGTGTAACAACAAAGATACAGGAATATATACCTAACATATTTTCCTTGGACTCCATCATGGATGGAATGGGTGGAAATGTAACTGTGATGTAAAAAGAGACACAAAAACAGTACCACATTCTTGGTAAAAGACATGCTGTCAGGTACATTTTGAAAAGATGCATGATGCAACATATATGATATAGACACAGTACTGGGTGGTCAATGCATATGCATAGAATGCACATGCCCTACAAATGCAGAATAACAACTATGGTCACATAGGTTACATTCATAGGTTAGTACTAGGCTAATTGCCCTTGTGGGCCATTTTAAGCCTAGCCAGTTATTCCATTTGAGAATCAAACTTTGCACTTTGTATTTGTAAGGTAAATACCTTAACCATTATGCCAACCCCTGATTAAAAAATGACTTTGCTTATCACTAGGATCATAATGGCTCTACTGGGGATTGGACCCAGGACCTTCTGTATGTAAAGCAGATGTGATAACCACTACACTATGTGTGTAACACCTTTCAAATATATATAAGGTGTAGATGGTCTTAAATTGTCTGTGCTCCAAGGTTGGTGTAAGGAGAAGGTGGTATAAAGTAGACAATATTGTGTAAACAGAATCAAAACAAATCAGTATATTAAAACATCATTGTCAAAAGCAGACAGATGCTGCCAAAGGCTAAAAATGAATAACTACCTACATGCATACTTACCAGAATAGTGATGACTGCATCTTGATGTCACAACAATTGTGCAATGCAAAACAACATCATTATAAAGGATCATGTTACAGTGATAGACATGACAAAGTGCAACATTTCTGCACAGACTTACCAGGTATGTCATCATCAGGAGGAGGCAATACACCTGCGATGTCTCCTGGAACCTGTATGTTAGAAAGGGAACATAAGCATTGGTTAACCACATAATCAAGGCTGATAGCATGCAGATCCTAGCAATGGATATTGTTTTCACATCCCTACAGAGACACATACCTGATGTGTGTGACAGACATCCTGCAGACTATGGTCTTGTGCAAAGTGACACATCATTATAAAGGATATTGCCACAGTGTTACATAAGACAAAGGAAAACATGTCTACACAGCTTTACCAGGTTTGATATCATCAGAGGAGGCAATATGTCTGTGATGTCACATGGAACTTGTAGATTATAATTGAACATAAGTATTGGTTAACCACACAATCAAATCCTAATGACAGATATTGTTCTTCTGTCATCCCTACATAGACACATACCTGATGTGTGTGACAGATGTACCACAGATAATGGTCTTATTCAATGCAACACATCATTAAAAAGAGCAGAAGTGTAATAACATATATTAGAGTACCTCATATATAGTAAATAATGTAACAGGGGAGGACTCCTTGGATGTTTTTCTATCTCCTGTATGTAATGTCACATCTGCAGCTTAAACTGAAACATGTAAAATATGTCAGTACAGTAACGTCAGAAAAGATGTTATTGGCAGATGTAATAATGACTGATATATGTGTGTGTGTGCGTGTGTGTGTGTGTGTGTGTGTGTGTGTGTGTGTGTGTGTGTGTGTGTGTGTGTGTGTGTGTGTAGAAAAATGTACATGATAGATACTGATGAGAGGATGGTGTTGATTCCCCTGAGACAATTAATAAGTTATTACACATTGAGATGGCATTATGAAATATGTATTGCATAAATAATAGAGCTCTTCCCATACTTGATGTTGCTGAGATACTGCAAAAGGTAAAAACTTATATCATGGGTGAATGATTGTGATTGACACTTACATTAAGCTGCATTTCTGTGAGTGGTGGACATAACTGCACATCCTAGCACACCAGCCTCAATTCCTCCCCTGGATATTCTCTGATTTTGTTGGCTGTGATGTGATGTGATGTAATAATACACTGGCAAATATTGTTTGCTCATCACTTTAAATGCTGGAAGGAAAGTTTTTTTTAATGACAACATGACTTAAGGATCATGTGATCACCATTTTAAGGTTTATTTAAACTATTGACTGTTAGGAAGGTTTATTCTGAAGAAGTCCTGTGGGTATATGGGATGAAAGAGCGTATTTTAATGTTTTTTTTTAATTTTAATAAAATTGGATGTAAAGTTTTAAACATTGTTTGGATTTACTGTGTGGAACACTAGAACGATGTGGTTGGCTGCCAAGCTACTGACTAGTCATCCTTTGTTTTTTGTTGGTTTGTCCTTGTGGGAATTATTACCTGTTTTTTAAATGTTTAAGCATGTTTGTTACTTGTAACCGTTGCAAGGTAATTTGTTTTGGTGTACATTATTCTTTTATGCCACAGATGACTACACATGTCTTTGTTATCTGCAATGCTTTAAGATTGTTCCATTCCATTTATGTTGTTTCCATATATATCTCTGTAATTCCACTGCAACTTGTATTGAAAAACAAAATATGTATCCTCAGCATTAAATGTCACCTTCCTTGCTATAGGCTCCCTAAGTTTGGCAACAGCCCTTTCTGCTTTCTGTTGCCTGAGTCAATGTGCTAAAAGTTTTTGTGCTCTAGTGTTATTATCAAAAAACAGTTGCTTAACAGCAATCTTTCTAAGCTTGTGTATATTATTGAGGTAATCAATAACTATTCACATATATTAGTTTTTTTTGTGTTAGAAAACTATGTGAACATTGTAGGAAACCATGTATTCTATTTGAGTAACTGTTGTAATCACACTTTATTTACAGGCAGTGTGGATATACAGTTCTTTGAGTATGGTGTAACTCAAGGGTTAACACTCAACATAATATAAGTAACAATGTATAAACCAACAAAGAAAAAAACAGCAAAGGGATTAGCGTTCCTGTGAACAAGACAAAAATAGAGAAATAAAATGCCAGGGCAGGCACAGGAGACATCTGAGCTTACGTACAGGTTAACTGAGAGGTGTTACAATGAAAGTGACATTGATAGGACTGTGGTTGAAGTGGATGAACTCAGAAATTCAAGGGCACATCCTTATTTTCTGAATGGGATAAGCTTGAGCATGACACTCCAACTATAAAAACAAGTGGAATGAGATTATCGTTATATTTTACTATGGATGTGAAACATGTTAGAGAGATTATAGGAAAACATTGGGGCACTCTCTTACTCAATAATGATGTCCATGACATTGTAGGACCTGTACCCAAATTTGTCTATAAGAATAAGCGTAACCTGAAACGTATGTTGTGTCATCATCCCATGGTCGATCAGTGCATCTCCGATGCCTGTGCTCATAACACCTTCCCTTGTCATAACTGTAATCAGTGCCAGTACATTGACACTGATGAGAGTTTTATACATCCTGTTACTGGGCATGAGTACCTGTTTCATACCAAGACTACCTGTTTGAGTTCCAATGTTGTCTGTCTTGCTAGATGCATTTCTTGTACAGCATTCTATATTGGGAAGACTTGTAGACAACTAAGGGAACGCATCAGAGAACATGTGTATCACATACGTCTAGGCTCGGAACACAATGCTCTAGCTAAACATGTTAGGTGTATGGGAGCTTCGCATTCCTTTAAGTTTTGTGTTATACAAAGGACTATTCCTAATGTTAGAGGGGGGGACATAGACAATCACACACAGGAATGTGAATTGCGATGGATCATCCGTTGTAGAGCAGATAGGTCCCCTGGTCTTAATGACAAAGTTCAACTACAGCCCATTTTGCATAAGAAAAAGTTGCCCAAGTCAAAATGTCCCTAAATGCCTATAAGCATTCATTACTATTTTATTATATTGTTTTGTTTTACATCTTTTGTCATTTGCACTTTGTATTATATATTTTTATCTGAGAATATATGAATGTATTTATATATATGTATTTTTATGACTTTAAGAGATACATGGCCGTTTAGTTTTTTCCATGAACTGTGTTTTTTATATTAGTGATCTATTGGGAACATTCAGCTTTAAATATGTTGGGGATTTTGAATTGATGTTAGAAAGTTTCTGACCTATCAGCAGTGATTTTCTATTATATAAATGAACTGTTTTTTATATGGAGTATAACAGTCTGAAGAAGCCTACGGATGAAAGCGCTTACTTTATGTGCAATAAATAGGTTTATATGAACTTTTTGGATACATCGTGTGCTTTTGGCTCATATATCTGGATCTGCACTTTTTAACAGTCTACATTGGAGAATATCTGCCGTTTGTGTTCCTGTGCCTGCCCTGGCGTTTTATAATATAAGTAACAAACATCCACTTCTTTTATGTTTGTGGATTCAAATCCCACTTAAATATGTAAGTCCTGTAATGGCCAGCTTTGCATTTGCTGGACATTTATTTATTTATTTATTTGCAGTTGTTTAACCAGGATAGTCCATTGGGCCCAAGGAACCCGTTTTCAATGGAGTCCTGGGGAGAAAAGCTCCACATACAGATTATACAAAGATTAAGTTCCACACATAGATTACATGATGATTACAGAGTAACATTATACAATTTCAGGTTATAATCAGGTCAAATATATTTTAATCAAAAGTAATAAATGCAATAGTATTTAATGCAGAATTTTTTTTTTTTGATAGGTAGTTAGATGCAGTAGGCTAAGAGATTGCTAGGTATAAGCAAGGAATTTAGGAATAAGTAAGGAATTATAGGGATAGGTAGTTAGATGCAGTAGGCTAGGAGATTGCTAGGTATAAGTAAGGAATTATAGGGATAGATAGTTAGATGCAGTAGGCTAAGAGATTGCTGGGTATAAGTAAGGAAATTATATAATACAAGCAAGCTTGAAATCACTATCTGGGATTTGTAAGAAGGGGAAGAGAAGAAGAGTGGAGAGTAGGCTATGGGGGATGGGAGCAGGAGCATTGCCATATTGACGTTAGATGAGAATGAAGTAGTTTTTTAAAGTATGGGAGGCTAGTGGTTGTATGAATGGAGGGGGGTAGGGAGTTCCATAAGCGTGCTAGTGAGAAGGACAGGAGGTTTTGTCCTGGGGTGCGGAGGGGTCTGTAAACCTCAATAAGGTTTTGATTGTTTGATCTTAGAAGTCTTTGGGTGTGGTGCATTTTAAAGGTAGTTGAGAGGGAGGGACAGAGGTATGGTTGGAATATGAGTTTATGAACATAGGTAAGCTGAGTGTAGGAAAGGTAGTTGGGGAGTTCTAGCCAGTTGAGTTTGTGAAGAGGTATACAGTGATGGGTTGATGATTTGTTGCTGGTGGCAAATCTGGCTATTTTATTGTAGCAAGAGGACAGTTTGGTTTTGAGAGATGATTGTAGGTTTGTTAGAAGAGGGGCACCATAGAGGAGGGAGGGAAGGAGAAATGTGGTAGAAAGAGTATGTTTTGTAGTTGAGGTGAGGAACCGATTATGTCGGTAGAGCATGCCGAGTTTTGATGGGTTTTTATGTTTAGTAGCAGGTGGGAGTTGAAATTAAGCTTGTCATCGATTTGGACTCCTAGTAGTTTGGTTTCAGATACCAGCTCAAGAGGTGTGTTATTTTGGCTGGTGATGGAGAATAAATTCCTGTCAAAGTTATTAGTTTTAGAGGGAGTAAATATCATTAGTTTAGTTTTAGCAGCATTAAGTGCTAGATGGTTGTCTTTCATCCACTGTTCAGTGGAGGAGAAGGCATCTTGAGTAAGTTTTAAAAGGGTTGGGATGGATGAGGCAGCACAGATAATTGTGGAATTGTCTGCATATTGAATAATGTTTGCAAGAGGGATAGAGTGGAAAAAGTCATTAATGAAAATATTGAAGAGGAGGGGGCCCAGTATAGAGCCTTGTGGGACACCTGTGGGGGTGTTGAGAAAGGAGGAGGTGGATTTCTTCCACTTAACAGCTTGTTGCCTATTAGAGAGATAGCTGGTAAACCAAGTAAGGGATGATAATGTAAGGTTTAGTTTAGATAGTTTAGTAAGAAGTAAGTTATGAGAGATAGTGTCAAAGGCTTTAGAAAGATTGAGTAGGATGGTAGAAACAGTGAGGCCAGAATCTCTAGCTTTATTCACAGTTTCTAGGAAGGATAGGAGGGCTGTCATGGTACTTTGATGGGGTCTGAATCCATGTTGGATAGGAGTTAATAGGTTGTTATCTAAGAGATGGGGAAGGAGTTGAAGATGGATACATTTCTCTAGGATTTTTGAAATGGGAGAGAGTATGGCAATGGGACAGAAGTTGGTGATATTAGTATTAGTTCCACCTTTATGGAGAGGAATGATGTAAGCTTTTTTCCAGATTTGGGGAACATTGCCTTCTTGGATGGAGCGGTTGATTAGGATACTGATAGGAAGAGCAATGGCTTCAGCAGCTATGCTGAGGAAGTATGAGGGAATGTTATCAGGGGCATTGGTGCATGGTTTTAGTTTCTGTAGAAGTTTTTTTATGGTGGAAGTAGGAATCATTTTAATGTGGAAGGCTGGGGGTTGCGAGGGTGGGGGATCAGAGAAAGAAGATGGAGGGGAAGCTGGGTGAGGAGAAGTGGAAGTATTTGGTTGATTGTTATTTGAGAAAGAGGAAGTAAGTTTGGAAATAGAATCTATGAAAAAAGAGTTGAATTGTGTGGCAAGATCAGTGTCTTGTGTATTTGGGCAGGGTATTGGGTTTTCTATAGTACCAGGTTTTAGGAGGGTGTTTATACCTCCAGAACATTTGTGGGTTGGTTTTGTGGTTGCTTTGAAGTTGGGAGAAGTAGTTGCGACGGTCTGCATAGATAAGCTTTTTAACTGAGTTACGAAGAGTTTTGTATTCATTAAGGGTAGATGAGGATTTGTTCCTGTGATATTGTGTCCAGGCTTTGTCTCTAAGTCGCATGTTTGTCAGTGTGTTTTTTGTTAACCAGGGGCTGGATTTCTTTTTTATTCTTTTAGTTACTAAGGGAGAGTAAGTATCTAGAAGATTTAGAAAGGTAGTATTGAAGTGAGTAATTGCATTGTTGAGGGGTAGAGTTTTTAAAGGGTACCAGTTAAGGGATTTTAGGGAGTCAGAGAAAGCTTCTAGGTTAAAGTTTTTATGGCATCAGGTAGTGATGTAGTTATGAGTAACTTGTAGGGGAGAAGGAAGACGTGTTGTGAAGATGGGAAGGTGGTCACTGAGGGAGTTGGGAAGTGTTCCACTTTTGGGGTAGTAGTGAGGGTGGGAGACTAGAATCCAGTCTAAGATGTTGCCACTAGTGAGGTCTTTGCATGGCCTAGTTATGGAGTTGATGAGTTGAGAGTAGTTATATAGGTTGATGTTGAGGGAGTCAGTAGGGGATAGAATGGAGGACCAGTTTATGTTGGTGTCTCCCATGATTATAGTTTCATTACAGATGTTAGTTGAAAGCCAGGAGAGGATCTCTTTGAGTATTGGTATATTGTTTCCAGGGGGTATGTAAAGGGAGGCTATGTATATATATTTGTGTTTGTTTAACTGAAGATGGGCTAGTATTAATTCTGCATTACCGAATTGGGGAATGTCTTTGTTATAAGGTGTTATGCATAGGGAGGATGTGTAGAGTAGTGCTACTCCACCACCCTTTTTATGGGTTCTATCTGTTCTGATGATAGAGTAATTGGGTGGCACTATCTCTTCATTTTTGATATGAGGTTTTAGCCAGGTTTCAGAAATGGCTAGGATGTCAGGTTTATTGTGGAGTAGCCAGGCATGCAGATTTGGAATTTTGTTAGTTAAGCTTTGTGCATTGAGAGATGCAAATAGGATGGATTTAGATATTGAGGAAGAGGGGTATGGGCCTGGGTTGGGGTGTACGTCGCCAGATAAAAGTATGGCAGTTAGAAGTTGAGTTAAGTAGTTGTGGTATTTGGATTGCTTTGAATGGGAGGTGCAGGTTGAAAAATTAGTGGAGGATATGGAGGGGAGAGTGGGTGTTGAGGTATTATGAGGAGGGATTAGTTTGTAATGAAAACATAGGTTGAGATTGATGGGATATAGTTCAGGAGAGATGGAGTTGTAATGGTAAGTTAGTGATGTGTGGTGTGGGTAGGTTGTGTGTAGGAGAGGGGTGTGGGTGATGAGATTAGGTTCAGTCATATAGTAGATATAGGAAAGGTTGAGAAGTAGTAGAAGATGAATAGGGAGGGTTGAATATTTTATAAGCATATTGGGTTATGATAGTTAAAGTAAGTGTTCAGTAAGGAGGAAGCAGAAATGTGATGAAGGCGTGTTATGTGAGGGGGTGGGGATAAGAAGATGATGGAGAGGAAGTAGGAGTGGTTATGAAGGTATAAATGTAGATGTAGTGGGGGTGGGTGGGAATTGGGGGTAGGGTAGGGGAGCGGAGTGAGCCCGCAGGGCGAACGGAGCGGGGAAGACCAAGAGGAGAGTGAAAAAAGTATCAGCTACTACTGCTGATGATATACAAAGGTTAGCAGGTATGGTAAATATAGAATAGAAAAGGAGGAGTATTTTGTAAAGATGTAAGAGGTGTTATGAGTCAGGTAGTTAAAGTTGTACAGGGGGTGAAAAAAAAGATTGTAGTCAGAGAGAGAACATAAAAGGTTGTAGTCAGAGAGAACAGAAAATAGAATACAGGCTTTTAAGTTGAGGAGTCAGGTTACTAGGAGGAAAGCCAGGTAACATTACAGTTGCATCGGCAATTGGTTAGAGGGCACTGCCACCTAGTGGTGAGAATGAGGAAAACAGGCAGCAATGTTGAGCAGGTTACTTGCAACTTTTGCTGTGAAAGTGTCTGTGACTAAGGTGACTTGGGGGGAGAGAGTATGTCCGTGTGGTCCATGGTAGGCTGCTGAGTCACTTACAAGGGAGGATAGACAGAAGTAAATGTATTACTAGGTAGGTAGTACAGACACAGTAGATGGTTTAAGGCTACCTACATTCAATATTAAACTTTAAGGGCAGTCTTCAGGAGTTCTATGAGTCAGTCTGGTAGGCAAACTCCAGGGAGTTTGCAGGAGGTATTCCTTGTTTGGTGGTAGGGAGGGGGCTTCTGAGGTGAGCTTCAGAGGTGAGGAACTGTAAAAAGAGAGGCGAGATAAACTAGGTTAGCTTCACAAATAGTTAAAACTGCATATAAAGAAAGGAAGGAGTAAGGAGGAATATTCAGTAGGAAGGAATAGTATATAAGACTTTAGTAGAAATGAACAGGGCTCAGGGGACAGATGTAGAAGTGGTAGGTGTAGGAAGACAGAGAGTTCAAAGGGTAGACATAGAAGAAGTGGAAATGTATAGGAGAGTGGTAAGAGAAGAGAGGTAATAGGTAGTAAAGTTACAGCTATTAGAAAGAGCAAAAGAGAGTAGAAATAGTATGCAAGGTTGATATCTCAATCACTGTACAGAACCCAGCATTACCACGGCATACCAGCCTGGTAAGGTGATGGGGAAAACTAAAACTAAGCTAGCCAACAATCAGAGTAAATGTAACAGGCAATAGATAGCACAATAGAGACAGTACAAGCAGATAATCAACCAGTAATAAAGGCAATGCAGAGCATATTATATATACAGCTTAACAGGTACACAATCTAGATTTATAACAGTGACTAGAGCACTACTTGAAGGAATCAAAAGCAGTTATCTGTAGAAGACTGTGTCCTTTCTCCATCTGTTAGGCAGACAGAATACTAAGTCAAGCAGGCAGGTAAATATTTTAAGAAAGGCAATTAAGGTAATGTAAATCAAGCAGGCAGGTAAATATGTTAAGAAATTCTTTTTACTCACAACTTAAGTAAGGTAATCTTTGTGTTGTATTACCTTATGTACCTTTGCAGTGGAGATTGATGTTTTTCATCCATGTCCATAATTTGTAAGTTTATGAGGTATATAGGTATATTTGTAGGTTTATAAGGATTATGTGAAGTTAATTGAGGGCACCACCTGTCAGCATATGCCATTTATTTTTATTACATGCAAAAATTTACGTAGTCACACACATCCGTCTCTGTCTTACATCATTCTATGTATATGTCAGCGGATACATCAATATACATATGTATATCTGTACATATCTTTCTCTTTGTTTTTCTCTCTTTATATATACATATATAAACATAAATATAAATGTATATATCTACATGTATGTTTAAATGTATGTGTATGCATATGTATATACATATGA
Organism: Protopterus annectens; assembly: GCF_019279795.1. Taxonomy (NCBI): domain Eukaryota; kingdom Metazoa; phylum Chordata; order Ceratodontiformes; family Protopteridae; genus Protopterus; species Protopterus annectens. The sequence goes on along the minus strand of NC_056744.1, from coordinate 64,429,086 downwards.
GTAGAGATATATGAAGGGATAACATTAGTTTTACATACAGGACTTCTTCAGAATAAACCTTCATCCCTTTGTTTATATGCCAAGTCATTCAACTTTTTCAAAGTGTGCATCTACAATAGTATTAATATTTACATTTGTGTATTAAATTGTCCACTTATTCAGCATTTATCCTTATGTTTGTATGTTATATAGCAGTACTTACAATTCACATTTATTACTGGAGGACATATGCTAACATTGTAAAGCAATGCAAGTATGTTGTGATGTCATCTGTTACAAATGAAGCACTGTTCAACTCATTTGCATAAGTATTTCAACATTATGCTTGCATATAAATAGAAGGTGATCTTCATATGATCACTTATCTGAAGCTTGTTATCCCCACATGTATCAGACATTTCATATATTCCTGTCTTACCATTACGTATAATTTGTTGTAGTGACACCTCAAAAGACATGTGTGTTAATCATTGTAGTCAGATCCTCTGTAAACAGCAGGTAGTACCTATAATGTTACTCACAACCTGTACAGGGTGGCATGACTTTTTTTTTAACTGTTGTATATGTGCACTACTCATGTGTATGTGTGCTGTACAAACATATGGTATGTTGATATTACTAAATATGCACATGTACCAGCAGATGTCATTCTGGTTTCCCATGTGCTTTCTTGCCGTTGATGGCACTGTGAGGTGTAGTTCAATATTTTAATAGGCACATTCAATAATTCATGCGAGTCTACCTAGACTGTGGCAATATATGTGCTGTGATTGTGTCATTGCTGCATAAGCCTTCAACTTTCTAGCATTTCTTCTGCATTTTAAATAGTCCTTATCTGCCAGCAATGTCACCTTTACCCTTGCAATTTATTCTTACCAGACAGTAATATTCGGTAGGCAATCATTACATACACTGCAATTAGGAAATAATGTTGTCAATTAAATGTATCATAATGTTTTTCTGTATTTACATTCACATGTCAACTAGTTATATTCATTACTAGGTGCAGCTGTCATTGTGCAGTGATGTTTGCATGCCTTCTTACATGTAACTGGATACTTTAGTGGTAGACACTATACTATCACATGACATACGTGATGCGTATGACATGGATTTATTGCGAATGTGTTGCCCATAACGATATAACTTACATAACAGACACTTTTATAATATGTTAGGGTTTGATGTATTCCTCTTTTTGACATAAACATTACAAATGGATGAATTCTCACATTAGTAATACATCACATCACATACATAAAAATTAGATACTGTACAGGGTATTTGAATTGTGTGTATATATATATATATATATATATATATATATATATATATATATATATATATTTATTTATTTATTTTTTTACTGTTACAGCTCTTTTAGGAATATGTAGGTTGTGTAGTTATTGCCATGTTAAAGAGTGCAGAACCTATGCCAACCCACCCATCCATCGAAGAACATGACAACACGAGCAACCGCTTCCAGCAGAGTCTGACTTTTAGGACCAGGACAAACACCAGGATGATGATGACAATTGAGGAACAGTGACCAGCATGCACCATTGTTCTTTCAGACCAGCAGTGACAATGTCCTCTACTATACCAGCCAGAATATCTGAGCGACCAGATTGATGATGTCACTGATGTCTTTCACACTCAGATGAGCGACATGATGAGCATGTTCGTCCTGGGTATGGCATGGGCTACATGTGACTCCTTCCCAGAGATCACAAAGGAGATCATTAGAGACATTTGCACCCATCAGGGATGGCCTTCAGGAACATAAGCATTGTCCATGTGATCCAATTGCATAATGCTGCCAATAATGTGTGTTCCTATTCATCTGTCTTTCATTATTAACCAAAGATTTGTGCACACATTTCATACAGAAATCATACATTTAAGATGTACCTTGTGGTGCACACTTCACAATTCAGCTCGTATGGGGCTATATATTATTGCAGCATTATTACACATGTTAAAATATGACAAAGCCATTATCACCATTGTGGCATATGATCATCAGATGCTGGCATTCCCTCAGTCAGTGTTACAGGTGAGCAGTTCAGGTATACCTACACTCTGTATGAGACTCACCTCATCCGCATGCACAGGACCGTAACATTGTTATTTCAGAACTATTCTGCCCTCGTATGTGACAGATATGTCTGACACAGTTTGCATTCTGCCACTGTGAAATACTTGTCCTGATAGCAGTGTTCACATGAATACATGTAAGGTTGATGACATAAGCAAATGTGCTATATTACATGTTACATTTAATAACATTTAACACACATACCACTTTAGTGCCATTCTCCTGAGACTACATACACATGAATAAAATATGGGCATATTTTGAACACATTGATGTGTCACTTTTTGATTTTGGTACGTCTGTGTACATACATGACATCTCACTGTATTTGGTCCACTAGTGACTGTGTGGCATTAGGTCCCATTGCAATATGCCCTTTTGTGTGATGTTTAGTGCTAATTTGTGGGCCATGTAGTACACATTTTTCCTAATGTTGTAATATTTGCCTCTAGTGTTAACATCTACATAGCCAGTCACATTGCCATATGGTGTTAATGACATGGACTGACATTTCACAATGTTTTTGGGAAATTCATAACATTATCATATGAATGGCAGAAGTAACGAATTCCTGAACTGCATGGCCTTATGATTATGACAGACACCACTGTATTGTGACTACAGCTTATATTCTAATATGTGTACACCTTTTTTCTGTATTACCATGTTAATATACACAGCATGTATTATACTGCTACGTGCTTTGCATGGTTGTATAGTTGTTTGTCCCTAACATCTACAACATAAAAATCACCCATTGTAAAGCTATAGTACAAATCAGTAATTCTTCTGAATGTGGTATGCCATAGTTGTGTATACATGACGGTCATTTGATCAGCCATACATGCTTGCATGTTCCATTGTTAGCACTTTTAGTGAATGTGCCACCTGCTGTCTTATGTTTGCAAGGCAGTATATATGGGTATGTGAAATCCAACCCTTCTTCTATTATGTACCTATTTCAATTTCTGTTTAACTGTTACAGAGTACTGTTTTGTTTGTTTCATTTGTACAGCACTGCATTGTGTATTGGTACATAATGTATTATTGAAGTGCACTATGGCTGGTATGTATCTCTACTCAGTTTGTCATTTTTACATAGCTCCTGCTGTACACTACATATGTGTGCTGTCTGTGTTCCTCACCTATCCTTTATGTATATTACTGACCTTTGTCTGTTATGTATTGTGATGCTTATTCCATGTTTATACCCACACTTTTCCCTCCTTCTTCACTCTCTGTCTTTTTCATACCTTCTATTCTCCCAAAAAACAAAAAATAGGGCTTATGCCCACCAAAAAAAAAAAAAAAAAAAAAAAAAAAAATGGAGATACCCCTTTGACTCTCCATCTAACCGTCTAATTCCACCATCCCTCTTGTGTGCCGGCCAGCTTCTTCACCATCACCGCACATCTTAGGTTCATAGGTTCATAGGTAGGTACTAGGCTATCGGACCAAGGGCCTATGTAAGCCTAGCCAACAAGGTTCTCTGGCTTACACCACCCAAGAAAGTTATTTTCCTGTACCACTGTCGAGCAGAGACACAGAAGTGATCCCCGGGGTGTATTTCCTATTTCCCATCCACTCAATAAGATTTTTCTTGAAGAGTGCTAATGAAGATGTTTGCTTGACATAGATGGGTAGCCTGTTCCAGAGTATGGGAAGTCTCTGGGCCAGTAATCTATCCCTCCAGCATGTCCTGTTTATTGTGGTGACAAGGTTTAGGTCCCTAGAGCGTGTAGCTCGGAGGGATTGGGATTTTTTTAGGTGTAGCATGTCCAACAGCTCTGGGTTTGACATAGCTTTATATGTTAGGCAGAGATCACCTCGGAGTAGGTGATATGCTATGGAGTAAATCTGGAGTTTTTTGAGACAGTCAGTGTAGGGTATTTGTTTGAGGCCAGTAATCCTCTTTGTGAGGTACTTCTCTGGCATTTTCAGCTGCTGCAGATGTCTTGTGAGGTACATTCCAAAAGGGGCGTTGTACTCTATAATGGGTCTAATGAGTGTTGAGTAGAGGGGAACAATGACCTCTTTTTTCCTGGATGAGAACCCTTTTATGATGAGGTATGCCATGTAGAAGGACTTCCTGACTACTGTGGCGATGTGACTATCAATGGAGAGACTACTGTTCACCTGGGCCCCAAGGTCTCTTATCACACATTCAGTGTTAAGTAGATTGCTACCTATGTGGTAGTTCATGGGTACATAGCTTTTACCAAAGGGGATGACACTGCACTTTTGACATTGATCTTGAGGCCATGGCTCTGACACCAGGCATCTGTCTCAGTGACGCCCTTCTGTAGGATGTCCACATCATTTGGGGACTTGACTATGGCTTCTAGTTTGCAGTCATCTGTGAACTTCATTAGCCAGAGGCCTTCTGTGTTAGCCTGTACTTCAGAGAAGTAGATACCAAACAGGAGAGGTCCCAGGACTGAACCCTGTGGTACTCCACTTCTCACTGGTTTGAGGTCAGATTTGGAGTCTGCAACTTTTACAGTGTGGGTTCTGTCAGTGAGCCAGTTGGCAACCCATCTTGTGACATAGGGATTTATACCTAGTTTAGTGAGTTTAGCTGTATATCCAGAATGGGGGATGGTGTCGAAAGCCTTGGCGAGGTCAAGATAGGCTGTGTGAACCACCTTATCCTCATCTATGGCTTTGGTAACTGCCTCAAAGAAGTCGATCAGGTTCAGGAGGCATGATCTGTCTTTCACAAACCCGAACTGGGTGGGATCCAAAGTTTGTAGGTTACCAATGTCTTTGTTTATGAGTTCCATGATGACACGTTCCATGGCCTTGCAGACCAGGCTCATCAGGCTAATAGGGCAATAGTTCCTAGGATCAGTGGTGGATCCCCCATTGTGGAGTGGGATAACTGTTGCTGTTCACCATTCGTTGGGCACAAAGCCTGATGCAAGGCTATTATTGAACATGGTGCTTAGGTGGGGAGCCAGTTCGTTCTGAAATTTGTGTAAAACGCAGCCTGGGATGTTGTCCGGTCCCATGGATGCTGTGTTTTTGGTTTTAGAGAGTGCAGCTTTTACCTACATAGTTGTGAATACAGGGACTCTGCATTCTTCCTGTATAGATATGGGCCCTTTAGGGGTTGAGGGGTGGGTAAAGTTAGCACTGATCCTATCTGCCAGGATGTTGGCAATATCAGTTGGTTCTGTAATTTTCGTGCCGTTGTGCTGTAACTCTGAGCAGATCTGGGTGTTGCCATTGAGATTCTTGACATAGCTATATAATGCTTTGTGGTTGTCCTTAGAATTAGTGGCAATTTTGTTTTCGTAGCTAGCTTTGAAGGATTATAAGGGATCTCAGATTCTTACTGAGGCTGACCAGGGAGGTCCTCCACTCATGGGATTTTTCTCTCTTTTGCAACAGTTTCTTCCTTCTGTTGTACAGTTTGTTTATGGCAGGGGACCACCAGATTGGCTTTCTATTTTTGGAGGATAGCATCTTGGTTCTGTTTGGGATAGCACGATCCATGCACTCATGTCTGTGCTTATAGAGTGCATTTGTGTAGGATTCAGCAGTTGTAACTGTATTGTCCATCTGCATGGGTGTCATAAAGTTCACCACTTCTGTCTTAAGAAGCATGAAGTTGGCTTTGGAGAAATGTTTTACCGTGGTTTCCTTAATGGGGGTGGGGGCAGGATGTGGATATCAAGGGTGATTAGCTTATGGTCGGATCGGACCAACCAGGAGTTGACTTCAGGTGTGGAACACGGTCACTCATGTTGGTAATGCCTAGGTCTAGGATATTGTTGCCCCTGGTAGGAGTGTGGATAAGTTGATCCAGGGCATTGGAGTTTATGAATTCCAGAAAGTGTTGAGCTAAGGAGATGGTACATGAGTAGTTTTCCCACTTAATGGTGGGTTAGTTGAAGTCACCCATTATTAGGGTGTTTGGTTGAACCCTAATATTTTCCAGTACATCAAGAAAAGAGGAGTGGGAATCCTGGGGCATAGTGGGGGATCTGTAGCAAGCTACAATTTGGATTGCAGTTTTGCCCAGAGTTAGTTGCACTTGGATAACTTTGATGCATTATGCTGAGCAACTAGCCTGGAGGTGTGGATATCCTTAATGAATATGGACACACCTCCGCTTTGGTGTTTCGGTCCAGGTTACATGGCCGAAAAGTGTGGTATGAGTTATAGCCTAGTAGTGCAGGGGTGCTCTCTAGAGCCTTGAACCAGGTCTCAGTCACTGCACAGATATCGATGTTCTCTGTTTTAAGGAGTGCCTCGAGTGAGTGCATTTTGAGATTTAGACTTCTAGCATTGAGTTGCATTATCTTCAGTTTTTGCTTGCCTGTTCCTGTTATGGTGGTGAATTTGTCATTTGAACATTGCCTAAAAAAGGCACTATAGGGGCAGCAAGAGCCTTAGCTAGTATCTGGAATCCCAGGGGCGACTAGTGCAGGCCATCTCTGGCAAAGCATCGTGGTCTGTCGACCATGTCATCCCAAGCAAACAGATAGATCCCCTTAGAATCACATCAGAAGCTTAGCCAATTGTTGAAGTCAATCATTTTGTCCTTGTACTGCGGTATCAATCCGGGCAATGGTGGAATGCTACTCAGGGCTAGGGTCATACCTGCCGGGGCTACAAGATCGGGGAGCTCTTCCATGTCTCTTTTCATGTAGTCCAGGGAGGTATGTCTCAGGTCATTCACACCAACATGGACAATGACAGAGTCATATTTGTACTTGTTGTGGAGTGACCTGAGTGCATGGGTTATGTGGTGGATCCTGGCACCCGACAGGCAGCTGATAGTAACATTCTCCTTGTTTAGCCTGGTGAATGGGACATCAGTGTGCCTGACTATAGAGTCACCTATGTCTAGTGTGTTGGGTACGTTGTTTTGCCTTATTGGCTGTGGTTGAGTGGCACACTGAGTTTGTGAGCTATGTGTCATTTGGGTTGTGTTGGGGGATGGAGGTTGCTTGCGTTTCTGCTTTGGCGGTCTCTGTTGTTTAGACAGATTATTATTGAGGGCCTCTGCAAATGTTTTTGTGTTACTATGTGTGGATTTTGGTGGTGTAGATTTAGTGAAACTATGTGATGAGTGTGGTGTGGTGCAAATGTTTACCTTCTCCTCTTGACTGTCAAGTTTAGTCTTGGTTTGAGAGAGCTTTACCTCCAGTTTAGCTAGATAAGTGCGTCTCTCACAGGTTATTGTGTTGGGTGGTAGGAGGAGAGGGTTGTCTGTGTACATGAGGCAATTTCTACATTGCCTCAAGATGCCCAGATTCATCAGATAGACAGGAGAACACTGGGAGCTGACCTTTGGACATGCCTGAATAAAAAATTATTTTCCACTAGATAAGTGAGGAAAGTGAGTACAAGAGCTGTTTTTCTCTAAGCAAGTGAGAAAAGTAAGCACAAAAACTGTTTTCCTCTAGGTAATGAGGAAGGTTGAGTGCTATAGTAATTAGTAGCTTATTTAGTGCTTACAAGTTCTGAACAAGTGCTGAGCATGAATAAGCAAATTTAAGTCTAAAACTAAGAATCTGTATCTGCACTAGACGAGTTACAGGACAGAAACAAGTGCTCAAATCAGAAAGTTGAGAGAGATGGAAAAGATTGCCCAAACAGCCAATAACTACAATTTCTGGGTCAGAACAACTCCTTATGTGGTAGACAGGTTATCTAGTGCTTACCACTCCCACTGATAAGCTAGAAGGCTTCCCTCCAACACAGAAAGGCTTGGGGGGCTCAGAAGCTTATATATAGTCCTGGATATGGCAAATCTGTATCTGGACTACACTAGTTACAGGAAAGGTAGGAAACAGGCTTACAGTATTTTTTTTTTTTTTACAGAAAAGTAGCTAAAACAGCAGTAAAGACAATTCACATGCAGTGCAAGCTAGCACACTTGAGTATGTAGAAAAATTAGACCAAACACAGTTTAAATAGGCAATTAAATTAAAAATGACTAAAAGCAAGTGCAGAAGGAGTTTATTAGGTAGAATGTGGTAAAAAGATGGGACTGGGGGAGTGTCCCAGATCAAATCTACAGTGGGGTGGGCAACTGCAAAAGCCACCAAATTTAAACTATGAGCCAGAAATAGGGAGGGTGGGTGGAACAAAACACTTTCAGCAGAGATCTGAAAAATTATAAGCAGCAATTAACAGTACAAACTCTAAAACCAAAAAAATATACTTAGCTCTGTATATTTCCAGATAGATTGAAAAGCAGTCTCTCAGAGCACAGGTCCACCCTATTTCCTTGGGTGTGGCATTACTTGTGCTCCCCAAATGTCCCACACCCATTATTAGTTATTATTAGCACTGGCAATGCCACTGTTGATGCAACTTCATCATAATTAATACATTTTTTTACATTTTTGCAGATTTTCACAGACTATGCAAATTATAATGGATATGTATATGTATCCGTATGTCTGTGCTTTGCAATTATATCATCAGCATGTTGCAGATATTTGTGATTTTACAGTACTATTGCTGATACACAATGGTCTTCAATCAATGTTTTCCATTGAGTATGGAATAACCACCAAATACAAAAAGAACAATGAAAATACAACCAGACAGTAGATCCAACACAGGTTTATTATAAAAATCTCTGTCTCTGATGTCACAGCACAAGAGCCTTCAAGGAGTAAAAAACATGGTACACAGCTTGCCTAAAATACCATAATCAATTAACAATCCAACAATTAAATATTTAAACAAACCAAAGCAATACCAAGGGGCAAAGATTCCTGTGGTCCAAACTAAAATACTGAATGCTGATAAAATAAACAACATCCACAGGAACCACACACGGCAGAACTGTGTCTATTTCAAAACTCACAATGTCTCAAACTTCTTAATCAACTGAATGATAACGCGGACTTCAAACGGCAGTCCAAAAGCTTTTATTAAAGACTGTAAGCGCTTTCACCGTACTGGCTTCATCAGACAAACATTTTAAAATCCAGAACATTTAAATAGTTCATTCAATGCCCCCATTGGTAGAAACAAACTCTGACATCACCAATCAAATAGTATTATTACTAAAAAACCTAGTCAAATAACATATACTAAATTAAAATCTATATAGAAACTATATTACAATTTTTAATTAAAAAGTGAATACATCAAAATGCAGTACTGCAAATAGTATATAAATGATAAACCATTTATGATTTAAAACGAATATCAAAATTTATATTTTATATGAGCATTAACAAAACATAATGCCCAATTGATGATGCTAAAAAATAATCATTTCTAAATCACAGAGCATTCAAAATTAAACTACAATATATTCATTGAGAAATTAACCTGAAGAGCTTCGCTACACTCAAAGCTCCATTCAAACAATGCAAAAAATGCGGGGACAACACTGAGTGTTGGCTCAAATTAGTTCCAAAAGCATGTGTGACAGGCACAAGATTCAAAGGGATATAGAAACAACACTGAATAAAAATAAAAAGAAAAAACATCAAACAAACGTTCTTTTGGGAACAATTAACCTTCTATTCTGCAGAATGGGTCTAAGAGAGGCTTTATCATTCAGGACCTTGTCACCTCTGGTTCTTACAATCCATCTAAGCTCACATTCTTCAGTGTAAGTCTCAATATCACCCCCCCCCCCATTCATTAGGTCTAATAAACTGTAATACTAAAAAAGAAAAGGAGTGTGTAGTACCCATACTTTTAATATGTCTAGCCAATGCATTCAAGTCCGTACCTACTCGTATGTGGTAAATATGTTCCCTAATCCGTTCCTGGAACCTTCTATTGGTTTTGCCTATGTAGAAGGCATCACATGATGCACATCTGGCAAGATATATCACATTCTCACACTAACAGTTGGTATCCGTGTGGAAAGTATACTCAACACCTGATACTGGATGTACAAAATTGCACCTTTGGTCTATATATTGGCATTGTCTACAATGATGGCATGGTCTAGTATTATACTGGTCACATAAATTGCACCCTTCAAAACTGTTGAGAGGATGGTGACACAGAATCTGTCTCAAATTCTTCCTGTTCTTAAAGACAAATTTAGGTCGAGGACCAACTATAGTACTAATATTCTCATCCAAGAGAAGTGTATCCCAGTGTCTCTCAAGGATTGCCATCATTGGTTCAACATCAGAGGTATAAAACATAGGAATTCTAAGAAAGCTACTATTATCTATAGACCGTGTTGAACTCCCCATGGTAGCTACTTCAGAGAAATAAGGACTAGCCCTAGTTGTCCATAGGGAACTAACCAAGGTGATGGCTCTATCCACCTCCTTATGGCTATATCGTCTGTCTCTTAATCTCTTCCTGAGGTTAGACAATTCCATTGAATAACCATCTTCTGTAGGGTTGAGTCTCGAGGCTCTCATAACCTGCCCCTTAACAACACTGCCAAACACAAAAGGGGGGTGCATACTGTCCCTGTGAAGTGAGGTATTTCTATAACAAGCCTTCCTGTGAACTGCAGTATTTAGCAAGCCACTATCAAGCCTCTCAATAGTGACATCCAAAAATGATAACCCATGTCTAGATGAACAGACTGTAAAACTAAGATAATCAGTTAACCCATTAACTACTGAAACAAAGTTGTGCAATTCAGCTTCATTTCCTCTTCAAATCAAAAACAAATCGTCAACAAAACACCTATAAAATCCGACATACCGTTGAAATTCCTGAAGGGGAAACAAACATTCCTCTTCCCAGCTTGCCATCACAATGTTGGCGTAGCTATTAGCACAAGATGTACCCATAGCTACGCCATCATTCTGTATAAAAGTTTTGCCATCAAAAAAGAAAATATTATTGTGTAATACTGTCTCCAAAAATAATGTCAATAAATCAATTACCTTGGCTTCCAAGACTGAATGCCGCGATAAATACTGGTGCACCTTAATTACTCCTATGTCATTCGGTATTACAGTAAATAAGCTCTTGACATCCATAGTGACAAGGATGTAAGGCTCATCATCCCTAGTGTTCTTCATAAAAGTGTACAAATCCAAGGGGAATTGTTTACTGTCCCTCAAAATCACAGGATTATCATCAACGATGGGTTTCATAAAATATTCCAAGTATAAAGACAAAGATTCAGTGACCCATCCTCTCCCTGCTACTATGGGACGCAGTGGTGGTGTTGTCAAGGACTTATGAACCTTGGGTAAACCCTGTATGATGGGAACCAAAGGTTTATTAACTCTGAGAAATTTAAACAAATTGAGGTCAATGTCTTGGCTCATTAACAATTCATCAAGCATGTCATATACTTTAAAGACCTTGTTCATCACCTCATCCATTTCAATCATAGTGTAATAAATATCTCACTGAGCATCAACTTCATACTCTCTATGTAATTATGCTTATCCATCACAACAATGGGTCCGCCCTTATCAGCAGGCCGAACGACTATAGAAGAGTCATTAGTCAAATCAGCAAGAGCTTTTCTCTGTAAAAAAGTTAAATTAAACCTATTGCGTCTCCTATGAATCTTATTGTTCATTTTATAAATATCATGTTCTACCAAACGAGTAAAAGTATCAATGAGGGGGTATGACAAAGGTGCATATGTGCTAAGTGTCCTAAACACTGCACACTCTCTCTGGCAATTACTATTCTCAAACTCCAATTTCAATTGAATATTGCGTGCAAATAATTTAACATCTAAAATGGAATCAGTTAAATCAATGACCCTGGTGGGTATAAATGTCAATCCTTTATCTAAAACCTGAATTTCATACTTATTTAAAACCCTATTGGAAAGGTTAATAACTAGGGATTGTCCACACGTTCCCACATTTTCTTCAACGTGCGTCCCATGTGGTCGCCCCCTGAACCTTTCCGTTTCATTCTCATAGCTCAGAAGGGGAGAATTTGGTCGGTTTAGCTGATGAGTTGGACAAACTGGAACTTGACTTTTTTAAGTTGAAACGGATGCAATTGCAACGCTAGCACTTTGAGGTTTGCTTGAACAAGAGGATAGTGCCTAGGGGTTTGCACATCTTAAAAATGCCGACCACAGGTAACTTGCACAAAGATTTGTCATATCGATGGCAACAACTTAATCTAGAGCTTAGTTTTAACTATATGAGACTTTTAAATGATTTCTTTGGCCCGGAAGAGGAGCGGCTAAACATTTGATTAAACAACAGGAGCTGATTAGTTCGAAATATGTGAGCCATAAGACTGAGTTGGGCATGGAGAGAATGCTGGACAATGTTAAACTATATGAAAAAAGACTCTTGGAGAAGAAGAAGAAGAATAAAATATTTAGAGATGCCAAAGATTTCAGGTTGGGTCATGTCTTTACTTGGCCCAGGGGTAACGACATTATTAATAATAATGTGACTGTTTCTACTGAACGGGTTTCTAATGTAAAAATGAAAGGAAATGAAGCTTTGTTTCAGTAGTTAATGGGTTAACTGATTATCTTAGTTTTACAGTCTGTTCATCTAGACATGGGTAATCATTTTTGGATGTCACTATTGAGAGGCTTGATAGTGGCTTGCTAAATACTGCAGTTCACAGGAAGGCTTGTTATAGAAATACCTTACTTCACAGGGACAGTATGCACCCCCCTTTTGTGTTTGGCAATGTTGTTAAGGGGCAGGTTATGAGAGCCTCAAGACTCAACCCTACAGAAGATGGTTATTCAATGGAATTGTCTAACCTCAGGAAGAGATTAAGAGACAGATGATATAGCCATAAGGAGGTGGATAGAGCCATCACCTTGGTTAGTTCCCTACGGACAACTAGGGCTAGTCCTTATTTCTCTGAAGTAGCTACCATGGGGAGTTCAACACGGTCTATAGATAATAGTAGCTTTCTTAGAATTCCTATGTTTTATACCTCTGATGTTGAACCAATGATGGCAATCCTTGAGAGACACTGGGATACACTTCTCTTGGATGAGAATATTAGTAGTATAGTTGGTCCTCGACCTAAATTTATCTTTAAGAACAGGAAGAATTTGAGATAGATTCTGTGTCACCGTCCTCTCAACAGTTTTGAAGGGCGCAATTTATGTGACCAGTATAGTACTAGACCTTGCCATCATTGTAGAGAATGTCAATATATAGACCAAAGGTGCAATTTTGTACATCCAGTATCAGGTGTTGAGTATACTTTCCACACAGATACCAACTGTGAGAGTGAGAATGTGGTATATCTTGCCAGATGTGCATCATGTGATGCCTTCTACATAGGCAAAACCAATAGAAGGTTCCGGGAACGGATTAGGGAACATATTTACCACATATGAGTAGGTACGGACTCGAATGCATTGGCTAGACATATTAAAAGTATGGGTACTACACACTCCTTTTCTTTTTTAGTATTACAATTTATTAGACCTAATGAACGAGGGGTCGATATTGAGACTTACACTGAAGAATGTGAGCTTAGATGGATTGTAAGAACCAGAGCTGACAAGGTCCCCGGTCTGAATGATAAAGCCTCTCTTAGACCCATTCTGCAGAATAGAAGGTTAATTGTTCCCAAAAGAACATTTGTTTGATGTTTTTTCTTTTTATTTTTATTCAGTGTTGTTTCTATATCCCTTTGAATCTTGTGCCTGTCACACATGCTTTTGGAACTAATATGAGCCAACACTCAGTGTTGTCCCCACATTTTTTGCAGAGTTTGAATGGAGCTTTGAGTGTAGCGAAGCTCTTCAGGTTAATTTCTCAATGAATATATTGTAGTTTAATTTTGAATGCTCTGTGATTTAGAAATGATTATTTTTTAGCATCATCAATTGGGCATTATGTTTTGTTAATGCTCATATAAAATATAAATTTTGATATTCGTTTTAAATCATAAATGGTATATCATTTCTATGCTATTTGCAGTACTGCATTTTGATGTATTCACTTTTTAATTAAAAATTGTAATATAGTTTCTATATAGATTTTAATTTAGTATATCTTATTTGACTAGGTTTTTTAGTAATAATACTATTTGATTGGTGATGTCAAAGTTTGTTTCTACCAATGGGGGCGTTGAATGAACTATTTAAATGTTCTGGATTTTAAAATGTTTGTCTGATGAAGCTAGTACAGTGAAAGCACTTACAGTCTTTAATAAAAGCTTTTGAACTGTTGTTTGAAGTCCGCGTTATCATTCAGTTGAGCTGTTTTTTTAAGAAAGGGTATATCAAAACAAGACACATTGATCTTCTCTAAAACTGTCCCTTGTAACCCCTCACTATTACCTTGATGGAATTTCTGAAAATGGGCTGCTACAGAATTTTCTTCCCTTTTATTATTGATGTCCCTTACATGTTCTAGAAGTCTGACTTTAAATGCCCTTTTAGTCTCCCCAATGTAAAATAGGTTACACGGGCATCTGAGGGCATAGTAAACAACACCCTCAGTGTCACAGGTAAAATTATTCCATATTTCAAAAGGGATGTTATTAATCTTTAGGAAACTTCTTACCACAACTGGAGGTACCCCTTATAGTTTACCTATAGCTTAAATTCATGGATGGGATACAGAATCTTCCTTTAACTATAAAGTTCTGTATATTTTTACCCCTTCTATAGGAAATTCCCAACCTATCATTAAGCCATGTAGAAACATTTTTCAAAGAGCAGAAGTATTTCCAATGGTATTTTATTTGCTCTACAATTTCAAAGCTGAAGCAACCAAATGTTGTGACAAAGTAAATAGTATCTTTATATTCTCTGTCAATCCTAGTAGAGGGACCCAATATCTGTTTATTCGCATCATAATTTCCCTTTCTGTAATTATTACTGGAAAGTTTATTCCAACTTTTCTCAATTTTTTTTTCAATCAAGTCTTTACTATAGCCCCTCTTAACAAAAATATCAACAGTTTTACGTAGTTCTTGTTTGAAATCATGTACAGTATTGCACAAGCTGGATATTCCAAAGCATCTCACCGTAAGGTAGTGCTTCCATGGTGTGCAAAGCATGGCAACTTTGTCCATGAACAAACTGTACCTTGATCAAACTTTCTATGTACCAACGTAAATAAGTCAGAACCTTCCCTAATGCTAATAACTGCATCTAAATAAGATATCTGTGTCCCCACATTGAGACCATCAAATTGTAAACCATGTCTATTGTTGTGTAAGAAAGTAACAAAATCTGAAACTAGTTCCTGTCCTCCTTCCGTTGAGTTTGTCTACCTTTCACACACGTACATTGGTAATGTAAATATATCGCTTTATCAAGGATTTTTTTCCTTGTTGATATATGATTTTACAATACCAGACTCTAGTTGCACTGACATCTCTGGTTATTTGTTGTTTTTGCATTGCACTGAGTTATGCTCATTAGAATGGGGAAATTTGCATTTTACTTGACTCACTGCAAATCTTGTGTGGAACATTGTACAATCTGTTGAATTCCACAATGTTTATGGAATCCATCCCCACAATATGTGTGTAAAATAACCTTTTGGATGGAACAAAGTAACATTTTATTTTTAAACTATGCTTTGTGGTTTTCTTATCTATGTTTAACTGCTCTTGGAAGCTCCAAAATGATGAGTATAAATGCATATCATTAAATCCATGCTCTATTATCAATTTATGTGACTTCAGAATGGTTTTATTAGCTATGAGAACTGATCTTATATTAATGAGAAAAGTGATTCTATACTCAGACTATTTGTTCTCCTTGAACTTCATGTTTTAATTAAATTCCAGATTTATTTTAATATTGATTGGTATCTCTTAGGGAATTTCAGACTTAGTCTTGGATGGTTTAATGATGGCTTCTGTTGAAATAAATTCCCATATTAATTTCTTCTTAAGTAAAGGAAAGTAAAGTAAATCTATCACATAGTTATTTAATAAAAGCTTTGTATTTCTTTTGGTTGAAATGGTGTGTATAAATTCTAAAACAGAAATTTGTTTAGCAAGTTCTTTTGTTCAGAATTTAAAGATGGTAATTTTCTTTGACATGTTTTAGGGCAGTCATTATATCCTCTAATAAACACATTAGTAAATAATTATAGAACATAATTATTTGAGGTAAAAAATCATTTTTATTTTATTATCAATCTGTTTGTGGGTGTAGATTTAATTCTAATTAAACAAGCTAATAATATTGATGTAGTCTGATCCCACTTGGAATATTGTACTAACATTCTAATTTCATACCATGAGAAATATGTGACAAGTTCATTTTTTTTAAATGAAATTTTTATGCTTCTGTAGGTACATCAGATTTGCTAATTCAGTTGCTTTCTAGTGCTGTTTTCTCTTGATGTCATTTTCTTTCTGCCGGATTAGTTTTTGTAATATGAAGCTTCACTAAGAAGTATGCTTCTAATCTGAATTTTAAAGGCTAGGCACTGTACATGTGATTTTTTTTTAATCCAGTCTACCTTGAATCAATCAACCAGTTCATTATTAACAACACACTGTCACAGTTTAATTAACTGGATATATATTAGTGAGATTGTGTATCATTTTCAATCCATATTGTAACATTTCTTGTGTATATTTTTCAATCCATATTATAACATTTCAGACGTGATGGTGGCTATTGTAACTCTATTTTCCAGAGTTATGATAAAATTGCAAGGAGTGAGATAATATTTAATTATGTATGATACTGCTCCTCCTATCTACATCCCCCTGGGCTTAAACACAACACCCTGTTGTCTAAATATAATATAAGAAAAACTGAACACATGTATGTATTTACTATAACAAGAACTAATTTCTCCCTAAAACTATTAAATGATAAATCTATGAAGGACATTCTACTAATTAAAACAAAATGATCATGCTGAAGCACAAAAACATAGAAGTAGTTACAACTACACCCTACCAGCTCCTACATGCCAAATTTAAGTATAGTGTTTATAAAAAGAAATTGTTAATAACTAAACAAAAGCATTACTCTATAATATGTTAGATGGTAACTGAATACATTTCAGAAGAACTTACAAATTCAAAGATAATATCAAAATTGTGATAAGCACATATTAAGATAAAAACAGATTGATATAATTTGTAGAGTGTATAATGGATATGCAGATGTTGACTATACACAAAAGAAATTTCGGTCATTATTCAAAAGGTTTTTGCTCAGGACTAAACACATTTAAACAAGGTAGATAATAAATGCCAGGAAAATTATAAAGACAAAATTAGTAGATTTTTTTACTAATGATTTAAACTAAAATGTAAAATTAGTTCTGTAAGATACTTTATGCTTTTTATTGATTTAGTATATCAACAAGTAAAACTTTGGATTGTCCATTATATTGATATTTAAAACTTGATTTATCAATTTTTTGACTCTACTAAACATTTAGTGTTGCTTGTGTGGAATGACCTTCAGGACCTGTAATATTTCAAAACACTAGTATTGAACATAAAAAAAGAATAAAACAAAACTTGAAGTGCTTTTATCCTCTGAAATCTGAAACACTGTTCATTAGAAAGTTAGAACACAGTGTCAAGTCATTTATTTTGAATATACCTATTATATGACCCTTGCAAACAGATGATAGCACAATATATACTGAAATTTAAAGGAGTAGCTATTCACAAATTGTATAACCATAAAGGAATTCATAACACTGTTCATTAAACGGAGGCACAAATAAATTAAACTTTTTTTTTAAAAAAATTATTTTATCCCTTTGTAAAAGACTGTTATTTACAGGTCTATATTAGAACAACGAACATTCAAAATATCAAGTGTTTTAATATCGAACCCTACCAATCAAAAATTCCAAACATCGAACGTTCAGAACAGCGAATTTTTTCCTAGGGAAAAAAATTGCTGTTCCAAAACACATACACACAAGCACACCAAACAAACAGCAATCCACACACACACACCTAAAATCTTACACCTAACCCTACACTAAATTATACACACACCACTAACTATCCACTTACCTTAACCCAAACCCTAACCCTAAGGTCCATCACTATTGCACACTCACCTCACCCGTGCCCTATCCCTAACTCACCTTACCCGCCCTAACCCTCATGTCCACACAATCGCACACATACCTAACCCACGCCCTAACCCTAACTCACCTAACCCGCCCTAACCCTCATGTCCACACAATCGCACACATACCTAACCCGCACTCAATCTCACACTTACCTGAACTCAACCCATAACTTTCCAACAGAGCGCTGAAAATACAGAAGCAACAGAAACAGACAACCGAATTCTTTCCCTAGGAAAGAATTTGGTTTTCTGCTTCTTTGATATTTTCAGCGTTCACTGAAAATGGGTCGATATTAGAACACTCGACATTTTAAATGCTTGGTGTTCTAATATAGACCCTTATTTACATACTTTTATAGAGAATTTTATACTTTCTTCTGCCCTCTTCTTTCAAATGACAAATGGTTATTACTTGAAGTTTGTCATATGTGAAGCCTCTTGTTGTTTATTGTTGGTTTGGAGTTTGTGCTTCACTATGAATGAGACCTCACAGGAACTTTTTTTACATCAGAAATACTTGATATGGAATGGCAATCTTACTGCATTGGTTAACCAGCTTAGTCAGTTAAATAATTACACAAGCAGTACAGGACACCTGTTACAGTTCCTTTACTTAAGATGTGCAAGTGGGGAATAAGGAGCAATCTACAGCTGGCAGCAGCATTACATATGAGAGAAGGGATTTACCAACTTTAGAAAGATGGCTAGTGATCCTTGAACCATTCAGTATAAGAGTTTAATAGGGCACCTGGGGAAAAGGTTCTTTAAAATTTCAGATCAATTCCTTAGAGGACAAATTAATAAAATACAAACAGTTACAATGAACAATATGTACTGTCAAGAACGTTTTAAGAATCAATGTGTTACTAAAGGACTGAGACTCTGGAAATTTCCATGTGGTACAGTACCAAACAGTTGAGACATAATGAATTGCTCAATTTATTTAATTACACAAGTTGTGAAATAATGAGGATATTTGTTAAGTTGAAACACCAAAGCACTGCAAGAATTACAAACAATAATTAATGAGTTAAACAATTCCATAAAAACATGATTTGCTTTTTGACAATCACAGAGATAACTATGCAACTACTTTTCTAAAAGTGGATGGGATAATTATGAATATAAGGCACACAAAAGAAAAAAATATTAAGAGATGAGAAAGAATTCTTGGAGAAAAATTACTTATGTCTAGAATAAGATGGAGCAATCAAGCAATTTTAAAGATGATAATGTTAACGTATCAGTGGAAGATAGCAATGCAGACCCTGAACAACAGTTTAAATTTTTTTTTGAGGAACCCTTTTTATATTGATCAGAGAGACTTCAAAGGTATCAAAACACCAACAAAAGGACCAACATTCAGAGCAAGAAAGAAGGTTTATTTCAATAACAATTACAGGTGACCCACCAAACATCAGCACAGCATGGGATAGGGGGTCATAAGAGGTAACTGCTCTCAAACGAGGTAAATATAACATATAGTTTTAAAATCTACAATTACAATTCTACTGTAGTGACAGATATTCACAACCGTTTATTTTGGAAAAGGTTTTTTCATTTCTACCTATGAAACATACAGATTTAGTTCAGCTGTTAATTTCTCTGAAATTATTTCCACAGAAAATTAATTTGGCATTATTGTACAATAATGCCAATGATACAGAGGACTATGTTTATGGCACAATGTTAAAGAGAAAAAGGTGTATACAATCCATCATGTCACCCACGTGTCACATTATTTAAAAGATTATGTGAATATATCAGGGAATACTTGAAGAAAAACAAATCACATAGAATTCCCAACTTAACTGTATGGGAGATGATTTATCTCAAGAGAAATCTTTCAGAATTATGAAACCAGATAAGGAAAGGGATGCAGTAATAATGGATTTGATTGATTATTCTGCTAAGTACTGGATGTTTTAACTAATGCGGAAACCTATATGGAAACTTCTAAGAATGAGAACAACATTAATGATACTAAGATCAATTATTATAAAAAGGGTTTATTATTATAAGAAATAACTTATAACAAAAAAAAAACATATTTGGTAGTAAAATTTCCTAAAACCCCATACATTTTTAGTATTCCAAAAATCCACAAAGATCTAACTAATCCATGCCTAGGCAGTTTTAGGATCCATTAGGGAGCCATTTAGGGAATACATTGACTATAAATCGAAACTTTTTTTGAGTGATTCAAATGTTTTGAAAGATTCATTATATTTTTACATTTATTAACAGGACAACAGTTTAACAGAGACTCTTGGCTGATTTGTATGGGTATGATGAATTTATTCAAATCAATTTCCCATGCTGTTGGATTAGACTGGGTTGAATCAACCTGAATGGTTACAACAACCTTATAAACAAAAAGTCTAATTTGAAGAGCAACATTTTTGCCAAATTTCAAGCATGATAAAGGAAACATCATCAGCCTCCATATATGCAAACACTGAACTACTGGGAGGGAAAATTTGTACTCAACTCTGAGTTTGGGTGTTATATGTCCATTTATACAAAGTTTTTTGATGATATATTTATGTTGTAGACAGGCTCAGTATGTGCTTTTTCTTGATTCATGTTATATATTGAGATTACAACTAATTTCCTAAATTTACAACTACAATCAAGCAACATGAGTTTCATATTTTGGACATACAAATTTACAAAGACTATCTTAGGCTGTTATTAATATACAATTGACAGAAGTCCTATTTTCTCATACATGCACTTACACTACCCAAATAATCACCCTTACAAATCAGAAATATTCTATATTAAAGGGACAATTAGTACATCTCTCTTACATTACTACAAATGAAGACTTATTTGAAAAATAATACTTATCACTGCTGTCCATGTATGAAGAAAGAGGGCCCCTTAGGTCATTGAAGTACCTCATGGGAGAGCAACCAAATGTAAATCAGATTTAGATGACAATGCTTTTAAATGTATATTCACCATGCTAAATTGAGCAATAAATGTTCATTTATGATGACATATTCTTCTGACTGTAAGAGTATTAAGGATATAACAAATAAGAATTGGAATTGTGTAGTTGATAATGAGAGTCAACTGATGATTAGCCAAAGCATAAATATTGATTTTAGTAGGAACAAGCATTTAAAAGCGCCATTACAAGTAAACATGGACATGATTTTAAATGTCCAACATTCATACTTGAAGAAATGTGGTGGATGCAAATGGTGCTCCTATATAAATGATAGTCCATATGTCGTGGTATCTATATACAAGAAAAGTAACCCTTCTGGAGGAAAATCTAGTTGTAACACAAAAGGGGTAATATACTTAGCCAAGTGTTTATCTTAGTACTTTTTATGTTGGGAAGGCTGAGAAGAAATCGAATAAAAGAATACAAGGACATCTATTTGACATAAGAAAAAAAGACAAGAAAAATGCACTATATAGACAATTCTACCACTTGTTGGAATTAAAAAAATGTTTTAGTTTTCATGTTTGAAAAAGTACCAAGAGACATCAGATAAGGCACCTGGGGACACATTACATGGTAACAAGAATTAAAGTGGCAGTTATGATTAAATACCATGGCCCCATCTGGTTTGAATAACTGGTCATCTATAAATAGTATGTAATGAGTGCAGCAGAGTCATTATGCTCATGATTATATTAAACAGTTAAATAAATTCCTAATTCTGTCTTACTTATAGAAGGGTACTCAACAATTCTTACATACCCCTTCCTTACTGTCAATAAAGTCTGGTACTAAAAAAGAACAGTGCTGGCCAGTAAACATCAGCAGCAGGGCATGACATAGCTCTGTTTCAACTCCTGTTTTTGCCTACTGTTACTACTGTTCAGCCATTAGTTTCAAATAAAACATCTCCTGTTAGACAGGGGATATGTAAAGATGTCAACCAATTCCCTGCTGCTTTACTTGCTACTATTTAATACAGATGGCAAATCACTTTTTTTACTGCATCTTACTTGCAACGCAGATAAATCTTCATACTCTACAAAGAATTATAGTAAGGTCTACAATTGTAATGTAGTGTTATGCATTCTCGACACTGATACTAAGATTCACCTTGAGAGCGAATATCTTAGGTTCATAGGTTCATAGGTAGGTACTAGGCTATCTGCCCGAGGGCATTTATAAGCCTAGCCAGAGTGTGTCGGCTTTCGCTGCCCCATTGATTAATTAACTGATCCTCTGTCAAGTAGAGCCAATGAAGTGATCCCAGGAGTGTATTTTCTGTTACCCATCCACTTGTCAAGGTTTCTCTTGAAGAGTGTTAGTGAGGGGATCTGCCTGATGTAATTTGGAATTTTGTTCCAGAACA
Source organism: Protopterus annectens (assembly GCF_019279795.1). Taxonomy (NCBI): domain Eukaryota; kingdom Metazoa; phylum Chordata; order Ceratodontiformes; family Protopteridae; genus Protopterus; species Protopterus annectens. The sequence goes on along the minus strand of NC_056744.1, from coordinate 64,406,720 downwards.
TGGGGAGTCTCTGTGACAGGAATCTATCCCTCCAGCATGTTCTATTTATTGTTGTGGCGAGGTTTAGCTCACTAGAGCGTGTGGCTCGCAGTGACTTGGATTTCTTTAGGTGGAGCATGTCCATCAATTCTGAGTTGGACATGGCTTTGTAATCCAGGCAGAGATTACCTCTGAGTAAGTGATATGCCACTGTGTACAGCCGGAGTTTTTTCAGTCGGGCTGCATAGGACATATGTTTGAGACCAGTAATCCTCTTGGTGAGGTACTTTTGTGGTCTTTCCAGCTGTTGGAAGTGTCTTGTGAGGAACATCCCAAATGGGGCATTGTACTCTATGATGGCTCTAATGAGTGACAAGTAGAGGGGCACTATAACCTCTTTATTTCTAGATGCGAACCCTTTAGTAATTAGATGGGCCACATAGAAGGATTTCTTAACTACTTTGGCAATATGATTGTCAAAGGAGAGATTACTATCTACCTGGGTCCCCAGATCTCTTATTACCTCTTCTGTATTAAGAGGGCTGCCACCTATGTGGTAATTCGTGGGTGTTTTGTTTTTCCCAAACGGGATGACTATGCATTTTTTGGCATTTAGCTTGAGGCCATGACTTTGACACCAGGTGTCCATCTCAGTAAGGTCCTTTTGGAGGATGTCCATGTCAGCCAGAGAGTCAATTATGGCTCCCAGTTTGCAGTCATTGGCGAACTTGGTTAGCCATAGTCCTCCGGTTTTTGCCTGTACTTCTGAGAAATGTATGCCGTACAGTAGGGATCCCAGGACCGAGCCTTGTGGGACACCACTTATGAGTGGTTTAGAGTCAGACCTGGAGCCCTCTATTCTTACCATGTGGGTTCTGTCTGTAAGCCAGTTGGCAACCTATCTCATGATGTAGGGGTTTATTTTCAGGCTGGTGAGTTTTTCTGTAATACCTGAGTGGGGAATGGTGTCAAAAGCCTTGGCGAGGTCAAGGTAGGCTGTGTGACCCACATTTCCCTCATCTATGGCCTTGGTGACTGTCTCGAAGATGTCAACCAGGTTTAGTAGGCATTATCTGCCCTTAACAAAGCTGAACTGGGTAGGGTCAAGTGTTTGGAGGTTCCTGATGTCTTTGTTAATGAGTTCCATGATGATGCGCTCCATAGCCTTGCAGACCAGGCTAGTCAGGCTTATGGGGAGATAGTTAGCAGGGTCACTTGTGGCCTCTTCTTTGTGGAGAGGAATAACCGTTGCTGTGAGCCATTCTATGGGCACATAGCCTGTGGAGAGGCAGAGGTTGAACAGCATGTTTAGGTGGGGGGTTAGTTTGTTCTGTAGTTCATGCAAGACGCAGCCTGGGACACTATCTGTTCCCATTGATGCTGTGTTTTTGGCTTTTGAAAGGTCTGTTTTCACCTGTGCATCTGTGATTTTTGGAACACTACACTTTTCCGGTATTGTTGTGGGCCCTTTTGGAGGTGAGAGGGGGCTGAAGTTTGCACTGAATCTATCTGCCAGGATATTGGCAATATCAGTAGGTTCAGTATATTTTGTGCAATTTTGCACTAGTTCAGTGCATATCTGCGAGTTGCCACTTAGATTCTTAACATAGCTAAAGATGGCTTTGTGGTTATCTTTTGAATCCTTGGCTATTTGTCTTTCAAAGTTAGCCTTGGATGATTTCATGAGGAACCTCAGTTTCTTACTGATACTGATCAGGGATGTCTTTCCTTCTTGGGATTTGCGTTTTTTCTGAACTAGTTTCCTCCTTCTGTTGTATAGCCTGATTATTGCAGGGGTCCACCAAACTGGTTTTCTTCTCTTAGAGGAGTCAGTCTTGGTTTTGCTAGGGATGGCACAATTAATGCATCCTTGTAGGTGCTCATAGAGTGCATTTGTAAAGGTTTCTGCATCTTGGGCAGCATTATCCTTTAGCATGGGGGCTTTGAAACTTACCACCTCTGTCTTAAGTAAGGTGAAGTTTGCTTTAGAAAAGTTTTTTTACTGTGGTTTCCTTAGTTGGGGGTGGTGGTGAGGTGTGGACATCCAGAGTGATTAGTTTATGGTCTGATCTAACCAGTGACAGGTTGACCTCTGGTGTGAAACACCTGTTGCCCATGTTGGTGATGACCAGGTCCAATATGTTTTCACCTCTGGTAGGGGAGTTTACCAGTTGATCCAGGGCATTTGAGTTGATGAATTCCAGGAAGCGCTGGGCCTGGGAATTTGTACTCAAGTAGTTTTCCCAGTGAATGGTAGGGTAATTGAAATCATCCAATATCAGGGTGTTTGGTAAGACCTTCATGTTTTCCAGTGTCTCCAGAAGGGTGGAGTGGTGGTCCTGGGTCATGGAGGGTGATCTGTAGCAGGCCACAATTTGCATTGCAGATTTGCCTAATGTTAGTTGCACATAGATGATCTCAGAGGTATCATGCTGCGCCACTAACCTGGGGGTGTAGGTATCCTTGATGAATATGGATACACCCCCTCCTTTTGTGTTTCGGTCCGTGTTCTGTGGCCGAAACATGTGGTATGAGTTGTAGCCCAGTAGTGCTGAGGTGCTCTCTGGAGCCTTGAACCAGGTTTCAGTTACTGCACAGATGTCGACGTTCTCCATACTGAGGAGTGCTTCGAGCGCATGCATTTTGAGATTTAAACTCCTGGCACTGAGTAGCATAACCCTCAGTTTTTTGTTAATTGTGCTGTTTACGGAGGTGGGTTTGACTTTTGAGCCTTGCCTAAAAAAAGGACTATGGGGGCAGCAAGAGCCCTGGCCAGTATTCAAAAGCATAGGGGTGACAGGTGTAAGCTGTCTCTTGTGAAGCAACGTGGCTTGTCGAGCATGTCGTCCCAGGCTGACAAACACTGGATTCCCTTTGAATGACACCAGAAGCTTAGCCAATTGTTTAAATTGATCATTATTTCTTTATACTGAGGTATCATTCTTGGTGAGGGCAGGATGCTGCTCAGGGTCAGGGCCATACCAGCCTGGGCTACATGATCAGAGAGCTCTTCCATGTCTCTTTTCATGTAGTCCAGGGAGGTACATCTCAGGTCATTCACACCAACATGAACAATGACAGAGTCATATTTGTACTTGTTCTGGAGTGACCTGAGTGCTTGTGTTATGTGGTGGATTCTGGCTCCCAACAGGCAGCTAACAGTAACCTTCTCCTTTTCCAGCCTAGTGAGTGGGACGTCAGTGTGCCTGACTGTAGAGTCACCTATTACTAGTGTGTTAGGTATGTTATTTTGCCTTAAGGGCTGTGATTTTACAGCACACTGATTTTGTGTTTTATGTGTTGTCTGGTTTGTGACGGGAAGTGCAGATTGTTTGGGTGTCTGCTTTGGAGGTCTCTGATGCTTTTGCAAGTTTTTATTTAGAGATTCCGAGTATGATTTTGTGTATTTATGTGTATTTTTTGCCAGTGCTGTTTTAGTAGGTCTGTGTGCGGCTGGAGTTGTGGTGCAAGTGTTAACCTTCTCCTCTTGACTGTCTGTTCCAGTCTTGGGTGGAGACAGCTTAGCTTCCAGTCTGGCTGTATAATTGCATCTCTCTCGCATATGTTAGTGTTTTGTGGTAGGAGGAAAGGGTTGTCTGTGCACATGAGGCAGTTGTAACATTGCCTCAGGATACCCAGATTCACCAGCTGGACTGGAGAGTGCACCTGAAGTTGCCCTTTGGTCATGCTTGAATAGTAGGGTGAGCTGCTTAGTTGCTTGGTTGGTGAGGGGTGAATAAAGAGCCTTGCCCTGCTGGGCAACCAGTGTCAGGGTATATTAGTGCTTGCTATTAGGTCTGAGCAAGTGCTGGGCTGTAAGATGCTTTTTGAGTGCTTAGGTTGAGAGTTAGACTAGTTTCAAGGGAAAAACTGAAGAGGAGACCTAGTGGAGCCGGGAATAATTTAACCGTATCTAACCGGCACTGCCCGGTGCTCAAAACTGTGCAAATGTGTTTTTATAGTAGGGAAATGAAAGAGATAGAAATTAGCTCAAAATGGCCAATAAACTACTAACTTCTGGGCTGGAACCACTCCTCCAGGGACAGATAGGTTGCTCAAAGTTCCCCTATCTCACAGGTGAACAGATAAACTTCCTTCTATCCAAGTAAGGTATGGGCAACTCAGAAACTAGAATCACAGCCCTGAATTCAGCACTAGCCTGAAAACTGGACTATATTAACTTAGAAAGGCGGAAAACAAGGAATTGTTTTGTTTTTTTTGAAAAGATAAGGCAAACACAGAAAAAAAATACACTTAAAACAGCTTTAAATGACTACAAATGATCAGAAAGGCTATCACACTTTAGTGTGTAGCCTACAACAGTTAAACAAATTATTTAAACAAAAAACAACATTTTAAAAGTGCAGGCAGTCAAATAAGTACAATATGTGAAAAAAACAAGCTTTTAAATCACAATGAACACTGCAAAATCTGCATTTAGGCAGAAAACAGTTAAGTACAGCAAGAAAGTACAGAAAACTGATACTTAATCACTCCAAAGTCTCTCTCCTAAGCTAGAAGGCTTGTATCAGTTTAAGGCTTTCTAGTGCTACCCAGTTGGTTAGTTACAGGAAAGATGGGAAACAAGTGCAGATGTGCCCCGGGATTCATGAAGCTCGGCACAAGGCCGGCGATAGGCTTGCGCAGACCGTGTGGAGTACAGATGGCGCAGTAGCACCATATGCATATTAATGAAGGTGCGCTGCCACCACAGCCACGTGCATAGGAAACGAGCGTGAGTGCATGGGGCATGTCGAAGTGTCGCACAGAGGCGTGGAAATGTTGGCTGTTGACGTGCAACCTAAAATGCTGAATATTACAGTTGGCCTGCAATAGTAATCACACCTGTCAGTGTCCGTGGATACGGAAACGTATGCAAAGCATGCAAGACAGTTCTTGCGAACACAAAATTAAGAAGCAAACACAAATGCACGTTAGCAAATATCGAGTCTCCATCCCTCGAACAAATGACATTTAAAACCGTGTGCCTGTATTCTAATGCAGTGTTGATAGTTATACCAAGTGGAAGTGAAACGCATCATGTTAGCGCGCCGCCAATAGCTAAGTCTAGGCCAATGGTCAGGGTTACTACCTGTCCCACATTGTGAGGGATAGTACACAGCTGGGCAGTTGTGTCCATACCAAAACCATTATAAATGTAAAATATCCTGCGACCGTATGACATAATTATGTCCCACATCACATGTAATAGTCACATACAATAGTTATTTCCGTATGTAACATACACATGTTACAAGAAATAGAATAAGCAAGTAAATGAAACAGAAGGAGCATATAAACTGCTACAACAGTAAGCTAACATGTAGGCGTAAAACAAAAGTATTATCCGTTGTACTGACTGTGGGTATGTGTTGTCCTGTAGAATCTGATTTGTGTCCGGAATATATCACATCCTGGCCATATGAAAAGGTGGCAACCCTACCAATGGTCAGAGCATTCGGTGAAAATCCACCCATGTGCGGTCCAAGCCATTCTTGTCAGGATGTGTCAAAGTTGAACGGGTATTACCCGGGTGTACCTACCATGTCATGAAAGATAAGTATTTGCGTGTACCTATGTGCATGATGTACAGCATGTGGAAGGTGAAAAATGCCAGGGTGGTCCTCACAACCATACAGGTACTAGAAGTATGTAGTGTATGCAATGTGTACCCTTGACCGTGCCATGGGCCATCAACCAGAGAAGGGATGGATGGAGTGTGTGGAATATGGATGTGGGGGTGATGGGTAATGTAATAATTCACAAAGGGGAGACTGTGTTGGATGCACAATAGGTGAACTGGAGGTGTATGAGGGAGCAGCGGATGAATCAGAAAGAAACACAAAGAACAATCATACACATCTGCAATACAACCTGACAGGCCATACTGTAGAACACAATCACACAAACATATGAATATTAAAATGTGCGATACACATGTACAGAAACGTCACTGGCACATACCCACAGAATGGTCTGGACGGAACTGAGCCATCCAACTGCAACACACCTGGATGCATAATTGAATACCCATCATCCCCTCTACAGCACACAACCTGCCCCCATTCCTGAACGTCCACTAAATCCAGCCATACTCGGGCTACTAGCTTGGCACAGCCATATCTACACATACTGACCACTACTCATATGTAGTAGGCAGTGTCACCCTAGGCAGTGTCAGGATTGCAAACTATGTATCCCTTGCATGTAAAACCCCATCACATTTTCATAAGTCCAAAAAAATCAAAGGTCGTTTGCTTGTTCAATTTTTGGATATCCCTCATGGGATAAGTATCTTGAGTAAACATCAGACTTGGTATCAATACATGATATCCAGTCCTGTAGACATCTGGACACAAGTTATATGTGCAGTAGTGGTTCACGAGACTGCTCAGCCTCCTGCCCGTCATGCAGAACCTACTACTCGGGATCAAACACCTGCCCGTGATGCATGTCTCCCCACATGAATTATCGAGAGAATATACTATACACAGTCACATAGTGGCATTTGGAAATAGGGTGATTAAGGCGCTGACGTAAGCAGGGTACCCCCTGTCCCACTTTGTGAGGGACAGTCCCTGTTTGGGTAGGAGTGTCCTGACCAAGAATGATACAATGGCAAATGTCCTGTGATTGTAGGAAATAACTATGTACCATATTTCATGTAACAGTTGCCTAAAACAGTTATTTCTGGATGTAAAATATGTAAATCGTACAAGAAACAGAATAAGCAACTAAAGTGCTACAGGAATAGGCTGTCATCTAGGAAAATAATGAATGTTCTAAACCCTGTACTGACCATGGGTATGTGTTGGCCTAAACAATCTGGTGTGTCCAGAATATATCCCATCCTGGACATATGAAAATGTGGCAACCCTACCAATGGTCAGAGCATTCACACAATAACTGGCCAGCCTCTTAATCACTCATAAAACCAGTGACCTTTGGAGGAAAGGTGTTGAATGACACTTGAATGACTAATGACAATAATTAAGAGTAATAGACGCTTTTAACTGCAGAAAATAACTATTAATACATATGGCTCTGAATCTGTCAACACATTTCAAGTTAATAGTACTAATATTGTAGAAGTGTCCATGATTGTCCCTGATTTGTCATTGCCTTGTCCCTGTCACTGTTGAAATTAGTCCCTGAGTGTTACAGAGGTCCGTACACATATGTACACCAACCAAATGTCACATTTGTTGACAGTACTACTGAATACCTGTAGGGAAGTCATAAGTGATTTCCAGAATAATATCCATCAGATATAGAGAGGTAAAGGCAGCGAGGATGCGCGGTGTACATTATACTGTACGGGAAATGTAAATAGGTATGTAGGTGTATGTACAGACAAATATATATATATATATATATATATATATATATATATATATATATATATATATATATATCACATTCGTAATGAATGTGAAGGGAAACACCAGTGGAAACACCCCCCACCCTGTATTATGTAGTGGAACCACCCCCACCCTATATTATGTAGTGTCAACATAATAATCTGGTCAGAGGTGCCCAAACCCGTGCATCTGTAAACACAGGTAGAATGTTAAAATTGGGACCAACTCTGCCCATGTGTTACGCCTGACATTTGAACAGATACAGGGCAGTTCCGGTCACCAGCCGGACAAGCCTAAACCCGGATCACCACATGAACACCCTGACAATCAAACACACGTATGTGCCAGGACTATAAGCTTTGGAGTTCTGAATATCCTTGGAGTGAGTAAACA